>NW_005364596.1:5371442-5388064 GCF_000412655.1 Myotis brandtii
TAGTTAAGCCTTGATTGTTGTAGTTATCACTGGGAGGAATTGACCTCCAGGCCAATTGGTTGTGAGAATCAGCTGTGTCTGCAGTGGGAGAACAACTGTGCTGGAGACACCCTTCTGGGGCAAGACTTGCTTCAATCCATAGAATTTCTTAAAAGTATTACTCCTTCGGGAATGCCGTGTCATAAATTAGAATTGAAAGTAGGTGCAATCATCATGCTACTGAGAAATCTTAATAGTAAATGGGTCTTTGTAATGGTACTAGAAATATTATCAAAAGATTGAGAGCTAACATAATCCAAGCTGAAATTTTAACAGGATCTGTGGAAGGAAGAGGTTGTTCTGATCCCAAGAATTGATTTGTCCCCGTCTTACACTGGCCTCAGTGTTAGAATATGCTTAATCAATTTATCAGTCATTAGTTTTATCAATGTAGTTTTTATATCATGTTTTTGTTGTTTTTATATCATGTGTTTGTTCTTTTTGTATTGTGTCTTTGTTGTTGTTATATCATGTTGTTATTGTTTATTTATTAATTAATTTATATATTATTTTCACATACATTTTACTAATTTTCTTTCCTCTCTGCCATTTCTATTATAGAGAAAGGGCAAATAGTGATATTAAAATATTTCTTCTAATTAATTTCCTTTCAATTTGCATGAATCCATACACCAGGCCACTAGTTTTTTAACAAATGCAGCAAGAGCTCACTCATGTAAACCACAAACTAAGAAGCATTTTTCATGAAGTGAGTGGCTTTAAAAAGCATGTGGGCACTGAACTCAGAGACATTAGGCTAATGAATTCTGAGATTTCTCTGTGAATCTCCTGAATTCTCTCTTGGTAATGGGTAAACCACTCAGCCTCTCTGACTCAGTTCTTCACCTTTCAAGGCTGAGGCTCAGATGGGTTTCACCATTTTTGTAGAGCTGTTTTGCTACTCCTTCAGAGAGTATTATTAAATTCACAATTATGGTATCCATAGCAATCCTAACTAGGTCAGTTTGCACTTGCTGTAACAAATAACAGCAGAGAATCTATGTCCTTTTCCAACAGCAGAGAATCTTTGTCTGTGTTTGCAAAACTTTGTTAGGTTGCTGGAAGGAAGTGTCTTAGCAGGAAAAGGGCCTAATAGCATTTCAGCAAGTTATTTTCTTATTCATTTGTCATCCACACACTCAAAAATCTTCATACAGTTTGGACAATGTTTATATGATTTTACTTCACTCAACAACATGAATATTTGAATAATGATTTTAGTAGTGAAGTTTTAATTTTTGTAAAAAAAAAAAACACAAAAAAACCTGGAGTGACACGCAGATATCTCTTTCCACTTTACTCACAGCTAAATTTTCCCCCAAAGCTACTGTTTTCTTATTAAACAAGAAATATTCATTATTCCTTCCCACTTACTATTCAAATATACTTATCTAACATTATCTGTAACATATGGTTTTTGTGGAAGTAATTATATTTATGCACCTATACTTTTACATTTAGAAATAATCTGGACAGATATATGTGTGGACAGTGGTGCTGGAAGAAGAACAAAGGGAATTTTGCCTTTTTACTTTATACGTTCTGTGTTGGACACTTTTAAACAATCTACCAATTACTGAGTTCTTAATAGCACTGAATTCTCCCAGTCAAAACACAGTCTCCTCTGCAAACCAGTAAGTAGAAGGACAGTGTTAAGAATAACTTCCATTTATAGGCTACCTACCATGTACATGCCATTTGCATACTATGTCGCTCGCTCTTGCAATCCTCAGAACAATCCCGTGAGTCAAATGTTATCGTTCCTGTCATACACACACAGAGCTAAGACAGACAGAAGGTGTATCACTCACTCTGGACCACCTGGTAGAGGGCAGAAGTGAGATCCAGCCGAGGTGTGTCAGGCTCTTGAGCCTGTATTCTCTCATCAACGCACTTTATTTTTTTCCATAGAAAGGGTAGTCTCTGCCTTTTCTGTAGTCTCTGAATGGGTGACTACAGAAGAAAATCATTCCTGATCATCAGAGCCAGTGAATATTGAACTAGATTTTGAGCCTTAAAATTTACATATTTCACTTTTTTAGGAAACTGAGATTGAAAAAGCTTCAGTGATCATGAAATATCATGCAGTTGGTTAGTTGCAAACTCAAAACTAGAATGGAGTCTCTTGATGCCTAAACTGTTAGTCCTCCCTTACTAAAACATGTTAGTTGTTAATCCAGACACATTTCTCATCCAATTCACTGTTGCAAGCTGTGGCACAGTTTGGCTAGATTCTTGCAGGCAAATAGCTCATTTTGTGGGCCTTCTGCACACAGATATGGCTCTCCTCCTTTCCTTGAGACAACATATATGTGGATTAGGAGAAACCCAGAGCAACCAGAGATAAACTAAAAACAAATAAGCTATCTTCTTTTAAATATGCTAAATTCTATCCTAATGTTGCTATAAACATTGTGTAAACAAAATGTACAGACCATTTTGGGGTGAATTTATAAGGCTGGAAATCCAGAATTGTAAAGAAAAAACAAGTTTTTAGACTACAAGTAGGTTGAGAAATTAGAAGGAAATTTTAGAAGGCAACAAAAAGAGAAATTCGGTGAGACCATAAAAGGCAAGAAATGAAAAATAGCTCAGAGACTCTTAACTGAGACTGTATTTACTCCCAAAGGGAAGTTTTTGCAGGGAATTCAATGAGCAGACTGTGCAACAGGATGATGTTTAACCCAGGGATAGGCAGACTATGGCTGCTTTCACTTGTTTCCAAGGAAAGAAGTTTGATCTACACAGAAGGACTTTTCACTCCTCTGATTTTGAGTCAAACATCCTATATAATAAAAGCCCAGCAACTATAACGGCAGAATGACCAGAATGACCGCTTAACCAGTTACTATGCGGTGCACTGAACACCTCTCGGTCCCTTTCCCCAGCCGGCAGGCTCCCATCACCCAGTGGTGAACGGGGAACTGGGGGGGGGGCGGCGGGGGCGGGGGGTGCAGGCGGGGCCAGTCCAAGGCCCCCACCCTGCCGATTGCCCCACACACAGAGGGCAAGCTGCAGTGGGAGTGGAGCTGGCGAATGGGCAGGAATGGCCAACTAATCTCTCAATCCCTCCCCTGGCTGTCAGGCTCCTATTGCTTGATGGTGAATGGGGAACTGGGTGGGTGGTGGCAGGGAGTGGGACTGGTGAGCGGGCAGAACATCTGACCTCTTGGTCCCTATCCCCGGCCCGCAGGCTCCCATTGCCCGATGGTGAATGGGGAACTGGGGTGTGTTGTGGGGGTATGCTGGTGGCACCCCGCCCTGCCAGTCGCCCCACACACAGAGGGCGACCCATGGTGAGGGTAGGGCTGGCAAGCGGGCAGGAATGGGCAACCTCTTGGTCCCTCCCCCCGGCCAGCAGGCTCCAATCACCGGATGGTGAATGGGGAACCTGGGTGGGTGGCAGCGGGGCGGGGCGGGCTGCTGGCAGCAGGGGAAGATGGCCCTGATTGCAAGATAGGCCTAGGGACTCTACCTGTGCATGATTTCATGCGCCAGGCCTCTAGTCCTATATAATAAAAGGGTAATATGCAAATCAACCAAACGGCGGAAAGACTGGTCGCTATGACACGCACTGACAACCAGGGGGCAGACACTCAACACAGGAGCTGCTGCCTGGTGGTCAGTAAAAGTGATAAGATAAAAATACATATATACATGTTGGTTAATTTACCTTGTCAGAAATTTACAATTACATATGGCTTTCTTGAGACTTTTTCTAAATTATTGAACATATTGCTACACCTATTATTCTAGTACACAGAGTCACACATCTTGCCATAATTATATACTAAACTAGAGGCCTAGTGTATGACATTTGTGCACATGGAGGGGGGGGACCCTCAGCCCAGCCTGCACCCTTTAGCAGTCCGAGAGCCCTTGGGGGATGTCCGACTGTGGCTTAGGCCCGCTCCCTAAGCCACAGTTGGACATCCTTAGCACTGCTGCAGAGGCAGGAGAGGCTCCCACCACCCCACCTCCGCTGCGCTTGGCCAGCCATCAGCCCGGCTGGTGGCTGAGCAGCGCTCCCCCTGTGGGGCTAGTGCACAGCCTCAGACTGATGCTCTGAGAAGGTTGGGCCCAACACAGGTAGGGCACTTGGGGGAAATGGCCCCTTCCTAAAGCCACACAAACTCAGTCTCTCCTTGTGTGTCTCAGACACACCCTGAGTTTTCCCAGATTTCCTCAAGGACTTTCCATGAGAGAATGCAACCCAGGCCCAGGCTGGCTGCAGCCAACAGATTCCTCTGCAGGGAGCAAGCTTGGCAGGGTGAGGACTCAGGCGGTCAGGCTAATGTAGTGCAGAGGGAAGGGCTCCACCCAGGAAAAATGGCATCTGTAGTCAGTGTGGGAAGGGACTCGGCACAGGGACATAGGTCTCTGTCCTTCCAGCCCTCTTCCTGAAGTTACACAATCTCTTTCTGTGTAACTCCAGTCCCTGCTGAGCTGCTGTCCTGATTGAGCCCAGGGTGAGTGCTTGTGAGCTAGATTTTGTGCAGTGGCTCTTAAAGAGGACACCTGGGTTTCCAGCAGCCTCCAATTTCACCCTGGTGGGTGGAATCCCCACTGATTTTCATAGCCAGATATTTTGCAGGCTTCTCTTCCAGGTATTGGTGCTCAGGTTGGAGAGCCCAGTGTGGGGTTCAGACCCCTCACTCTTTAGGGTGGATCACTACAGTTGAGCTATCCCTCCCGATTCTCAATTACTGCCAAGTGGGTTCTGGGCCAGCCCTTCTTGCATCTCCACCCTTCCTAACAGTCTCAACATGGCTTCTTCTGCATATCCTTAGTTATCACACTTCTGTTCAGCTAGTCTTCATATGGTAATCCTGGTTGATTGTTCTATTATTTAGTTTTTATTTTGATATGGTCCTGGGAGGAGGTAAGTGTAATTTCCACTTACTCTGCTGTGATCTTGGGTCTCCTCTATCTATTTCTTATTTTCTGTCTATTTATGCTGCATTTTGGCTAATTTTGTTTAATGCTTGCTAAATTCTCTCTTCAGACTTAACTAATTTGCTATTCAACTCATCCATTAAGTTTTGTGTGACTATATTTTATTTCTAAAAAACAATCTGACTCATCAAATTTGACAGTCTTTCATTTAAAAGTAGGGTCTCATTCTCTTGTCAAGTTTTAAATCCCTTTTTAATAGTTGTAATAATGTTAAGCTTAATTTTTCTTATCCTATTTTATCTTTTCTACTATCTGGAAGTCTTAAGTTTGCTCTTACTCTCAAGCTTATTTCCTTGTATGTTTTATAATTTTAGATTCTAAGCTTATTTTTAGTGGGGTTTTATTTTCTGTAGAAAATCTTAGTTGAAAATGTGTTCTTTTGTTAATTTAGGCTCTCCGTGGGTGTCACAATTTGGAGCAATTTTTGTGTAAATTTCTTGTCTTGGAGGTTTGCAAACTTCCCATGTGTTTTCAATTCTAACTTTAAATCCCAAAATTTATGTGAGAGAAGGCCAATGGTTAAAATTCAGAAGGGAAACTTTTTTCTCTTCACTTAGAGCCCAGGCAAAGACATCCATTCATTCATTCATTCATTCAATAAACATTCCATAAGTTCCTGCTGTTTGCCATCACTGTGCTAAGGACTAGGAAGTTAGCAGTGAATTAAACAACCAAAGATCCTACTCTCATGAAAATTATGTTTTGGTGGAATATTTTTGTATTGGTGAGAAAATTTTTCTAAGCCTCTAACAGCAGTTCTCAACCTGTGGGTCGCGACCATCGGAAAACACATATAGCATATCAGATATTTACATTACGATTCATAACAGTAGCAAAATTACAGTTATGAAGTAGCAACAAAAATAATTTGATGGTTGGGGGGGCCACCACAACATGAGGAACTGTATTAAAGGGTCGCGGCATTAGGAAGGTTGAGAACCACTGCACCTAGCAGGACTCTCAATTTCAACATTTTGCTTCCATTGGGCCCATGGCCTCATTTTTTATCCCATATGGTTATTAAAATCCATACTCTTGATGACCAACTCAAGTAATATTTAGTTTGACCTTACCACTTTAATGTGCCCCCTTTGTTTTTGGCGAATAGGGACTTTACTCACTTCATTTTTAAAGTCAGCTATTCATTTCAAAATAAATATGTAATATTACACTCATTGTTTTTATGTGTTTGGTGGTAGAGAGAAGTACAATATCTGGTCTGCCACATTGCCGTGAGATACATTTCCTTAGATCACTAATGCTTCAGCTAAATGTCTCCTTTCTTTCCCCAAACATGCCAAACTTGTTTATGCCACAAGTGGATATTCATTTGCCAATTTTTTAGGCAGTGCTCAAATGTCACCTCTTCATAGAGGCTTTCCTGGACCACTTTGAATTCTCTATCTCATTTACTAATTGTTTATTTATATCTGCATTGCTACGTGGAATGATCATATTTATTTACTTACTTACTTACTTACTTACTTGTTTATCATACTTTTATACCATTAGAGTGTAAGCTCCAGGAGAGCAGGGGTCTTTTCTGTACTGTTTACCACTGTTACTCTCCGGTCAGGCTGCCACCACCTTAACTCAAAACAAAAGTCTTAGTGTCGTCGTTAGTCTTGGACTGACTTGTTTGGTGTGCGCAACAGGAAATATTTCACTTTTGGAGAACAAGAAAAATAGGTATAAATGCTTATGCTTTTAATTTGTGCTGTTATTCAGTGTCTGGCAAGTTAATGTTCAAGAAAATATATTAATTTTTATTAAAATGTTCTATTATTTTATGTTAACAATTACTCATTTATCTCAGCCCTTTGTATTCAGCTTGTCTCTATCAAAATAAACCTACGTTTCTATGGGGGAAAAAAAATCTTAGTGTCACTATTGGCAAGGTGACCAAATATTAGGTTATATTTTTGCCTGCTTGCTAATAAGTATTGCTTAATAAAATTTGAGTGTGTGTGTGTGTGTGTGTGTGTGTAATATAATTTCATATAAGAGGGGATACCAAAAAAAAAAAATACAACATCACCAATAATGGCTTCTAACCAAGACTAGATTTGAATTCTAGATGATAGACTGTGCAGGTGTGGAGGCACCAAGTAAATGACACCAGAAAGAATATTTAAAAATCTGAGAGGTGGGGCATTCCACAGGATAGTGTCCCGTTTCTTCAGCAAGTAAGAGTCTAGTAAATCCTGTAGTTAGTTCCTTAGTGGTGGTGCCTGAGGCTTGATCATTAAATGGTAACACATTCAGTAATTGGTTCTTAGCATTCCGTTTGTTTCATGCAGATAATAAATTAACTGAATCTTGCCTCTAGAGGATGTGCTTCTGCCTCCAGTAAACCTTTAATACAACATGTGTTTAAAGCACCCAAAGTGTAGATAGAGCAGACGTACCCAATTTTACACAAGTTATATTAATTATTTTTGCCTGTTTTCTAACAAATGTTATTTAATAAAATATATGTATGTGATAGAATTTGTTGTAGGACCTGTTCCCATAATAAACCTCCCCACCTTTAGTTATCTGTTACTATGGAAACTATGAGAGAGAGCTTAATAGTTTTAGAATTAGATGATTAAATTGCCTTTAAGGTATAATTTTAAAGTGATGTAAAAGGTTAGTAAACAGACAAAACTGAATACATATAACTTTACCAGTGGATATATACAATAACCATCATAATAGTTAATACTTTTCCAAAAGCATATTGTTATTATTAAATGCAAATCAATCTTTCTTTTAGCCAATAAAAAGCTTATCTTAAACATAACTGCTGAGTTGCTTAGTCCCATTTCACATTAAAATATAATTTTTAATTTTAGAAATTTCTTTCTTTGAGATGAAATATTCCCCAGAGTACATACAGTCCCTAAGCTCCCTTTTCCTTCCTTTAATAATCTAGAGGAAAGCACTGTTTTAACTATAGAGTGAAGAAGAAATAGTTTTCAGATTGGTAACTTCTCTTTCTCTTCAACCTGCGACTTAAAGACATATACTCCAAATATTTGTCTACAAAAAGAACAAAGATATCTATTTGTATGTGAACTCAAATGAAACAAAAATAAATATTATCTGAAATACCATCTGATTTCAGTCCTGGACCAAAGCAATGATGGTTATTGGGACAATTATGAAAGCTCAAGATAGACAGAATAGAAATAAAAGCTTATCATTCCTAAAAGTTGATGGCTCAGCCTTGTGATTTTTAAAAAAAACTCCTATCAGTAAAGAACAACTTCCAAAGTTCTCCTTTTTGTCAGTTTAAGCATTTCAAGCAAGTCTCTACTGTGACTGAAAGACCCCAAGAAAATAATGGCTTCAAATTGGCACCGTGACTGCAATTCCCATAGTATGTACTTTATCTAACATCTATCTATCTATCTATCTAGCTATCTATCTATCTATCTATCTATCTATCTATCTATCTATCATCATCTATCTATCATCTCCCTATCTATCATTTTTGTGTATGATGGAGGTTAGGGAAAGTTTTTTTCTCAAAGAAAAATTTCTGTGTACCCAATATGTAAAAGCAGGGGTCCTCAAACTTTTTAAACAGGGGGCCAGTTCACTGTCCCTCAGACCGTTGGAGGGCCAGACTATAGTTTTAAAAAAAAACTATGAACAAATTCCTATGCACACTGCACATATCTTATTTTGAAGTAATAAAACAAAATGAGAACAAATATAATATTTGTATTTGCATGTGGCCCGCGGGCCGTAGTTTGAGGACCCCTGTGTAAAAGAAATGAGTACAACGAGTCTCTAAGGTACACCAAACTATTTTTTAAAAAATTGGTGGAAAAGATTCCATCATTGCCAATCCTAGGAACACATTCTCAGAACCCTATGGATCTTATTCCAAACTGTCACATACACTGAGTAAGTTTAGTTTATGGCCTGAAGATATTGACTCTCTTAGCACTGTTTTAGCCCTGACTTAGGAGCACCTGCTTGAGAAAAAACACAAGAGGTTTTTTGTGTTTTTAATCTTCACCTGAGGATATGTTTTTATTGGTTGAGAGAGAGAGAGAGAGAGAGAGAGAGAGAGAGAGAGAGGTGAGAGAGAAACATCGATTGGTTGCCTCTGGTATGAGCCTCACCCCTGAGGGGATGGAATCCACAATCTAGGTATGTGCCCTAACCAGGAATTCTGGGAATTGAACCCACAACCTTTTGGTATATGGATGACACTCCAACTAACTGAGCCACCTGGCCAGGGCTCACAAGAGTTTTTAATGCTTGTCACAGAAAGTTAATGTCTTACCATCTCTGTTTTGTATATTGCATCCCCAAAAATGAGACTAGTTGTCCCATAAGTAGATAATTGAACAAAAGAAGATAAAAACATACACAGAGGTTTTTATGCTTCTTTTTCTATTAGATGGCAAAGATGCTATGGAAATGTATTACTAGTTAACATTTATTGAGCACTTACCATGTGCAAGGCACTCTAAGTGCTTCTCATGGATCATGGCACTTAATTCTCCTAAGAGACTCATGAGATAGTTATAACTCTTTTGTTTTACAGAGGGACACTAAGATTAGGGAGTAATATTCCAACATCATTAAAAAGTAAGTTATGGAATAAGGAAGGCCAAGAGACATATGAAAACATGCTCAAAGTCACTAATCATCCGAGAGATGCAAATCAAAATGACAATGCGGTATCATCTCACACCTGTCAGAATGGCTATCATCAACAAATCAACAAATGACAAGTGCTGGCGAGGATTCGGAGAAAAAGGAACCCTCCTTCACTGCTGGTGGGAATGCAGACTGCTGCAGCCACTGTGGAGAACAGAACAGTTCGAAAAAACTAAAAATGGAACTCCCATTTGACCCAGTGATCCCACTTCTAGGAATATATCCCAAGAAATCAGAAACACCAATCAGAAAGGATATATGCACCCCTATGTTCATTGCAGCACAATTTACCATAGCTAAAATTTGGAAACAGCCTAAGTGCCCATCAGCAGATGAGTGGATTAAAAAATGGTGGTACATCTACACAATGGAATACTATGCTGCTGTAAAAAAGAAAGAACTCTTACCATTTGCAACAGCATGGATGGAACTGGAGAGCATTATGCTAAGTGAAATAAGCTCGTTAGTGAAAGAAAAAAACTACAGCGGAAAGGCTGCGGAGGGTTGGGGGCGGGGGAGAGGGTAAGAGATCAACCGAAGGACTTGTATGCATGTATATAAGCATAACCAATGACACTGGTGGGGGAGGGGGGGGGTGAGGGCATGTGCCGGAAGGTAGGGGAGGCCAGGGGAAGGTCAATGGGGAAAAAAAGGAGACATATGTACCTCTATTTATAATACTTTAAACAATAAAATAAAATTTTTTAATAAAATAAATTTTTAAAAAATAAAATAAATCAATGGAAATAATATCCATAGGTGAGAATTAACAAAAATAAATAAATAAAGCAAACACTAAGCCAGTGGTTCTCAACCTTCCTAATGCCACAACCCTTTAATACAGTTCCTCATGTTGTGGTGACCCCCAATTTCATTGTTACAAATTGAACATAATTAAAACATAGTGATTAATCACAAAAACAATATGTAATTATATATGTGTTTTCCGATGGTCTTAGGCGACCCCTGTGAAAGGGTCGTTCAACCCCCAAAGGGGTCGCGACCCACAGGTTGAGAACCGCTGCACTAAGCAATATTATTAAAAGTCTCCTCTGGTATGGCTTAACCACAAACAAACAAACAAACAAAACAAAACCGAAAAAAAACAAAACGCAAACACCAAGCCATTATTATTAGAGAAGCTTTATGGATGAGTGTGAGAAGGGCCAGGGAGGTTATGTAATTTGTCCAAAATCACAAGTTAATAAAGAATGAAGCTGAGATTTGAACCTAAGCATGACCCCTTGGGGAAGAGATGCCCGCTCTGCCAGGAGGCTCTACATGTGAGAGTTGGCAGGCGAGGCTGAGGAAGAGCCGCGGTCAGCCACAGAGAGGCGGTATAACTAAATGGAAGGGTTCTCCCTCACTCAGGCCCAGCATTTGGGACTCAGGAGCTCTCTCTGTAAGATAGGCAAGGCCCCCAGCTCAATCACAGTGTCAGAGGGCAGCAGCCTGGCAGAAGTGGAAGGGGAGCCCTCTGAAAACCCAGATGTCCAGGGAAGACCGTGGCAAATGTGATCACAATGAAAAAGGAACAAATTTTTTAACAGGATGGGAAAAAAAACCAAAAAACTGTGGTACATCTACACAATGGAATACTACGCTGCAGTAAAAAAAGAAGGAATTCTTACCATTTGCAACAGGAGAGCATTATGCTAAGCGAAATAAGCCAATCAGAGAAAGATAAATATCACATGATCTCACTCATTTGTGGAATATAAGGAACAACATAAACTGATGAACAAAAATAGATCCAGAGACAGAGAAGCATCGATCAGAACGTCAAACATCAGAGGGAAGGTAGGGGAGGGTGGGGCTAAGGGGGAGAGATCAACCAAAGGATTTGTATGCATGCATATAAGCATAACCAATGGACACAGACACCAGGGGCGTGAGTTCATGAGTGAGGGGGTTGGGGGGCAATGAGGGGATAAGGACACATATGTAATACCTCAATCAATAAAGAAAGAAAAAAAAGTAAGTGATGGAGTCAGAATTCAAACTCAAATATAAGTTCCTAACCATTATGCCACATACGACATTGTTGAAAAACAATTATCTTTTGAAGAAATTGTGTTCTAGCTGTTTTGGCTGAATTAACTTCTCATAATTAGGGCATCTCCCGTGTAACTGGCACATAGTCAATAACAAGAAAATTATGTAATTACTATAATTTTCAACAGATAAGAAAGTCACATGCTCAGTGATCACATATTTCTTTATTTTAATAAATATATTTTTATTGATTTCAGAAAGAGGAATGGAGGGGGAAAGAAAGATAGAAATATCAATGATGAGAGAGAATCATTGATAAGCTGCCTTCTGCATGTCCCACACAGGGAATGAAGCCGGCATGTGTCCTCACAGGGAATTGAACCGTAACCTCCTGGTTCATAGGTTGATGCTCAACCACTGAGTCATGCTGGCCAGGCTCATATTTCTTATCTTGAAAGAAAAGAATTACTTTTAAAATGCTAGAATTTTATTTTAAAACTCAGAATAGGTACTAATACTAACAAAGACAAATTTTAATAACCTATTTCTAGGCAACATTATTGACAGAGCAAAGGCCACATTGATTGGTAAATACTAATCTGAATCTGGCAGCTAAACTATGGTATAAAACAGTATGGTACAAAAAAAATAATCCTAAAACCAATAATAATTCAATCTCAATTATCCATCACAGAAATCTCTTAAAGTTATGTCCTAAAGTTCATCCACAACGATTTTAATTTAAAATATGTGCTATTTTAAAAAGTTGTTTACTCAAAAATAGAGCAGAAAAATATTTGAAATTTTGACTTAAAGCAGAAGTATTCAAATCTGTATTACAAGTTCACTTATTTTTTTCAAATATTTATCCAATCAATTAAAATTCAATGGCATAGTTCTTTGTGAGACAAATAGGCAATGTTTCTTGTATTTAGCTTGGCCTTTAAGTTAATTTTTTAAATTAAATCCTCACCTAAGGAGTGAGGATATTGTTTTCCATTGATTGTTATATTGAGAGTGGAAGGAGAGAGAGAGAGAGAGAGAGAGAGAGAGAGAGAGAGAGAGAGAGAGAAATATGGAAGAGACACATCCACAGGTTACCTCTCACATGTTCCCCGACTAGTCCAGAGGTGGGGATCAAACCTGCAACCAAGGTATGTGGCCTTGACTGGGAATTGAGCCCTAGACCCTGGGGTGTGCAGGCAGAGCTTCTAACCACTGAGCCATGTGGTCAGGGCCTTTGGCCTTTAATTTAATGTTTTTTGTATTGATTTCAAACAGAGAAAGGGAGAGGGAGATATAGAAACATCAATGATAGATGCAAGAGAACCATCAATTTGGCTGCCTCCTGCATGCCGTCCTACTGGAGTTCGAGCCTGCAACCTCCAGGTATGTGCCCTGACTAGAATCGAATCTGAGACCTCTTGATGCATGGGTCCACTCACAACCACTGAGCCACACCAGCCAGGTTGGTCTTTAATTTAGAAACCAAACTAGAGGTGAAATACTTAAGTCCATCCTGCTGCTGTAATTAATTTTTATTTTTCTTATGATTAGAAAATGAGACATTGCTGGAGGCTAACACCAGCAGGTCATAATAAATTCCAGAAGTCCTCAGAAGGCTGATGGACTTTGATATTCAGCAGGGCTGAGAATCAGCATTGTATTACCCTGCTGTTAACTGAATAGCTGAAGGCAATCCCATAAGCTGATAATCCTTTATTGCTTACCAAACCTTACCTTTGATATGTGTGTTTGCTTTGCTAAAGGGCAAATGTATATTCTAGTAAATAAAAAGCCGTAGGTCTGGACATTTGGGGAGCAACTCCACTAGAGAGGAGGTTTCTGCCTGGTTCCCCATGCCTTCCAAATTTATATTTCTTGTCTAGTGTATCTGTTTATGTCACAGACCCTTCTCCAGATTCCTGAACCCTCACTACAAAAGACTATGGCAAGACATGTTCATTATAGATAGTATTGAAAATATGGGAAGTGGTAATAAAAGTTAAAATTATCTGTAATTCTAAAATCTAGAAAAAATACTGTTTTTCATTAATTGTATATCCTTCTTGTGATTTTTCTATTTCTCTCTCTCTCTCTCTCTCTCTCTCTCTCTCTCTCTCTCTCTCTCTCTCTCCTTCCACTCTCAATATAACAATCAATGGAAAACAATATCCTCACTCCTTAGGTGAGGATTTAATTTAAAAAATTAACTTAAAGGCCAAGCTAAATACAAGAAACATTGCCTATTTGTCTCACAAAGAACTATGCCATTGAATTTTAATTGATTGGATAAATATTTGAAAAAAATAAGTGAACTTGTAATACAGATTTGAATACTTCTGCTTTAAGTCAAAATTTCAAATATTTTTCTGCTCTATTTTTGAGTAAACAACTTTTTAAAATAGCACATATTTTAAATTAAAATCGTTGTGGATGAACTTTAGGACATAACTTTAAGAGATTTCTGTGATGGATAATTGAGATTGAATTATTATTGGTTTTAGGATTATTTTTTTTGTACCATACTGTTTTATACCATAGTTTAGCTGCCAGATTCAGATTAGTATTTACCAATCAATGTGGCCTTTGCTCTGTCAATAATGTTGCCTAGAAATAGGTTATTAAAATTTGTCTTTGTTAGTATTAGTACCTATTCTGAGTTTTAAAATAAAATTCTAGCATTTTAAAAGTAATTCTTTTCTTTCAAGATAAGAAATATGAGCCTGGCCAGCATGACTCAGTGGTTGAGCATCAACCTATGAACCAGGAGGTTACGGTTCAATTCCCTGTGAGGACACATGCCGGCTTCATTCCCTGTGTGGGACATGCAGAAGGCAGCTTATCAATGATTCTCTCTCATCATTGATATTTCTATCTTTCTTTCCCCCTCCATTCCTCTTTCTGAAATCAATAAAAATATATTTATTAAAATAAAGAAATATGTGATCACTGAGCATGTGACTTTCTTATCTGTTGAAAATTATAGTAATTACATAATTTTCTTGTTATTGACTATGTGCCAGTTACACGGGAGATGCCCTAATTATGAGAAGTTAATTCAGCCAAAACAGCTAGAACACAATTTCTTCAAAAGATAATTGTTTTTCAACAATGTCGTATGTGGCATAATGGTTAGGAACTTATATTTGAGTTTGAATTCTGACTCCATCACTTACTTTTTTTTCTTTCTTTATTGATTGAGGTATTACATATGTGTCCTTATCCCCTCATTGCCCCCCAACCCCCTCACTCATGAACTCACGCCCCTGGTGTCTGTGTCCATTGGTTATGCTTATATGCATGCATACAAATCCTTTGGTTGATCTCTCCCCCTTAGCCCCACCCTCCCCTACCTTCCCTCTGATGTTTGACGTTCTGATCGATGCTTCTCTGTCTCTGGATCTATTTTTGTTCATCAGTTTATGTTGTTCCTTATATTCCACAAATGAGTGAGATCATGTGATATTTATCTTTCTCTGATTGGCTTATTTCGCTTAGCATAATGCTCTCCTGTTGCAAATGGTAAGAATTCCTTCTTTTTTTACTGCAGCGTAGTATTCCATTGTGTAGATGTACCACAGTTTTTTGGTTTTTTTTCCCATCCTGTTAAAAAATTTGTTCCTTTTTCATTGTGATCACATTTGCCACGGTCTTCCCTGGACATCTGGGTTTTCAGAGGGCTCCCCTTCCACTTCTGCCAGGCTGCTGCCCTCTGACACTGTGATTGAGCTGGGGGCCTTGCCTATCTTACAGAGAGAGCTCCTGAGTCCCGAATGCTGGGCCTGAGTGAGGGAGAACCCTTCCATTTAGTTATACCGCCTCTCTGTGGCTGACCGCGGCTCTTCCTCAGCCTCGCCTGCCAACTCTCACATGTAGAGCCTCCTGGCAGAGCGGGCATCTCTTCCCCAAGGGGTCATGCTTAGGTTCAAATCTCAGCTTCATTCTTTATTAACTTGTGATTTTGGACAAATTACATAACCTCCCTGGCCCTTCTCACACTCATCCATAAAGCTTCTCTAATAATAATGGCTTGGTGTTTGCGTTTTGTTTTTTTTCGGTTTTGTTTTGTTTGTTTGTTTGTTTGTGGTTAAGCCATACCAGAGGAGACTTTTAATAATATTGCTTAGTGCAGCGGTTCTCAACCTGTGGGTCGCGACCCCTTTGGGGGTTGAACGACCCTTTCACAGGGGTCGCCTAAGACCATCGGAAAACACATATATAATTACATATTGTTTTTGTGATTAATCACTATGCTTCCGTGCTGCCCCTGATGGTCAGTGCACGTCATAGCAAGCGATCAAACTCCCGGTCTCCCGGGCGAACTCCCGAGGGGACACTTTGCATATTAGCCATATATATATATACACATAGATAGATTTCTATAGAGGTATGAGATGATACTTTACAACTTTGTGACTACTAAAAATTTGTAATGATATGTGTCACATATTAATATGTGTAATTTGTTGTCTCAAGTTAGAATTTAGGTATTTCTATATTTTTATTATAAACTAGAGGCCTGGTGCACAAAATTCATGCATGGGTAGGGTCCCTAGGCCAGGCCAGTGATAAGGGACGATTTGTGGGGCAACAAGCAGGATGATCGAGGGGCCCCCACTGGCACCTGCCTTGGCTGGCCTGGGGCCTGTGGACTGGGGCCACTCATGCATTGAGCGTCTGCCCCCTGGTGATCAATGCACGTCATAGCGATCGGTTGTTCCACCAGTCGTTCTGCCGTTTGGTCAATTTACATATTAGACTTTTATTATATAGGACTAGAGGCCCAGTGCACGAAAATTCGTGTACTCATGGAGGTCCCTCAGCCTGGCCTGTTCCCTCTTGCAGTCCTGGAGCTCTCAGGGGATGTCCAACAGATGGCTTAGACTGGGTGGGCCAATCAGGGGACAGCATCAGCTGGCGAGCAGCTGGCCTCACCTTCCCCCAATCACTTCTCCACTGCCTCTGGT
>NW_005364596.1:5388092-5397892 GCF_000412655.1 Myotis brandtii
CTCCCCCCCCCCACTATCACCTCTCTCTGCCTGCTGGCATGTGCCTTGGCTGACCTGGAGTTGCCTGCTCACCAGCCCCATCCCCCACCATCCAGTCATTTTGTCATTCAGTCGATTTGCATATTATGCTTTTATTATATAGGATAATATGACATTAAGCATCCTCCCACATAAATGTTAGTGTGTATGCTCTTTTTTCACCTTCCCAGAAACTAGAGTGGTGTTTCAGAAAACTAAAATATTCCAGAAACACTAATCTGTTAACCCAGAGACATTTTATAAATTGCTTGTTTATACTTACAGTTACACAGCATCTTTCCTCTAAGCATTTTGAGCAGTTTTATATACATTAGAACTTACTTCCTATTGTTTGATGAGTCGATTCTTTTAAATTACAGAAATGAAAGAAAGTGGCAGGAAATTGTTTATTGAGTGAGAGGAAAGAGAAAGGGAAAAAAAAAACAACAGGAAAAATGTGCCTGATTCTTTTCCTCTTGCTGTTTCCTTTTCTCAGAATACTTGTCCTTGCCTTGTCTACTCAAGCAAGCCTTCTTCAGCCTCCTAAATTTACATTCCGCTATAAATTACATCATCGCCCCAGATTCTATGTGTGTTTTCTCTTAGCCACTTTTTACAAATGATGGTTCTTTCCTTTACATATATTCTAATGTGTCTGACACCGCTGTAATAATATTTTAGCTCTGACTTGTCCTCTGGAAAGGACTCAAAGGCAAGGCTTGTATTCTATTCATGTCTGTATCTCTGGTGACGGAAAGGGAGCTAGCATACAAAAATTACCCTGTAAATGTTTATAGAATGAGTAAGTGAATGGCAAATTCTACCATTTCCAAAAACAGATGATATACACTGTTCTGATAGTTAGAGACTAGGGAAAGGTTAGGAGAATTTATTGCCTGGACTCCTGAATTTCTGCTTGAAGGAACAGAACTGTAAAAAACAAACAAACAAAAAAAACCACAAACAAATAAAGGAAGAAAAAATAAAGAGAAGAGAAGAAAAAAAAGGAGTTCTATATGTACAATCATTAAAACATACTGCGCGGCCTCTCCATTGTCTGTGTCCAGAGAGCTGACATACAGCCTGCTCAACTAAATAGACACAACACAAACATTAGTAATGCGAACAAAATTCATCAAAATTATGGAAGTTTTAAATCCAGGGGAAAAGTTGTGTATCTGGGTCGTTAGGACAAATTTGTGTTCCCTTTCTTTTTCCTTTCACAAAGAAAACAAAGACGAGCAAATATTAGCTGCCTACAGCTACCCCATATTTTTCTGGCTTTATGTGCCTGCCCAGCTTCAGAGTGTTCCCTTGATTGCAGGGCACAATTCTTTGTATGGGACTGTAGATACTAGAGGAATAGGCACATGAGTGCTTTCTTGTGGAAACAGATGCTCTGTGGGTTGTGTTTGCAGAGCAGCTGTATTAATAAAGCTCTGTTAATATAGCTTTCCCTAATGCTTTTTAATGATTTTGCTATTTGATTTTAAAGGTGACTTAGCAGATCATGTCTGAAACAAAGGGTCAATTCATATTACTCCTTCAGTCATCAAAATATTTTGCTGTAGCTGCCATGGAAGTTCTAGAAAAATGTGACTTATGAACAGTAAGATTTCTTCTCTGCAAGTTGTATAAAGGAGACAGTGAAGATTCAATGGGGGAGGGGGGGAGCTTCCCTTTCTCTTTTTCTTTAAATCCAAACACCACACTGTCTTAAAGAAGTAAGAATATCTATTGAAAACACACAGATATACATATACAACCTAACACAATGCTATGAAAAAACGGAGAAGGCACGAAAAGGGGAGGCATAGTTTAAATGCAGAATGATTTAAACTATGTTTACTATGCTACCCTTTGCTTTCTACTTTATGCATGTCTATATTATTTGAACTTGTTGCAAGGAATATAGGTTTATTACATTCATAATGAAAGAAGGACCTAAAGATGTAAAAATAAAATCATAAGGCAAATAATAAACTGGGAGGAAATTAATTACAAATGTGAAAAATAATTAAGATCTTTAATAATACCTTAATGAAATGAGTTCAAGCAAGTGGAAGAGAAAGGCACCAATACCTCGATAATAAAATAAGGGCAAAGGTCATGCACAGACAGATTTTACCGAAAAGAAAATGCAACTGGTTGTTCTGCTATGACTGTGTCCCCTTTAATCTATCTTCTCAATAGATAGTGGAGTAAATTTTCTAAGACATAATCATATTTATTCTCCTACTGAAAAATATTTCCCCATTTTTTTTCTGAGACTATTGTAAGAAGAAAGTCATAGTATCACAACTTCAGAGAATGTGAGTTAGAAAGTGGTCTATGATTGGTGATGACTGGAGATTATTTTCGGAAGAGTGAAATTACAGAAGTCAGATTTCAGGGGCTAAAAAGGGTAACTGTGGGAAAAACAACTGCAAAATAAAGCACCGACTATACATTCAAGAAACCTGTCAATGAAAGGGAGTGAAATGTAACAATTGCTTGAAGGAGAAATGGTTATTAACCTAGCCCTGTGTCTAATAGACTGACTGTTGATCTGGTTTTGACTTATCTTTATGTCAGTTTTTGTTTTGTTTTTAGGGATTAAATCAATTTTAATTCACACTCATGGAAACACTGGTAAGTGTAAGGAAGTAGAAAAAAAGACATCAACACAAGTCTCTTTTTAAAAATATATTTTTATTGATTTCAGAGAGGAAGGGAGAGGGAGAGAGTCAGAAACATCAATGATAAGAGAGAATCATTGATTGGCTGCCTCCTACATGGCCCCCATTAGGAATCAAGTCTGCAACCTGAGCATGTGCCCTGGCTGGGAATCAAACTGTGACCTCTTGGTTCATAGGTCCACACTCAGCCACTGAGCCATGCTGGCAGGGCTCAACCCAAGTCTTAACAACCAGAAACAATAGTGATATTTCAGAGAATTGTCCTTCAGCATCTCCTATCAGATACCTTTATTTTTTCATGTGTATGAGATATTGTATTTCTCTATGAATTTAAGAAAATGTAAGGTCTCTTTTCATTTTGTGCTATTTCTATCCCTTTCTATCCAAACTAGTGGTGTTTCTGCCATACAGTCCTTTTAAAAAGGTTTTGTCTCCATGAATCATATTGGTGTTTGCCTCATTGGACAAAAGCCATTCACACAATTTTTTTGAGATAAGCTTCTGCTAAGACTACCATATGCTTCTTAAAATCTTATTATTTGACAGAAATTTTCTCCTGAGAATTATCTGAGGTTTTACTAAAGGACTTTGCAGTTACATCCTCAACTTTATCTTTTGAATGTGTTTTGTTTTGTTTAAAATGTATTTTTATTGATTTCAGAGAGGAAGAGAAATGGAGAGAGAGAGAAATATCAATGATGAGTCAGAATTATCAATTGGCTGCCTCCTGTATGCCTCCTACTGGAGATGGAGCCTGCAACCCAGGTATGTGCCCTGACTGGTAATCGAACCAGTGATCTTCTGGTTCATAGGTCGAAACTCACCCACTGAGCACACCAGCTGGGCTGAACATATTTTTCTGAGTGGTCAAATTTAATGTTGGCCTGGCAGCTATTTCTTAATTTTGGCATCATTTTTTTTTATCATGGTGTATCATTATACATCTACTAGAGGCTGGGTGCATGAAAATTTGTGCACTCTGGGAGGTCCCTCAGCCCGGCCTGTGCCCTCTCAGAATCTGCAATCCGGGAGCCCTAGGGGAATGTCCGACTGATGGCTAAGATGCAGGCTGGCCTCCTTCTGTGGGAGGCGACCAGTAGAGCAATCGAGGGATGGCGCTGGCTGGTGAACGGCTGTCCCTTACTCCCGATTGCCCCTCTGCCACCACTGGTCACCACCACCCCTGATCGCCGTCCCCTCCCTCTACCCACTGGCACCAGCCTTGGCTGGCCTGGTATCACCCACTCACCAGCCCTGCCCCCCACCCACTGGTCATTCTGCTGTTCAGTCGATTTGCATATTAAGCTTTTATTATATAGGATTATCCTTATTTATTGATACTATAACTGAGCATGGTAGCAACCATGCTTGGGTAAAAATTACTGTTTAATATTTTAACCCTGCTGATTTGGCTTCTGTAATTATTTGCTTGCTAAAATAATAGAAAAGTTATTTTGATTTTCTGAACTTATATGTTATCCCATTCTATTGAATACTCCATTGATTGTGGTTTGAATACCCCCCATTGATAGTGATCTTATTGGTCTTTTGAAACACATTCCTCTGCACCTGGAGACCATGACAGCACAATTACTCCAAATGGCCTCAGTGGCTCCAGATAATGTGTTTCTGTTGACTCAGTGGTCCCAAGACCCGAAACTATAATTAATCTTTGTAAAATAACTAACTTGCTCAGTCTAAGCTTCTGTAACAAACCACTTTTTGCAAACCAGGTTCCTCCTTCCAAACCAAGATATAATCAATACCTTTGTGATATTTGCCTATATAAGTCTGATGTTTTGGCCAAGGGGGCACTACGAGATTTGGAGAGCATTGCCCCCTCGTAGTCCCGGCTTTGAAATAAATGTGGCTCCTTAATTCGACTTCTTGAGGCATCTTTGTGTGATTCGTGGGGTACATTACAACATAAGATGTACATATTTTATATACATATATGTATATGTAAAATTATTAATTCTACAGCGTATTCAATTTCCAATGTTATCAAATATTTTACAAACAACATTTTGGGATGACTGCTTTTATACTATATACTGTTAAATCATTCCCCAGATATATTCATTGGGGTCATTGTTTCTAAGTTTTGTATTTATAAGCCACATGTTAAATAACTTGGGCATGATAATTTTTCAAGTTTCAGACTTTTTCTTAGGGTAACTTTTTAAATGTAGAATAACTAGATAAAATATTAATACTTTTATTACCTGTTAAATATTGTAATGCTACTTTCCAAAGAGCTTGAATTATTTTTCACCTTTGCTTTCATTCTTATTACTTCAGGCTTATTACTTATGGTATCTCTTTTTTTCTCAGAATCTTTCTACTTTCAGCCATTCTCTGTTGTTTTTATTTTATTCTTTCTGGTACCTTATATTTTAAATTATGATGAGGACAGTGTTTCTCTGGTTCGTCATGCTCTCTGTGCTGCTCTTCTTTCCTACTAACACATCAGTCACCACTTCCTTTATCTCAATAAATATATATCATGAGGAAACCAATATCATACCTTGTCTCTTCTATTTCCTCCAATGTGGGAAATAGAATACTCAATTTTGAGGGTTTTGTTTTGTTTTTTGAGAATCACATTTTAATTTATTAGCATTGTCAACTTAATATTAAACCATTTTTCATAGTGTGAGATTATTTTTCTATCTGCCATAATATATGCCCACATATCTTCACCTTGAAAATGTAACATTTCAAGCTTTAATGGGGCTACATTATTCATTTTTTACATTCACAATTTTTACAATACTGCCAAAGGCTTTCTCAGCATTTGCTTTGACTTAAGTCTTCAATGAATTTCTGATTGCTTTTGCAGAGATCTGAGTTTTAATTCATCCACCATGAGGTCATGAGAGCACTGGCGTGTCAGCCCAAATCATGAAAATATACTGAACGGTGGCTCAGGCATCTGTGTAGCCAGCCTGTTGGAAGACCAGGAGCTGGAAAAAGAACAATAACTAGCACAACTCTTCTTTTACTGAGGCTCATAGGATGGTAAATTATAAATGCTTCAGTGAGATTTGATAAAATGACTAGTTTTCATTTAGATGTCCTTAGAATGTTGACATCTGCTAATGAAAAGGCACAGTAGGTTTAGGCATTGCACATCAGTGGCTGCTAATATCACAAAAAGAGAGACAAACAGAAATTGTGTCTTCTTGATGGAAGAAAACAATTTGCCACACACAAAAGATTTAATATAAATCTGGTTCAATCTATAGGAAATACCAATGACATGGAAACATTAGCAATCAGGAAAGTAAGGGCTTGATTTATTTACCAAAAAATTACAAGAAAACACAAGTTGAAGGGGAAAACCTAAAGATGTAAAGACACTTAGAATATACATTACCGAATACAATATGATAACTATTTGTACCCTGATTGAAAAGAACTGTTAAAAATTATGATGTATATGTGATAATTGAAAACTTGAACAGTCACTAGATTTTTGATTATATGAAAGAATTGTTAGTTTTGCTCTGATAATAGTGTTGTTGTGTTATAAAAGTAGTCCTTAATTTTTATAGATACATACTAACATATTTATGGATAAAGTATGTGATATTAGGCATTTGCTTTAAAATAATATGGAGGGAGGGAATGAGTAAAGAGGCGTATAGATGAAATGAGGCTGATCATGAATAGCTTCGTAATGGGAATGTGGGGAATGGCTCAGAAGAATTAGGCAAACAAGATTGAGAAGAGTCTCATCATTGGAACCCAAGCAGAATTTATACTTCTCTTGGGAAAAAAGTGACACCTTTAAAGTTTATTGGGGAGAAAGAAATCAATAATAAATGTGCCTGGTTCAACTGTGTCTCAAAAGTGAGAGGGTAATAAAGATATTTTCAGGTGCATGACAATTACAAGATGTCCTTCAAGGAGAAGACATAATCTGAAGGGAAGGAGAGGCATAAAACAAAAAATTGTCAGAAAGAAAGAAGCAAAGTATTTTGTAAATCTAATAAAAAACTAATTGTAAAAATGATAACTATTTTGTTTAAACATTCTATGAATAAATGGCACAATAATAACAGGGAAGTTAGGAGGAGTGTTGAGTGAGTAATTAAAGCATGTTGAAGCCCTCCTTTTTTGAAGGAGAATGGAAATATTAAATAACTTTAGAATTTATGGAAAAAATAGCTATTTGAGTTTGTTAGTTAAAAGTGTAAGGGTAATTACGATAAGCACACAATTGAATCTTTGTGTTTAAAATCAAGAGAGGAGAAAAATAAAAGACTACAAAATTTATTAATATAACAGAAGGCAAGGGATTTTTTAAAAATGAAGCAAAGAATAAATATGATAGAACAATAATATAATGAATAAAATTAGAGAATATATCAGTACTCAAAGGGTGTTACAATGGAAATTTACCTATTATGAGATAGAGATTATTACCTAGTTACTAGAAAAAAATGCTACAAGCTCTTTATAGGAAGCATACCAACAGCAGAGCGATTGATTACAGAGGAATGCGAAAATATATACATCAGCTAAATTCTAATCAAAAGATAGACGATGAACATCTGTTTCTGGCAATTTGCAGTTTAGATAACCTGTAAAAGTTTCTGCTCCCAAATATCTGGAAATGCTTGATAAAATATTATAAACATCTTCTCAGTCTACAAGAAAGAAAAAACGTACTCAGGAGCCTAAAAATTAAAAAAAAAACATAGAAAGAAGGAAGGAAGGAATAAAATGCTGCATGGACAAATTAGCAATCTCAGCAACCAGTAACCATGAGCCTTGGGGTTTAATCAGGGGAAAAGCTTAAATTCAAGAAAGGAGGAGTGGTATGAATATTTGAAACTCCTGCTCTGCCCCACCACTCTACCTAGAACTGATAACCAGAAGAGCCAATCCATTGGCATAGGACACAACCACAAAGCTGATCTGTCTTCGCTAGGACTCTGGTTTGGAGTTTTCAAAGTCTCCTTTGAGAAAATTGAAATCTCAAGCAAAGTTGGATTTAAATTTTCTCCTAAACTGAGAAATTAGCATAAGCCTGACTGGCATGGCTCAGTGGTTGAGTGTCAACTTGTGAACCAGGAGGTTACAGTTCGATTCCGGTCCAGGCACATGGCCGGGATGGAAGGGGATGGGGTGGACGGAAGTGGGGGTGGGGAGTGGGAGGTGGAGGTGGGGAGAGGGGAGGGGGGCAAGAGGCAGCTAGTCAATGATTCTCATCATTGATGTTTCTACCTTTCTCTCCTTTCAGAAGAAGCTCTCTGAAATCAATAAAAATAACTTTTAAAAAATAAATTAACATAAAAAGTGGATTCAGGTGGAAATACCTGTAGCAACCAAACAGGAGCAAACGTAAGACCTCTCTGGAAGTTTATAATTCCAGAGAGCACTGGAGTTATAAACTCCACACAGATGCCTTACTTAAAAGGAAATCCATCTTTTCACTGATTTTTCTAGTTTAACTGGAAATTTACATTTGAAATTTAAGTTTCAGACTTTTTCTTAGGGTAACTTCTTAAATGTAGGATAACTGGATAAAAGTATTAATACTTTTATTACTTGTTAAATAATGCAATGCTACTTTCCAAAGAGCTTGAATTATTTTTCACCTCTGCGTACCCAGAACACAGCAATCCTTCAACCCCATCAAGATCTCTGACATTGATCCTGTCATGTTTTTACAATACAGCACCCATTGAATATCCCAGTCACTCCTCTGGTTTGTTAACCGTGGTCAGGCATTACAGTTAGGTATACACAATGTGGACTCCGCTGCCTCTCTCTGCTTCTAGGATGTTCACTGGGCAGAACAGCGACTCTGGTTGAAGTCACCTTTCTCTGCACCTGCATCCTACAGCTGAACATGGCTGAGAATATCACTGACACACCAGCTGGTATTAAATTCATGGCCCCGACTCTCAGGTGCCCCTTAGTGCTGCCGAGGAATTAAACTGCACACACATAGTCCATTCTTCATTCTTTCCCTCTTCTACACCATGCTCTGTACTTCCTCTCTTCAAACCCTCAGTACCTTCCCCGCTGTCCTTTCAGATGATAATGTTGCTTCTTTCCTCTCTAAGAGAGTTGTGGCTTCAGAAAAACATTTTCATAAACTTCCATCATCATATCTGAAAGATCAGACAGAGGCCAAAAACCAGGACTACAGGCTTTATTAGAGGAGAAGGACCTGCCGGGCTGTCTCCCAATCGGAGGACAGCAACTCCTGCAGGGTGGGCACTCCTTTTGAGGGGCGGAATGGGAAGGAATGGGGGCTTAGTGTACTCGGCGCACGCTGATTGGTGGCTTACCATATGGTCCATATAGGAGCAAGGGCTGGGTATTTGGCAGGTGTGGATTGGTGGTTCAATGTATAGTCCATATAAGGTACATGGTTAGTCACTCAGGTATTTCCGGGCTGCAGATTACGTTATACTCCGCCCACCAGCTGGGGGGAAAGGGAGGATCTATCAATATCTATTCACATTTGTCAGGTTACCAGACATCCTTCTCCAACTGTGGATCAAAGGTTTATGCCTTGAACTGGACTAGACTTTCAAATTGTGCCCCAGACACAACCCCCCACTGATTACTTGAAGACATCACTTCAGCATTTTCCCTTCCCTTTCCCACAACATCAAGTTTTCCTTTCTTCGGGTTCACATTGGAGTAGCAAATATGCTGCTATCACTCTCATCTTAAGACACATGCACACAACACACACACACGCACACACACACACGGAAAGCTCTCAAGATCTGTTTTTCTGAGCTCTTTTATAATGAAACTTCTGAAAAAAGTTGTCTATACTCACTGACTCCAATTCCCCTCTTACTATCAGGCTTTTGCTTCAACAGCTTCCTTGTAACTCCTCTCATGCTTACTTGTTATCAAGGTACATAAGAGGACCACTGTGTTGGTTAGAATGCCTTTATTATTATTTTTAATCTTTATTGTTGAAAATATTACCATATGTCCCCTTTCCTCCCCTATGGACCCCTTTTAGCCTGTCCCCACCCCCAACCTCAGGCCTTCACCACCCTATTGTCTGTGTCCCTGGGTTATGCATCTGTGCATACAAGTTCTTTGGTTGATCTCTTCACACCC
>NW_005364596.1:5398035-5403045 GCF_000412655.1 Myotis brandtii
CCACCTTCCCTCTGAGATTTGACAGTCTGTTCCATGCTTCTATGTCTCTGGGTTAGGATGCCTTTAGATGTAAGTAACAGAACCTATCTTAAATAATTACAGGGATGTATTGATTCAAATAACTGGTAAGTTTAACAATAGGCCAGGCTAAGTTTGACTCATCAGCTATAAAAAAAAATCATCCAATAGCAAATTTCCCTTTCTCAATTCTGCAATCCCTGGGAGGTCAGCTCAGCCTCACTCTACCGTTGGCTCCCTTTGTGATGCTGGGTGGTTACTAAATACAGGCAAATTTCATCTTATTGTGCTTCACAGATTATGCACTTTTTACAAATGGAAGGTTTGTGGCAATGCTGCGACCAGCAAGTCTATGAGCACCACTATTCCAAAAGTATATGCTCACTTCATGTCTCTGTCACGTTTGGGTAATTCTTGCAATCTTTCAACTTTCTTTTTCATTATTATTACATTTGTTATTGTGATCTGTAACCAATGATCTTGGATGTTATTGTTGTCATTGTTTTAGGGTGCCATGACCCAACCACACCTGTATAAGACAGTGAATTTAATTGTTAAATGTTGAATGTTGTCTGAGAAACAACACTATTGCACCATGGCCAGTTAATAACCCTACGGTGGCCTCCAAATGTTTAATGAAAGAGAGAGTGACAGGTCTCTCACTTAAAATCCAAGCTAGAAATGATTAAGCTTAGTGAGGAAGGCATGTTGGAAGCTAAGATAGGTCCAAAGCTAGACCTCTTGGTACTAACCAGTTAGCCAAGTTGTAAATGCAAAGAAAAGGTTCTTGAAGGAAATTAAAAGTGCTACTCCAGTGAGTACACATTTGGGGTATTAAATATCATTCTGATATGATGAAACTAATACTTTTTAATTGGCTAGTGACCTGATCTAGAGGAAAATTCCAAGAAAATATTACTAAAAGTGTTTAGAGTGAAGACATAGGAATGGAAATAACTGTGTGATGGCTGCCAATAAGAGACAAATGCTTATTTGAATATTTGTTAAAAAATAGGATTTAATATTTTTTATCATCTCTCTTGTCCAATGTCTGAGAAAAGACTCAAGATTCACTTCTAGGATGGGGAAATTTGAATTTTACTGGTGATTAGTTAAAAGAAAAGCCAACTTTCTGAAAGGTGCATGATAGCAGTTGGTTTTTCTCTCTGGGAATCTCATGTATCTGTGACAAAGTAGATGGCACTGTGGCATCAAAGCCAGCCAGGAAAATTCTGAACACACTAGTTAGGTAATTTTGATATTATTTTTATTTAGAGGAGAGCCTACGGCAAAAAATGTTTTAAAAGAGAGAAAATATAAAATAAAAAGATAAAAATAAAATTATGTATAATAAGTAATATTCCACCTAAGTTATATGTATGCTATAATAGGATAGATATATTTTATTAGTATGCATACTAGAATTTGGTCAGAACTTTTGTAAGGATATATACTAGAATTACACATTCTAGCTGGTTGCCTACTGTCCTAAAAAGACCACTAAAGACCGTCTCATATCCATCCATTTTTCTCAAACCTGAAAGGCAGTGAACAGCTACAAGAGATAATGGGTGGTTTATATGCTGCTTGTCTTTGTGGCCTCGTCCAACTTTAGTTGCCTTCTCCCCCTTGCCCTTCTTCAGACGAGACCACATTCAGTCCTAGATGGCTTAGACAGCCACAATCCATTGCTGATTGAGCTGCAGACTCTTCCTGCAGACAAGGAGGGTCTGTTTGTTGGCATTAACCTGCGGGCGGTTATGAGTCTGGATTGGGCTCCTATGAGGTCTGGGGAACATAGGACCCAGGAATCGCTGTATAAATGAAGCTGGTTTCCACTGCAAGGGTAGGATGTATAATTTCAGCTCCCTGTTCCAGGTCCTTAGAGAGTGCAGATTCTAAGCTCTAGGAGACTTCTCCTTATGGGCTTCTAACCTGAGACCCAGACGGGACTGAGGAGTGTCACTTATTACATGAAATTGGTAACTTCAATGATGGCTACTACCACGAAAGTCTTGATTCAAAGCATGTGAATTAAGGCATACTTTGTGTTGGTGACGGATTTTATTGCTTATCTCATTTGGAATAGAAAAGTTCTTTATCTTAAAGAACATAATAGTAAGAGTCTCTCTATAAAACAAATTACATTTTAGATTAAGTAACTTAAAAAGCAAGTCAAAAAAGACAATAAACTAGCTTTACCAGTGTTACCCTCAATGACAAAGTTTGCTCGTATGTGCTGCATTACACCAGGCACCACTGAGCACATGAGTCCTGCCATTCTCATATTGAATAACACAAGAGTAACTCTTCAACGACAGGGAAATAACTAAAACATACTTCAACAGAGTGGCAGATATTGGTGTCCCTAATTAAAAATTTTTAAATCATAAACTAGTTGTTTTTTAAATGCACACATTTTTAAATTTTTCCTTAATTGGTGCCCAAAGATATAGACCACTATGGTTTTATGGCCTCCAAATTACAGCCCAACCATCTTCCTAACTTTATTTCCATTTTATTTTGAGGTCATTCTTCCTCAGCTTCACAGTTCTACTTAGTCCCTTTTCTCTCCATTCCCAGTCATCTTTGTCCTTCTCCTTCTCCTTCTCCTTCTCCTTCTCCTTCTCCTTCTCCTTCTCCTTCTCCTTCTCCTTCTCCTTCTCCTTCTCCTTCTCCTTCTCCTTCTCCTTCTCCTTCTCCTTCTCCTTCCTCCTTCTTCTTCTTCTTCTTCTTCTTCTTCTTCTTCTTCTTCTTCTTCTTCTTCTTCTTCTTTGACTCTCCTGTATTCCTGTGTGCTGGATTTGTTCTTTCCTTTATCCTGAAAATCTCTTTCTATCTCAGCTTCTCTACCTTTTCTATTTATTTCACCATTTTTGCTGCCACTCCCAACGCCATTGTATCTTGCTTGGATTCTTTCAGTGGCCTCTTAATTGGACCCCTAGATGCCATACTTTCACCCCTCTAGTTTGGCCACACTCCAACCAAGGTGATAGTTATAAAACAGAAAAGGCATCATAGCACTCCCTGCTTAAAACCCCTTATTGGTTCCCATTGTTTATAGGATAAATTCCAAAATTCTTAAAATGTCCCATAAAGCTCTGCATGCTCTGCCTACTACTGTCCTGTTACTCACTGTGATACACTCAGTGTGGACTGCTTTTTGTCCTATCTTCCTCCCTTGTTTTCTTTCTGTCTACATTTTTTTGGAGGGGAGGGTGTCAGAGTGGTGATAATTCTTAATGAGCCTCTTAGGCTCATAAAAAGAGACTGGGGTTTAGATGAAACTCAACAATGGTGAGTGATTGGAGGGCTCAGAAAATGCTTAGCTATACTGGAAGGAATCATTTTTTTCTTGGAAAATCATCTAAAACCTTTGTTATTATTTATTTTTATAAAAGATTTTTTAATTGATTTTTAGAGGGAGAAGTAGGGTGAGGAGGAGAGGGGGAGGGGAAGAGAGAGAGAGAGAGAGAGAGAGAGAGAGAGAGAAACATCAATGTGAGGGCAAAGCATCAATTGGCTGCTTCCTGCATGCCCCCTACTGGGTATCGAGCCTGCACCCCAGGCGTGTGCCCTGACCAGAAATCAAACTGACACCTTTCAGTTCACAAGATGATGCCCAACCAACTGAGCCACAACAGCCAAGGCTAAACCCGTTTTTTTAAATACTAAAATAATCCATGCTTGTCTGGCTGGTGTGGCTCAGTGTTTGAGTGTTGACCTATGACCAGGAGGTCACAGTTCGATTCCTGGTTGGGGCACATGCCCAGGTTGCCAGCTCTATCCCCTGTAGGGGGCATGCAGTAGGCAGCCGATCAGTGATTCTCTCTCATCATTGACGTTTCTGTCTCTCTCTTCATCTCCCTTCCTCTCTGAAATCAATACAAATGTATATTTAAAAAAATATGTAAAATAATACATGCTAATTGTAACAACAATTAAAAAAAACATAGAAGTGAGCTACAGAGATGCCCCTCCAGATTTTTCTCTGCATTTAATTAGCATATATGTTAGCACAGGTAAGTTCTCCAGTGGACAAACAAAAATTATAATTCCTATCCCAGCAATAGCTGAACCTCAGAATAGAAGACTAGAAATTGAAATGTATTTATGATGAGCCCCTGTAGAAATGTACTTGCTTTTCCTATGGACTGTGAAGACATTCACATGAATCAGTCCATTTAATAGTTTAATTTTGCCACTCCCTCCACCCAGTGTGGAAATCAGTTTTGGTTATTGCAAATTCTGCCACACTGTCTAATAAGGCTGCTCCTACACTGAGGAAGCTGTCCCACACTGCAAGGGACCACTGTCCAGGAATCCCAGGATGAGCAGCAGTGTAACTATACCTTACTCTACTATAGATGTTATCAGTCATTAATTTTTTGCCAAGGCAATCACAACAACACAAACAGACTTATCATTTCTAGTTTGCATTTTTCTTATTGTTAATGGTTGAACATATCTAATCTAATAAAAGACAAATAGGGTAATTAACCATACCTCTGACACCCTTCCCATTGGCTAATCAGGGTGATATGCAAATTAACTGCCAACCAAGATGGCGGTTAATTTGCATACATAGGCGCCAAGCCACGGACTGAGGCTTTAGGCCTGGGTCAGGGAGGAGCCAGCCAGCGATCATTGAGCCAGTGATGGTTGATGGCGGCTGCGGCAGGGAACCAGGTGGAGCCAGCCAGCGATCCTTGGTGGCGGCGACGGCAGGGAGCTGGGGGTGCCCCGGCCCAGGCCTAATGCCTCGGCCTGAGGCTTTAGGCCTGGGTCGGTCGTTGATGGCAGCGGTGGCAGGGAGCTGGGGGTGCCCCGGCCCAGGGCTAATGACTCGCCAGAGGCGTTAGGCCTGGGCAGGGGCCAAACCGGCAATTGGTGTGAACTACAGAGGAAACACCTTTTCTGACCGCTCATTGGCTAAGTTCCCTGTATGCCACTGGTAATATTCTTAGTAACTTGGGTAATAAGAGTCCAAAT
>NW_005364596.1:5403615-5413039 GCF_000412655.1 Myotis brandtii
CTCCCCAAGGGGAGCAGGGAGCAGGTAGTAGGACATCCCCTAGGGCCCCCAGTATGTGATAGGGGGCAAGCTGGGCTGAGGGCCCCCCCCCTCCAGTGCACAAATTTTTGTGCACCGGGCCTCTAGTCTATATATATAAAAAGCCAGTGACCAGAACGCTGTAATGACCAGAACGACTGGTTGCTTATGGCGCTCACTGCGGCCAGCAAACTGGCCCAATGGGGTGGGGCTGCCAACCAACCTCCTGTGGCCCCTCCCCCCAGCTAGCCCCGCCCCTGATTGCCCTCCCCACCCCAATAGGGGGCGGGGCTGGTGGCCAACCTCCTGCAGCCCCTTTCCCCAGCAGGCCCCACCCTCGATGGGTCCCCACAACCCCGATGGACCTGTGTCCCCTCCCCCCAGTCAGCTCTGCCCCCAATCAGCCCCCCCACTCTGATAAGGGGCAGGGCCGGCCGGCCAACCACCCATGGCCCCTCCCCCAGGCATCTGGTTCCCTATAGAACCCCCCACCCCATTCGAGGGTGGGGCCAGACAGTCCACCACCCACAACCCTTCCCATGGCTGGCCCACAACCCCCATCGGCCCATGGCCCCTCCCCCATCCAGCTCCACCCCTGATCAGCCCCACCACACCAATCAGGGGTGGGACCAGCTGGCCCACTGCCCACAGCCCCTCCCCACAACCACTCTGTCCCCAATCGGCCACCCACCCCAATCAGAGGAGGGTCCCGCTGGCCAATTGCCCTCAGCCCCTCCCCCCAGCTGGCCAACATCCCGCTGTCTCCTCCTCCTGACAGGCTCAGCCCCGATCTACCCGATTGGGGCCAGGCCAACCAGACCCCACCTGTGCAAGATTTCATGCACTGGACCTCTAGTGTTTATATATTTGTGATAACTTGTGATTCTTCTGTGAATTGCCTATTTTTGTCTTCTACTGTTTTTATTAACAGGTTATTTTTCTTTCTATGAAATTATAAAAGTTTTTTGTAACATTGAATGTTACAGAGGTATGCCACACAGCTCCCCCTTCAAGGATGGGCTTGCTGCCTGCACTAGGGAGTGCTGTGAGGAGACAGCCTTCACTGTCAATCCCTCCAGGGATGGCACCAGCTGCAGAGCCACCTTGCCCAAGGTCACACCCTTACCCTAGTGGCTTACACCAATGACTGCTGTGATGGAAGGGAGGTTATAAAGGTCCAGCTATTTTGGCACAGTAGGGGCAAGTCTAACAGGCCATTTTACCTCTAGAGCTCCCTGTGTGATCAGCCAAAGCTATTATTTGGGTCTGCATTACAACTGGACTTCTCCCAAATCCCGAATCCTTCCTTTGCCTTCCACAGGGATTGATCCTAAGGAAACTTCCTTATAAATATTCTGTCTTATGTTCTGCTTCCTGGAGAATTCATCCTGTGGAAAATGTATATTTCAGATATCCTAGCAAATATTTTCTCAGAAAATATCTATTGGCAAATATTTTGTCAATACCTTTCTACAATTTCTTCTTATGCCATTTTCCCTTGGCTGTCTCCTACTTCTCCTTTAGGTATCAGCTAAAATGTCATATCCCTACTGAGGCCTTCCCTGATCTTCAGTCTAAATCAATGCTCTCTGTTATCTTTACTCATAGTTTCCTATATTTTTCTTCACAGCACTGATCTCAGCTTTTTTTAAAAAATATATTTTATTGATTTTTTACAGAGAGGAAGGGAGAGGAATAGAGAGTTAGAAACATCGATGAGAGAGAAACATCGATCAGCTGCCTCCTGCACACTTCCTACAGGGGATGTGCCCACAACCAAGGTACATGTCCTTGACCAGAATTGAACCTGGGACCCTTGAGTCCGCAGGCTGACGCTCTATCCACTGAGCCAAACCGGTTAGGGCACTGATCTCAGCTTTTAATCCTATCAATAAATCTCTGTGTATATGTAACACCTGAATTCTTCACCAGACACTAAACACCATTAGGACAGATAATTTTCCTATTTTTTTCATCATTTTATACCCAGTTACTGATACATAGTTCCTGATACATTGTGCATGTTTAGTAAATATTAGTTGCATGAATGAAGGGATGAATAAAGGAAGGCATTAAAGGATGAGTTTTCTTTCTAAAAATGACTTCCAAACAAGGGAAACTCACCGAATGAGTTTGTAACACAAGCATCATCAACTGAAATTATGAAACCCTTCTGCCTTCTTTTTGGCACCCTGGAATTCTTTTGTGGTGTGGAAATGAGGGTTGATATAAATTAATCCTGTCCCTATTTTCTTGTAATGAGTTACTTAAAATTTATTTCAAGGAATTGCCTTTGGAACCCAGGGTTATTTTAAATCCAATTTGAAAACCATTATTCCATATAATTAGCATAGTAAAAAAAGAAAAAAATAGAAGTTCTATGGTTAAACCTTTTAAAGACAAAATTAATTTGCACTGCTCAAAGCCTAAAGGGAAAATTTAGGAAGTGGGGAGAGAAAATGGGTTGTCTCATTAGATTTTGTTCAGGACCTATTATTACCAATTTACTAGCTCACCCTTGAATTGGATTAGAGTATTACCATGATTACTATATTTATAATATTACAAGGGATTTATAATGTGGCATTTGGAGCTGAAATTTCTCATGATTATTTTAGCCTACAAGTAGTAATAATACTTAATCAAGCAAAACTTTCTATTTTTTCATGCCATTTAACAATGTGTAGTTAAATCACATGTGATTCTTGTATGACGGATAAATTTTATTACATCCAATTTAGTAACAGGAAGACTAAAAGCTTAACACCAAATGTATTATGCACATCATTGGAACTTGGTTAAAAGCAACTTGATAGTCTTCTATTTTTAAGAAGTATATGGGCCTCAGGACATGGGCTTATTTTCACATATATACCATCATTCAGAAAAGAATTGCCACATACTAAGGACAACTTTTTCCCATCCCAGACAAAGAGAAACTAAAACTAATTTCTCATCTTTCAATCAATTATGTCTCTGTTTGTTGGGTGAGTTTGCTTCTTGGACCATTTGTTTCTTTAAAACTTGGATTAAAATCTCTTTTAAAACAGGGAAGAAAAGTATTTTTACAAATTACAGAGGACAGACAGAACTCTTATCTGCTCTTCAACCATGGAAGTCTTAAAGAATCTAAGGGCAAAGGAGAAAGAATATATGCCCCTCCCTTTAATAGATGTTTGCCATCAGGGTTTCTAAGGTAGAATTTGGAGGGTCAGTGAACTTGGATTTTTAAAAGAGATTACATCTTTATTTTCATTTAGTTCTAACTAAAATTTAGTATTTATGAATGAATGTAGGCAACAAACTCTAGGGTAGTGTTAGTAGTATCTATGATTTTTGTCTCCAATATAAATGGTATGTAATTGTTATATCATTTTCCTGATGTTACAGATGCCTCTAAATATCATTTACAACCATCACTACTTCAAATTTACGGTAGTTATTAGATCTGCTGCTAGATTAGTCATTTAACGTCTCTTTGAAGAAGCAAGTATGTTATTAGGCCACAATGTTTTTTTAAAAGTGTTTTCAAAAAACATATAGGCCAGTATAATTGGTTTACTCTTGAATTATGCATTTTGTTTTATGCTTTTACAAACATTATTTTGAGAAGAGTTCATAAGCCTCATGTGGGTGCTAATGGGGTTAATGGAACAAAAATGGTCAGAAATGCCTAAACAGTTATTAGCAACCTTATTAGACCTAATTTTTCCCTTTTTAGAAATTGAGGTGAATTTCACATAACATACAATTAACCATTTTAGAGTGTACAACTCATTGCCATCTGGTGCAGTCACAATAATGTATAACCAGCCCCTCTCTAGTTTCAAAAAATTTTTATCTCCCCAGAAGAACACCCCAGACCCCTTAAGCAATCACTCCCCATTCCTCCCTCCCTCCATTTCATGACAACCACTAACCTTTTTTCTGTCTCTGTGGATTTGCCTGTTCTGGACATACCATATAAAAAGAATTGTACAACATGTGACCCTCTGTATCTGCTGTCTTTCACTTAGCAGAATGCTTTTCATGTTCATCCAAATTATAGAATATATAAGAACTTCATTTTAATGGCTGAATAATAGTCCATTGTTTGTGTATAGCACAACTTGTTTACCCAACTCAACAACAAAAAGTTGTGCAGTACACCCATGCTAAAGCAAGAGCAATGAAAAATGTAGCATTCTCTATAAGAGCAAATGTGTGTTATAAACAGCATTTAAAGGTACTAATGACACTCTTACAGGCACTATTAGAAAGTTAAAATAAAATGTCATTTTTATTAGATGAATTCAGATAATACAAGATAAAATTAATTAAATATTTTCTAAATTTAAATGATCATACTAGATATTGTTTCCAAAGGTTTTGAGATGTTGAGTCTCTTGGAATCATTTCTATTTTATCAACTTTATTTTTCAGAGCAGTTTTAGGTTCACAGCCAAACAGAGCAGAAGGTACAGGCTTCCCTTATACCCTCTACCCTGCACACATGCGCCCTCCCCCATGTCAATATTCCTCATCCCAAATCAGTACATTTGTCACCATCAAACTTACATTGATACTTCACTACCACTTAAATCCCTTAGTTTACATTACAGTTCACTCTTGGTGTTGTACAATCTATGGGTCTTGACAAATATACAATGACATGTATCCATCATTATGGTATCAGATAGAATAGTTTTACTGCCTTAAAAATCTGTGTTCTGCTACTCAACAACGCCCCCCCCCTTCAACCCCTGTCAACCACTGAAATTTTTACTGTCTCCATAGTTTTGTCTTTTCCAGAATTCATATAGTTGGAATCATACAGTGCATAGCCTTTTCAGATTGTTTTCTTTCACTTAGTAATATGCATTTAAAGTCTCTGCATGTCTTTCCATGGCTTCACTGATCATTTCCTTTATAACTCTGAGTAATATTCCATTGTCTGGATGGACCACAGTTTATTTACCCATTCACCTCCTGAAGGACATCTTAGTTGCTCCCCAGTTTGGACACTTATAAGTAAAGCTGCTGTAAGCATCCACGTGCAGCTTTTTGTGTGGACATACATTTTCTCATCTTTTTGGTAAATACCAAGAAGCCTGATTGCTGGATCATATGATGGAGTATGTTTAGTTTTGTAAAAAAAAAAAAAAAAGAAAGAAAGAAAAGAAAAAAAAAGCCAAACTTTCTTCCAAAATGGCTGTAGCATTTTTCATTCCCATCCGCAGTTAATGAGAATTGCAGTTGCTTCACATCTGGACACATTTGTTGTTGTCAGTGCTTTGGATTTGGATATAATAGGTGTAGTGGCATCTCATTGCTTCAGTTTGCAGTTCCCTAATGGCATATGACGTGGACCATCTTTTCATATGCTTACTTGCCGTCTGTATATCACCTTTGGTCCGGTGTCTATTCAGACCACCTCCACATTTTAAAATTGGGCTGTTTTCTTATTGTTGAGTTTTTAGAGTTCTTTGTTTATTTTGGAACCCAATCCTTTATTAGATATATATTTTGCAAAGATTTTTCTGCCAGTTTGCTTAAATTCTCTTTCAGTACCATCTTAATTGGCTTTTAGAGTTGAACTTATTACATATTTTCCCTTAATAATGCAAATAATTTCTTACTTTAAATACTTTATAAGTAACAGTTCATGGCAATATTTTTACAGCATTTTTGAATGAAATTATATGGGTAGTAAAAAGGGGCCTTCAATTAATTAGAAATTCTCCTAAAATATTTTCTTATGCAAGAAGAAAAAAAGATTAAATTAAGTTCAAGTGGGAGAACTAGAAAACAAAAACAGAAAAATAATATTTGTGGCTTATATAATATACATATTTTTTTCTCTCTCATGGAAAAGTCCAAAGATAAGTGTTCTGAAAATGTATGACAGCTCTGCTCCACAGAGTCCTCGGGGATGCAAACCTTTCAGCTCAGAGCTCCATTCACCAAGGGGGTAGCACTTATCTTCATGGACATCCAAGTTCCAGGAAGCAGAATGCAGGAGATGATGAAGAGGAAGAGGTATAGGGTGAGGTAACTGCTGCCCTGCCCCCAGCTTTATTAAGATATAATTGACATATAACATTGTGTAAGTTTAAGGCATGCAATGTGATGCTTTGATACATATATATTGCAAAATAATTACCTTAAGATTAGTTAACACCTTTAAACCTCCATCACCTGACATAATTACTGAGTTTTGTGTGTGTGTGTGTGTGTGTGTGTGTGTGTGTGTGTGTGAGAGAGAGAGAGAGAGAGAGAGAGAGAGAGCAAAGAACTTTTGAGAACTATTCCCTTAGAAATTTTCAAGTATACATTATGGTATTGTTAATTCTAGTCACCATACTGTGCATTACATCCCTAGAAATTACTTGTCTTATAACTGGAAATGGGTACCCGTTGAATAGGATCTCCTCATTTCAAAATTTATTTTGCTATAAATGAAGGGGAATACTGATATTAGGGGACAACAAATTTACTCCATCTCTTTGCAATCTTTCTCACTATTTTGTTCTTTCCTTCTTTTACCCACTTTTAAGTCAGGTTTATTTGTTTTTATTTTTAAGAGGTCTTTGTATATTTTGATAACAATCTTTATGAGATATGCCTGTGTTATACAGGTCTCAGCCTATGGATAACCAGTGCTGCACCTGAACCAGCCCTTGTAGTTCTATTGTGACTGCAAGGCACCCTTCAGCAATAACCAGGAAACTTTGAAAAGGTGCAGGTTTATTACTTACAAGACCTAGAAATAACGAGCATGCCTGGGGCCACAGAGCAAGGTTGTGGAGACAGAGAGCATGAGCCTGGGCCTGGAGTTCTGTTTTCATTAGGGTCAAGGGTGGGGGCCTAGGGTTTCTTGGGCTCATTCTTTATTGGTGAATTTAAAACATAAGAATGGGCCCTGGACAGTGTTGCTAACTGGTCAGAGCATCATTGGTGCACCAAAGGGTGGCAGGTTAAACTCCCAGTCAGGGCACATACACAGGTCGCAGGGTCGATCCCCCAGTTGGGGTGCATATGGGAGGCAAGATTAGTTTCTCACTCAGATTGATGTTTCTCTCTCTCCCCCGACCTCCCTCTCCCTCTCCCTTCTTCTTTCTCTAGAATCAATGAAGAAAACATATCCTACAATGAGGATTTAAAAAAACCATATAAAACATAAGAATGGGAATTTAAAATTTAAAGCATGGGAAGACAAAACAAGTGGCCCACATAGGCAGTTCCTGAAATCAACGAAGAGCTCTGAAACAAAGGAGCGTCAGTGGGGGAGGTGGCCTGGCTCCTTATCTAGCCTGTGGCTGGCAATGTGTTCATCTGAGATAGCCAGGCTTTGAAGTGGATGCCCTTTCAAGTGGATGCCTTGCCTGGCAATTGGAGCTTAAGTTAGGCACTTGCATTATAAAAATGAAAAAAAAAAAAGATTGGAATTATTTCCTCTCAGTCTACGGCTTGTCTTATTCTTTTGAGGAATCATTGCTTTTACTAAGAAAAATAAATTTATTGCAGCATAATATAATATATTTCAAGATCTAAAGTTAACAGGCAGAGCTTCTTTTGTCCTACTGTCATGCTGATAACTTTGTTTCACAAAAGAATAATGATTAATATTTAAATGAGAAATGATATAGAACTTTGACGTGTATTTAGCAGGAAAAATGTGGCTGATAAATAATGAATAAACATGAGCCCTAGGTAACATTTAGAAATATTTTTGGAACATTTATTTGATAATATGACAAATATTTTAAACTAGAGGCCTGATGCACGATATTCGTGCAAGGGGCTCGGCCCTTGCAGCTCCGGCTGCCTTGAAGCCCCGAAGGCCCATGGCCCCGCTCACTGGTTGTTCCTGAAGGTTGTTCTGCCGTCCAATCTAATTAGCATATTAGCTCTTTATTATATAGGATGTTTGGTAACATGAAAGTATTTTTTAAATTCTCCTTTTAAATAAAGTATTCAGAAGGCCAGTGAAATATTACAGTCGATGTGTCCCTAACCAGGTAAATTAGAAAATGCTCAAAATTGTTTTAAAATTCTCATCACTTGTATTAAATACTGCAATATTTCATGGCCCAGAGCCCCAAAGCTAACTTGGCTAGCAAGCATGAGCAATGAAAATTAGAAATAAATTAAATTTCCTTATTTATCATGTTGTTAGGAAAATCATTTTAGAAACACATGTGGCTTTTGTAAAAATTAACACATAAATGACTACTTCATAATTCTAAAATTCTTTTATTTCTCATCAGGAGCATCCAGCATTTCTGAAAATGACAACTATAACTATGGTAGATTTTGTGTTCTGCTTAAGAATGCTAAAAGTAGAAACAGCCCAGCCAGCGTGGCTCAGTGGTTGAGTGTCGACCTTTGAACCAGAAGATCAAGGTTTGATTCCCGGTCAAGGCAAATGCCCTGGTTTCAAGCTCAATCGCCAGTAGGGAGTGTGCAAGAGGCACCCAATCAATGATTCTCTCTCATCATTTATGTTTCTCTTTCTCTCTTCCTCTCCCACTCTGAAATCAATAAAAATATATTTTAAAAAAGGAAAGCAGAAACAGAACTGGGATTCACTAATAATTTTTCTTTAGCTAAAATTCCAAGCCCCACCCCAGTTTCATAGTTGTGGAAATCACTGTGATATGGCACTTTAATGAAGGACTTTTTGAGTTAGCTGTCAGCCTTTTCAGGGATGGCCTTCATGGTTTGTCCAAGTTATGCCCTTCCACAGAAGCCCCCTGCCAATCATTTGGGGTTATGAAGACCCAATGATTTTGGCCCTACACTGACCAACTCTACTGGCCATTCAAATTCCAGAGTGTTCTACAGGGTCAGCTGAGGTTGTGGTTGTTACCCAAACTTGCTTTTTTACCTTTACTTCCACAAACCAGTCCCAAGGATACAACCAAATAAACACAGCACATACTAAACTTGACCTCAGAGTCTGCTTCTCAGAGAATCCTACGGATGAAATACTTTTATCTTCCCTGGGAGCTTTCTGCATTGTTTCCAACTCAACAAACCCCAAGGCAAGTGTATCACCTGTCTCCAAAGTTTCTCTCCCATTGTTATTTCCTGATATCTGAGAATAACACCACAGGCCTTTGGGTTATTCTGTATAGAAAATAGAGTGATTTTTTTTTTCACTCTTCCATTGTCAATTCTCTACTTCTAAACAGGCATCATATTTTGTATTTTTTTTCAAATCCAACATTCCTTTCTGTTCCCACTGCTAGAACTAATGTCTGGGTCTTTATATCCTACTAGAGGCCCGGTGCACAAAAATTTGTGCACTCGGGGGGCGGGGGAGGGGGGTCCCGGGGGTTGGGCTCTATCACCCACAGAGCAGGGCCAATCAGGGGGTTGGGGCAGGGCCAATGGAGAGGTTATGGCTCTACCGCTCTACCCT
>NW_005364596.1:5414302-5415526 GCF_000412655.1 Myotis brandtii
TGCCTGGCTGCCGGCCGCCATCTTGGCTGACAGTTAATTTGCATATACTCACTGATTAGCCAATGAAAAGCGTAGCGGTCGTACGCTAATTACCAAGTTTCTCTTTTATTAGTGTAGATATTTGAGTTACTATTTCCTATTCTGGTCCCTCCTACATATTATTTATAAATCAACTTTCCTAAATCATCCTATATAATAAAAGCCTAATATGCAAATTGACCAAACGGTGGAATGAACAGTAGAACGACCAGTCGCTATGAGGCACACTGACCACCAGAGGGCAGACGCTCAATGCAGGAGCTGCTCCCAGCCCACAGGCCCCAGGCCAGCCAAGGCGGGTTCTTTGTCTCTTCATGTGCCCTTCTAATTGGACCCCTTCCCCATTTTATGACCTGTGCTTTTCTAATTGGTCACTCTTTTGCAGAATATCAGTGTCAAAGTCCAAAACTCACATGATGGCCTCCTCTTTTTCTCTCCCATATCTTACAACATTCCTCTATCTCCTGTGAAAATATGTTTTCCCTCTTCCTGGCATCTGTCGACATTTCCCTATCCTCTGTGAAAGTATGTTTCCTTCTTCCCGGTACTCTGTGATTTTTCTTTATCCTCTGTGAATGTATGCCTTCCTCTCTCCTTATACTGTGGCATTTTTCTATCCTCTGTGAGTGTATGCCTTCTGGAAGCTCCAAGCCCTCATCTATGCATTCTTCCCCCATGGACCCTCTTTATTCCCTAAACTACCTATTTTGTCCCTAGAATTCCTTTTAGTAACATTTTAAGATGCAATTTACAAAAAAAACAATTAAGTTTCAATATTTTTTAAGTGAACATTTCATATTCTAAAAGTGCTTAATATTACTACTGGTTTGTTCAAATCAGGATTCACATAACTTTTTGGCAGCTAGACATACTACCAGAATTAAGAAAGCTATTAGCAAGAGGGCCCTCAGAACTACATGTTAGATTTTCTCAACAGATAACTGCACGTGTTAGGAAACAGAATGGTGTTAATTTGAGGAAGAATACTCTGGGGAAAATTCTTCTTTTCACCATTTCCTAAAGAAAGCGATTGTTTTTAATGCCATGAAGCAATAACATGTCTAAAATTAGATATCTGGAATTTTTTTTTAATATATTTCATTGATTTTTTACAGAGAGGAAGGGAGAGGGATAGAGAGTTAGAAACATCGATGAGAGAGGAACATCGATCAGCTGCCTCCTGCA
>NW_005364596.1:5415896-5418960 GCF_000412655.1 Myotis brandtii
AACCATAGTAAAACAAAGACTTATATTTTTGATATTTACTTTATATATTTAAATGCCATTTAACAAAGAAAAATCAACCAAAAAAATGAGTTTGCGTGTCACCTCTGACATGCGTGTCATAGGTTCACCATCACTGTAATAGAGTCTAAGTGGTTATTGACAATATCCCCTAAAGATATTAACTGTATGAAATAATTGGAGGTGCTGAAAGAACCCAGGTGTAGGGAAGAATGTGAACCCTGTTCACAATTGTAGTAGAAATATATATATATATATATAGAGAGAGAGAGAGAGAGAGAGAGAGAGGTAATATGCTAATTGGTCCTGATGGTGTCACAGTCACGACCGCGAAGGAGGAGGCTGCCTGCGCATGCGTGATGGGGCGTTGCTCCTGGAGACGGGATGGAAGTGGGGAGGCACCCAGAGGAGACCCGTGCCCAGGGCAGGGGTGTGAGCCTGTAGCGTCCCCCTCACCAGTGTTTTGCCACCCACTGCTCACACTCAGAGCGCCCCACCACTCACCTGCCTGGGGAAGGAGCACAGCGCAGCAGGTGGGAGGTTTCCATGCTCTCCTCTGGTGCCATGACAGGGCGGAGCCGCCACATTGCTCCAGAGATGGGGCAGAAGTGGGGAGGCGCCCGGAGAAGGCTGGACCAGCCCGAGGTGACTCGAGGGACTGAGGGCGGGGCTTGACGTGGCTGCGCAATTTCGTGCGCTGGGCTCCTAGTATACCTATAATAATTAAAGTGTCATATGCTAATTAGACTGGACATCCTTCCGGACAACCTTCCAGACGAAGCTGGAGCTGCGAGGGAAGCCCAGGTCCTGGGTACCTACTGGCAACCATAGGGAAGCCCGGGTCCCGGGTGCCAGAGGGAAGCTGGTGCTGGCAGCTGGGGGAAGGAAGGCCTACTCTTGCGCAAATTTCGTGCATCGGGCCTCTAGTAAATATATAATGTTCTCACGGACCTTTCCAAGGAAGTTGTACTGTAAGGAAAGAAAATGACATTTGTGGCAGACTGTTAATTGTTCCCTTTTGTAGTAGTATGGCTCCCAATTTTTATTTGGGCCTATGACCACCCAGAAAAAAAGGCTATTAATTGTGGCCAGTAGACTAAGTTCTGTTTATTGGGATGAAAGTCTAAGTAGCGTATGCAATTTCTGGGATGTGTTTCTAAGGGAAGGAGCACACCCTTCTTTTTTTTCTTCTTCTTTTATGCCAGGTGAAATGAGGATGTGATGGTTGGTGCTGTAGCAGTTAGTTTTGAATTATGAGAATTACCTTAGCAATGGAGGTCAAACACATCAGAGCAATGAGATGGAAAAAACTTGGCTCCCTCGTATGGGAGAACCCTGTATCACCTACCTCCAGACATTCATGTTGATCAAAATTCTGACTGTTGCCTAGATATAAGTACTATTTCCTCTCCATAAAGTTACATGATGGCTATAGAATCATTTCAATAAGATTTTATTTATTTATTGCTTTCAGATTGTTGTGAATAAAGGTTTCAACCAATTTTTTTGTGTGTGTCTATTTTGTTAACATTAATGACCAGAGGATGTAGGTTGTAGCCATGGAACAGAGTTAGGTTAATTAGTTTAGACTAGGATCAGATATGTAATCGTGACTTAATTCCTATAAATTCGTTAATATAATCTACATAAAGACGTTTGTCTTATCTTGTAGGAGCCAGAATTTTATATATATTTGCCCTGGTTGGTGTGGTTCAGTTGGTTGAGTGTTATCATATGCACCAGGTCACTGGTTTGATTCCCAGCCAGGGCACATGCTCAGGTTTTGGGTTCAATCCCCAGTCAGGGTGTGTGTGTGTGGGAGGCAAGCAATCAATGTTTCTCTCTCACATTGATGTTTCTCTCTCTCCTTTTCTCTCTCTAAGAAGCAATAAAAATATATTTTTTAAAAAAAGAAACATTTTTCATAAATTGATGTATTCATTGTGCTTATTAAAATTGTTTTTATTACAGTTATTTTAAGAAAGTATTATTTTCAAAATGCCTTTTAACTAAACCATTTCACTTAGGTTTTGCAAAGATCACAAGTGTACTTTTTTCGTCTATTTGTAGAATTGCTACTCTTCTACTTTTGTAGAATAACTGAAATATTTAAGTTTTTAAAAAAGTTTTAATTTCTAATTTTAAAAACCTTCCTTACTGCTCTCTTCAGATTCTCTCACTACAGTTTATTAAGAATTGATCTTCATGTTTGACAACAAGGAGGTCATTTGATGACCTTGAGAAGGTGGAGGAAGCCAGTTTGGACTGAGATGAGGGAAGAATATGAAGAAGTGCCTAATTGTTTCCACAGGTTTTTCTGGAAAGTCATTTCATATGTTAAGGAGAAAGAGTTGGTGAGAGGGGATTCTAGGAGCCATTTAACTCAACAACAAAAGTACCACTATTATACGCAAGGCATGGTGCTACCTCCTGTAAGGAAACTAAAACTTGAGCCCTAAATGCTTGGCACGTTAACAATCCAGGGTGAAATAGGAAACACGATAGTTTCACAAACATATATGTACAGTATCAAACGCCATTGGAGAAGTGAAAATGCAAGAAAAAGGAAGGATAAATCGCTTTTACTTGGGTTAAATGAGGACTTCATGGAGGAGGTAGAAGTTACTTATTGTTTTTTGCTCTGTAAGTCAGTGTCAAGGTCAAGTGTTCACAAGGAGGCCTGGTCATTATGTCTCATAATGAAGTTTGTGTGTGTGTGTGTACGCTTGTCGCCAACACTGGGCAGGATCTAGAGTAGCGCCTGGCACAGTCACTCAATATTCCGTCATTAGAATAAAAATGATACGATGACTGTAAGTATGGGCTGCTTGGGTGAAGAAATGAACGCATGCATGCATCAATGGCAGTGAGCTGCTCGGGGCGGTGGACCTTGTCTTGCTCATCTTTGGACCTCGGGCTCGCGGGGGGTGCAGTGTGCATCCCTGGCAATTCGCTGTGCTCCCTGATTTCTCAAGATCACGGAGCCCCAGGGGCCAGCCTTGCCAGGACAGGGCTCTAGATCCCAGCCCCGCGGCCGGGAGTGACG
>NW_005364596.1:5419575-5431507 GCF_000412655.1 Myotis brandtii
CCAAGCTCCTGGGGGCGGCTGCTACTGGGGAGGCGGGCGGGACCGACGTGTCCAGCCCGGCGGTGCTTCGTCGGGGACTCGGATGACCTCCCAGAATCAAGAATTCACACTCACAGGTTTCCACCTCGAATGAGACCCACGCTCGAGAGCCGCACTGGCCCCGGGGTAGCCCCCCTCCACCCGCCCCCAAAGGGAGCAGCCCCAGCCCAGAGGGCGAAGGGCTTTCTGGGCGCTGAACTGGCCGACCAAGACGGGGAGAGACCCGGGTCCCCGTTATTCTCGCTTTTCTTTGCACCCAGATATTGCACGGTGGAGCCCCAGGGGTTGGGGGTGGAGAGTCGGCTTAGCAGCGTCCCCACCTGCTGGGAGCATCAGCTCCGGAGTGTCCGACCTCAGCTCGTAGCTTTGGCCCCAGACAGGTTTCCCAACTTGCTCAGCCTTGGTTTTCCTCATCTGTAAACTGGGGCTATGAACATCACATGGCACGCTGTATGCAAAGTGCTGAGCCATAGATCCCGCAGATACATGACTATGATAACGCCTGTAATCATGATCATGATTGATATCTGTAATTTTTAAACTATTTACACATATCTGAGCTTAGGGCTGAGGGAGTCGTTGATGGCAGAGAAAACTAAGCTTGCCTGAGGGCTTGTGATTGTAATGCCACGGGTACTAATACCCCCATTTTCTGAAAATTGGTTGCTTGTCCCCTCCGTGCTACATCCATATTCTTTTTCGTCCTTGTTCGGGCAAGACTGATCGGGTGGATAGGAACCCTCAATAAGAAGGCCCACATTTCTGCATGGATTGTGTCCCGAAAGGTTACAATGGGATGATTATTGGGAACAGTTTTTTTCATAGAAAGTGGTATAAAAAAATGGCAGGTTTTAAAGCAGATAAAAGCATCTCTAAGGCACGATATGGTGAAGGAATTCTAGATTTGCCATAAGTACAGTAATTAATAATAGACAAAAAATAGTCAATAAATATTTATGAAGTAAGCTCAGCACTGTGAGGAGATTTAGTTATGGGCCCTGCTCTTGAGATTCATGACATCAGCATAATTAGTTAAGGAGAATATAAAAACACTAAAAAAAATATTTTGTTTGAATGTTAGTTGAGAAAAAACAGTCTTGAGGAGCCTGAGGCATATGGCGTAGGTGACAAGCACTGGCTTTGGAATGGGGCGTCCCGGCCTTAGTCCTGGCCCTGCCATGTACTCGCACCGCGTGCTGTTGGGCCGGCGATTGCCTCATTTCGTTCTCACAGGGCCAGTTTAGCTGTGAAGTGAAGCAGTTGGCACAACAGTGATCTTCAAGGCCCTTCTCAGCACTGATATTCTTTTAAGGCAGTGGGTGACTAGTAGATATTCTAACAACCTCCATTGAGGCAAAGCCTCTATTAGGGCATTTCTGAGGCTGTATTTTATTTTGGCCGCTCACTGTGTATTTAAGACGCGTGATTTTTCTGGAACTAGCATGCCACAAATACAGTATTTTTTCACTCAGTTAGGATAAACAGCAGAAAAGAAGAAAAAAACATTTTACTGAGGTAAATGGGCAAAAATTGGAAGAAAGGGGAGTGTGGTTTTGGAGAGGGGCCAGGTGGTGAGAGAGTAATTGGAAGGTAGGTTGGTTAAACAATTTCTGAACTAAACGCCAGATGGCATCCTTGGCCCAGGACCGTTAATACTTGCTGGCAGGGGTAGGACAAAGTGAAAGGAAGTCCTTAGGGTAAGGGGGTAAGGGGAAAGCAATAAACAAATAGCTCTTTATAAAGATGGTCACAATGAGATATTTTTAATTCTGACGGTGCCTGTATGCATAGCACTACTTGGCTGAAAAGTGTTGTTCAGCGTTATGAAGGCGGAATCATTCCCCACATTTCCAAATATCTCTGGAATACCAGTGCAGTGGGAAGTAGACCATTTTTTAGCTTACTGTTTGTCAGTGGTTTCTCTGCTGCCATTCAGAGGAATCAGAATAAGTGATTGATGTAATACTTTTTCCCCCCTTTTAATTGGTGTTGAACTTTATAGAAACAGTATTGAAGTGAGAAGACACAAAGACATAGGAGCAAGCTCATCCTGGTGGAATCAGCAGGCCCCTTGGTGCCAGTCCTGGCCCTGTTAGTAACTTTGTGTGTGGCCTGAGTGAGTCATTAAACCTTTCTGTACCTGATTTGATTTAACCATGGAAAGAAGAGATTGGACTAGATGATTATTTTCCAAACTGTACTTATAGTTGAGCACAAACATCCCATGGATGTTACTAGGTTTTCTTTTAAAAAGATCTTCATCATGGTTTAATAAATTAGCAGAACACTTCCCATTTTATCGCCTCTTAAAGTTCTGGGAATTCTGATGTCACTTGTCCCAAATTTTGAACCCCAGAGTCCCGGTTTCTCAGAACATTTGTTAACATCTTAGTGACTCTTAGCATTTCATGGACTTTAATTTGGGACATGCTGATTGAGATGATTTCTGAAACTTCCAGAAGCAAGTGTGTTGTAGAAACAGTCTTTTCTACAACACAACGTTAAGTCAAAATGCTTAGGTTGTAGGCCTGGCTTGATTATCCTGGGTATCTGAAAAATGGGGATACCAGTAATCATTTTACAAAGTTGCTGTGGCAGTTAAGTGAGACTGTGTGTAGATATTTAATATATTATGTTATTTCCTTTCCCATTTGACTTTAAGACATAAAATCAAAATTCTTCTATCCTGTGAAAGGTGAAAACAATGGAATGTGGATAAATTGAATATTTTGAATCTATTTCAATTTATTAATTCGTAGGTCTCAGAGTTTTTTAATTCGTACTGCCCTGCAGTCTTGAATTAATTGTAAAATCATAACGCAGGTTATACTTATTACATGGGGCCAAAGACTACATGTCAGTATTCCCCTTTGATAGCTTGCATATTTTTGCTTGTTTTGTTTCATTAATAACTTGAAAATGTACTATTTTAGATTTTTAAAATTTCTCAAAGGATGGGGAGAAAATGCTTTTTGTAATTTGGATTTTTATTACCATGGGGTAGGCAACTGGTTCACTTACTGAAACAGTGCTATGGATAATTGCATTTATTTAGCATGAGGATGAGTCATGCAGTTCTTTAACAATGAATTTTGTTTTTGTTTTTTAATCATTTATAAGCATGTGCTTATGTTAAAATTACCATACGTTTTTCTTTTTAAATACATTTTTATTGATTTCAGAGAGGAAGGTAGAGGGAGAAAGAAACAGAAACATCAATGATGAGAGAGAATCATTGATTGGCTGCCTCCTACACGCCTCCCAAGGGATAAAAAGCCTGCAACCTGGGCATGTGCCCCCACCAGGAATTGAACCGTGACCTCCTGGCTTATAGGTCAACACTTAACCACTGAGACACACCAATGGGGCTAGGTTTTCTTTTTTAAGTACATCATTTGAGTAATAGGTAGAATCTGTCATTGAATATATCATTCATGGGCCTTATGAATTTTCCTGTGAAGATTTCACAATACGTATATGTGTTTGAGTCTTAAATATATGAGCTCCTGTAACCTTTTTTATAAAGTTGGCCCATATTATGGAAGTTAAATTGACACAATAGAACTTAATTATTATTGTGTGAATCTAGAAAATTATATTTATTTGGTTTTCGTCATTACTAAAGCTTCCAGTAAAAATCTCTCTAAGTGGTTTCAATAATAGTATGTTATAGTATGTTGGTCCTTGGCATACATGAGTCTATTTGCGGTATATAAATAAAATCAGATATAAGTTTCTCATTCTATTCAATTTTCTCACTTGCTAATCCATGTAATAAACTTTTCATCAACTTACTGTTATGAAAGAAAACTATATAGGTAACGTAAAACTGATAGAATAAAATTTCATCTCAGTCCAGTTAAAGGGAGAGTTTTGACACTGTTTGTCAATATCCATTGTATTTTGATTGGCCTAATAGAATTCATTAGGTTATGCCTAGGGAGGCAGCCTGGATTTTGACAAGAGTGAGTACCTAGACAAGGTACAAGGGTGACTAAAATTGTTTATTTTATCTCCCTTCAAATAAATATCCTTTCAAAGTGATAGTACATAATAAAAACAATACTCCTAAAACAATAAATAAGGAGCCATCAGATGAAAAACAGATGGAGGTTTTGTTCTTGATGAAGCAATGTAGTGGAAGCCCCACCTGAAGTGTATGAGCTGAGGGGTGTACTGTAGGAAGAAGCTGGACTGATTTGCATAGACTTCAGGTCACGGATGTGTTGATTTGATGTCATAGGATCTCGAGAGCGTGAGAGTGATGTGGAGCTTAAGAGAGTTTTATTATGGAATAGCACACAAATGTTTACCATGCAGACATGGGGCTGGAGGAAAGGGCTAGCTCCTATAGACGGTGAAGAAAATGTTTGGCGGAAGTCAGACAACCTGATGATGTTGCTGCCCCAGCAGAGCTGTCTTTGTTCTGGCCAAGTAGAATGTTAGCAACCCATGCCCCACCTGTACATGTCCACGGGAAGCTGGCCTTCAACAGTTCTCTCCCATGTATGAACACATCAGTTTTTTCCAATCAGTTTTTCTAGTCTCTTATTCTTAAACGTAAACCAGATAGTCAAGGCTCACCTTCAGTCGGGCTTTCTTCACTGCTGCTCTACCAAACAGCTTTTGTCAAGGCCACATGTGACAAATTTAATGATCAGTTTTAAGTTTTTATCTCTTGTGACCTTAAGGGTAACTTTTCACAGTCATCACATTTTCATCCTTATTTTTTGCCTCTTAGTTGTTCTATTTTGATGGCTTGTCCTTTCAGCTGTCTGCCCTGCTGGATCCTTCTGTAATTTTGAGCTTTAACCTTTGAAACGTTCCAGGGCTCATTCCTTAGCACACTCCTCTAACTGTTCTCTCTCTCTCTCTCTCTCTCTCTCTCTCTCTCTCTCTCCCCCTCCCCTTCCCTCCCTCCCTTCCTCTCTGGCAGGGGTTGGTAAACCTTTGCTGTGAAGGGTCACATAATAGATAGACTGTGGGCAGGCCATACAAGTCTCTGTCACAACTAGTCAATTCTGCTGTTGTACTGCAAAGCAACCAGAGATAAGTAAAAGTATGGGTATGACTATGTTCCAACGAAACTTTATTTACAGATATAAAACAGGCCGTGGGCTGTATTTGGCCTGGAGTTGGCTGACTTTTGCTATTACTCTAGCTCAGTGGTTCTCAACCTTCCTAATGCTGCGACCCTTTAATACAGTTCCTCATGTTGTGGTGACCCCCAACCATAAAATTATTTTCGTTGCTACTTCATAACTGTAATTTTGCTACTGTTATGAATCGTAATATAAATATCTGATATGCAGGATGTATTTTCATTGTTACAAATTGAACATAATTAAAGCATAGTGATTAATCACAAAAACAATATGTAATTATATATGTGTTTTCCGGTGGTCTTAGGCGACCCCTGTGAAAGGGTCGTTTGACCGCCAAAGGGGTCACGACCCACAGGTTGAGAACCGCTGCTCTAGCTGATCCCATCCAGTCCCATAGCTTTAGCTACCACCTATGCCTCCCAGATTTGTAGCATTTAGCCCCAGTCTCTTGAACACAGAATTTACTCATCCAGCCTTCCACTCTGTATCCTATTTAAATGTTTACGAAGCATCTCAAGGTTAACATGTACAAACCAGAAATCCTGACCCCCTCTCCCATTCCTGCCTAACTGTTTTCACATCTATAACCAGTAACCTAGGAATCATTCTTGTTGCCTCTACTTTGACCCCCACATGTTAGTTCATTAGTCTCTTCCCTTAACTCTGCTTTAAATGTATCCAGAAGACAATTACATCTCTCCACTTCCACCCTTGCCACTTTTTCCATGTCACCATCATCTTTCACTTAGCCAGTAGCTTCCTGCTTGCAGCCTTGTCCCCCTGTAGTCTGCTTTTCACCTTGACCCTTTTAAAATGTAAGTCAGGTCATGACCAGACTCTGCTCAAACCCCAGTAGCTTTCCATTTCACTCAAAATAAATTTTAAATATTTACCATGTGACCTAATACTCGGCTTCCTCTCTGAATTCATCACTCACCACTCTTCCCTTTGATCATGTGATCGGCCATCCTGCCTCCTTGCTGGTTCTCAGAGATGCTGTGCATATTCTTGCCTCAGCCCTCTGTGCTTGCTGTGTGCCTGCAGTGTTCCTCCCTACCTGTCCGCTTGACCACTTCCTCACTCCATTCAGCTCTGTGACCTATCAGAGACATCTTTCATGACCTTCCCATGTAATAGTATCCCCTTCCATTATTCACTCTTTCCTTTCCCTGATTAGTTTTCCTTTATGGTGTTTCTTGTGCCTGATATCCTAAAAACATATTCATTGCTTTTGTTAATCCTTCTCCCCCTGAGTATAAGTTCCTTAAGAGCAGGGAATTTGTATACCTGGTACCTAAAATAGTGGTTGGTGTAGTATTTGTGTTCAGCGAATATTTACTGCATGAATGAATTTATGGAGACTTATAAATTAAATGGAAAAAGAAGAAAGTAGAAAGAAGAGAACTCGAATTTTAAAAAGTCAAATGGGTGTCCTCTGAGATTTTAGAAGCTGTTGCATCCATTAAAAACAAAGAGGAAGCTATGAAGAAAAGGCAAATAACAAGAACTCATGGAAATCACAGTATGGTTGTTAAGACAACTCACTAGAAGTTGTAGTGGGTTGAATAGTGCTCTGTTGTTTGAAGCCACCAAGTTTGTGGTAATTTGCTACGTTAGCCCAAGGAAATTAACACAGAAAAGTTTGACTGTAAAGCAACCTACCAGAAAGTTTGAACAAAATGTCAGAAAAAAAAAGAGGTTTGACTGGAACACATTCCAAAAGGAAGAAACAGACAAAATGCAGAAGAAATTATCAAAGGGGTAATATAAGAGATCTAAAAATTTAAGGACCCAAGTATTCTAAGTTCCAGACACATAATTGTGAAATCTCAGAAAACTGAGACTATAAAGAAGATCCTAATAAAAGTCTTGTGGCAGGGCCAGGGAGGGAGGGAGAACAGGTCACTTGAAAGGGAATGAGAACTAAATTGGTATCTGACTTATAAGCAACTCCGAGTGCTTGATGATTGGAGTATTGCCTTCAAAATTCTGAGAGAAAATAATATTCTTCCTAGAATTCTCTCCCCAGACAACCATTAACCTAGAGTGAAGATTGAAGACCTAGAACATTTACCTCACATACAGCCTTTGTTACAGAACACAAGTTAGAGATATGTTTCTGTAAAATAAGTAAACAAACCAAAAATGATGAATGAATAGGATCCAGAAAAATAGTCAATCTTAGCTGGAGACCATAGAAGCAAAATCTTCAGATGCCAAGCAAGCATTCAGTCCAGATATCAGCAGAAGGTTAGGTTTCCACAGGGAGCTGTATGGGTAAAGAGAGAATTCCATAGTTTTGATGGTGTCTGTGAGGCATTAAAACAATTTATAGAAATGATTATGATTCACAATGGAAGAAAGGTAATTAGAAGCACAGGGAAAAATACAAGCCAGACAAGAAAGAAAATTTAATTTTAACATTCTGCTTGGCTAAAATTCAACACATTGACAGTGCTTCTCAAACTTCCCTGAGCGTAAGAATTATTTGGGTGTGCTAAAAATATAGATATCCAGATTTTTTTTTCTTAAGTTTCTGATTCACTAGTATGAATGAAGCCAGGGTTCAGAGACCTGTTTAACAAGCACTCCAGCTTTTTCTTATCCTTAGAAAAATTTTGAAAATACAGTTGACCCTTGAACAACATGGGAGTTAGGGATACCAATCCCCTGCAAAATCAGAAATCCACATGTAACTATTGACTCCCCCAAAACTTTACCAATAGAGCCTTCCTGATAACATAAACTGTAGATAAGCACATATTTGTCTGTTATGTGTATTATGCATCATCCTATGTAATAAAGAGGTAATATGCAAATTAACCCCCACACCCTCACAAGATGGCTGCCTAGGAGGTGGAGCTTTTGACGCTGACTGGCATAGAAACCAACCAATCAGAAGCAAATCTGGGTGAATTGCGAGGAGTCAATGGCTGCCTAGGAGGCGGAGCTTTTGATGCTGACTGGCATAGGAACTGACCAATCAGAACCTAATCTGGGTGAACTGTGAAAACAGAACCCAAGGTGGTGGCTGAGGAGGAGTTTTAAGGGCAACAGCTGTTTGGTGTAAGGTGTAAGAAAGCGGTTTAATTTTTTAATGACCGGTTTGGCATTATAGTGCATATGGCTGGCTATTAGTCCAAATATAGGGATTATGTATTTTTGTCTGCCAAGAGCATCTCTTCCTGCTGAAAAAGGCTCCCCCTCCCCATTTAAGCAATCCTATCCTATATAATCTATCTATAATAAAAGGGTAATATGCTAATTAGACTGGGTCGACCGGCCATCTTCTGGATGTCTGACTTCCTTCCTGACAAAGCCATGATGGTGGGGGCCAAGGCAGAGGCAGTTAGGGGCGATCAGGGGAGAGCAGTTGGGGGTTAGATCAGGCCGGCAGGGGGTTAGGGGCAATCAGGTCAGCAGGGGAGGGCAGTTGGAGGCGACCAGGCCGACAGGGGAGGGCAGTTAGGGCGAGATCAGGCCTGCAGGGGAGGGCAGTTGGGGGTGAGATCAGACCGGCAGAGGAGGGCAGTTAGGGGCAATCAGGCAGGCAGGTGAGCGGTTAGGAGCCAGCGGTCCTAGATTGCGAGAGGGATGTCTGACTGCTGGTTAGGAGCCAGTGGTCCCAGATTGCAAAAGGGATCCCACAGGGATTGGGCCTAAACTGGCAGTCGGACATCCCCCAAGGGGTCCCTGATTGGAGAGGGGGCAGGCTGTGCTGAGGGACACCTCCCCCCTCCCCCCCCGCACGAATTTCATACACTGGTCCACTAGTATCCTTACAATCGAGTAAGCTAGAGAAAAGAAAAAGCTATTAAGAAAATCAAAAGGCAAATGCATTTACAGTATTTTTTATATGTTTTTATTGATTTTAGAGGGACAGGAAGGGAGCAGGAAAGAAAGAAACATCGATGAGAGAGAAACATCAATATTGATCCCCTGCCTCCTGCACACTCCCTGCTGGGGATCGAGCCCGTAACCCAGACATATGCCCTGACTGGGAATCAAACTGGCAACCTCCTGGTGCATCAATCCATGAGCCATACTGGCCAAACTACATTATTTTTTTGGGGAAAATATCTGCTTATAAGTGAACCTGCTCAGTTCAAATCTGTATTGTTCAAGAAGTCAACTTTGTATGAAAATAGGAAAAGCATAGAAAATTTAATATTAGAATATCGAACATTTTATCAGCCTTGATATGAAAATATAAAAGTTCAGTAGACAATAACTAGGAGTGAGAAGAATGAGGAAAGAGGGGTAAAAAGCTGATTAGTAGAATCAAAAAATGCTGTATATGTTTGGTGGAACAAAGACTAAAGACCATAAAGTGTAAAGATTAGCTAATAGAGAGTTTAAGAGGAATAGGTTGAACTAAACTTATTTCTCAGAATGGGAATCAGTAGATAATTTCTAAAATGGATACAACTAATCATAGTTATATTATTTAGGAAGATGAATAAAATCTACACTAGACCTAAGTAAATTAAAGAGGTGAGAGTGGGTTGCTCTGATAGGCCTGTATTGGAGAGAGGTGGGGACTTTTACTGGTTTAACCTTGCATATGCATTGTTTTGTTTAAACAACAACAAATAGATATTTGGAAAAGTAAATTGGCAACAACTTGGTTTCAACTCTAAAGAAGCAACTGGTCAGAGCTTCAGAGCTTCACTAATTTACTCTGAGCCTCTGAGAAAGGACTGTCTCTAATGTGTGCTTCTATTATCTTTAAAGAGTGACATACATTGCAGCAGTCCTTGCTGCATAGACCATTTCCATCTCTATGGCTCACAGGTATAATATGGATTACCCTTTCATTTATAGGATCAGGATATAGTGCATATCTTTAAATCCACCTTTGGAGAATCTTAATACTTTAAATGGAGCATAATAGCACTGACCCTAGCAAATGTTTAATGGAAGATTCTCATCCTTCTCTTGTGCATTAGGTCAGTGCTTAGCTCTCTCAATGTGCCCGGAGAACTCCCTTTTTCTTTAAGCTAACCGGCTGAGGGTGCTCCTGCGATGGAGCACAACCCTGTCTTAGCTATGGGCATAGCTCACTTTTTAGCACCTTTGTATCCCAGCATTTAGTACATTTCCTTTTACGTAACTAAATTATACATTGCTTAATTGAACAACGTTGAAAAAATTAGGTTTCCAATAAATTGATTAACTTTATCAAGCTCAGGAGCTAGAACTCAGGCTCTTGGCCTCTGCATGCATTGCTCCTGTGTGAATTTATTGGCGTATTGCTCACCCAAAACATTATATGTGATCTAGGGCCATATTTTATTTACCTAGAAATAATTTTGTGTTACATTTTTATTTATACTATTTGATGATTTAAATATATGGTTACCTGAGTTAGACCATTCACTTATTTACACTCTTTTTACCTTCTGAAATGGCAATTAGAAAACAACTTATACATACATTGTCATTACCTTAGTATTTAAATAGAATGCTATTTAGATCCCAATTTAAAGAGCAGTTCTCACAGACCTTCAGCTTTTGTTGATCACAGCTTCATATCTTCCTCAGCCTTGAGTGATGTGCACTCAACTTACATCTTAATACATTTGTTGGGGCTTGTTCTCAGTTAATAGGAGCATTGGAGCTTTAGGGAAATTTATCACCAGATTTGTGTGCTAGAGGTATCATTTACTCTTTTTTTAAAAAAAAATATATATATTTTATTGATTTTTTACAGAGAGGAAGGGAGAGAGATAGAGAGTTAGAAACATTGATGAGAGAGAGACATCGATCAGCTGCCTCCTGCACATTCCCTACTGGGGATGTGCCCGCAACCAAGGTATATGCCCTTGACCGTAATCGAATCTGGGACTCTTGAGTCTGCAGGCCGACGCTCTATCCATTGAGCCAAACCGGTTAGGGCATCATTTACTCTTTATGTGTGTGTCTGTGTATGTGTGTGTGTGTGTGTGTGTTGTGTGTGTGTATTTATATATTTATATATTAGAAGCCCGTTTCACGAAGATTCGTGCAATAGGCCTTCCTTCCCCTGGCTGCCGACACCGGTTTTCCTCCGGCACCGGGGACCCAAGCTTTTGGTCCGGCCGCAGTGGAGAAGCCAAGCCTCGAGGCTAGGCTTCTCCCCTCTGGCCGCAGCGAGGCTTGGCTTCTCTACTGGCTCTTCAGCCTTCAGTCTTCAGTTTTCAGTCTTCACTCTGGCCGGAGCCTTCAGGCTTAGCTCCGTGCCTGTGTATACAAATTAACCACCATCCTTGTTGGGTTAATTTGCATACTCATCCTGATTGGCTGGTGGGCATAGCGGAGTGACACCAATTTGAATGTTTCTCTTTTATTAGTGTAAATATGTATATTATATTTTTTATTGATTTCAGAGAGAAAGGGAAAAGGAGAGAGAAATAGAAACATCAATGATGAGAGAGAATCACTGATCGGCTGCCTCCTGCACATCCCCGCACTGGGGATTGAGCCCACAACCCAGGCATGTGCCTTGACTGGAATCAAACCCGGGGCCCTTCAGTCCGCAGCCAGTGCTCTAGCCACTGAGCCAAACCAGCTAGGGTGAGGTATCATTTACTCTTTTTTTTTTTTTAACTTTTTTTTAAAAAAAATATATTTTTATTGATTTTTTACAGAGAGGAAGGGAGAGAGATAGAGAGTTAGAAACATCGATGAGAGAGAAACATCGATCAGCTGCCTCCTGCACACTCCCTACTGGAGATGTGCCCGCAACCAAGGTACATGCCCTTGACCGGAATCGAACCTGGGACCTTTCAGTCCACAGGCCGATGCTC
>NW_005364596.1:5451417-5455220 GCF_000412655.1 Myotis brandtii
GAGGAAGGGAGAGAGATAGAGAGTTAGAAACATCGATGAGAGAGAAACATCGATCAGCTGCCTCCTGCACACTCCCTACTGGAGATGTGCCCGCAACCAAGGTACATGCCCTTGACCGGAATCGAACCCGGGACCTTTCAGTCCACAGGCCGACGCTCTATCCACTGAGCCAAACCGGTTACGGCAGGTATCATTTACTCTTAATTACAAAGGCAGCCCAGCTATTCTGTCAAGTTTCCTGCCTTAATTTTAATAATGAATTTATCTGGTTTGTGCAGCATTCGGAATTCTTAGAGCTGAAATTATTGTTAATTTTCATCACAGTGGTAGTCCCTAATGTAACAACTGAAGTAATCTACTAAAGCAACAATTTTCAACCTCTTTCATCTCAGGGCACACATAAACTAATTGAAATTCTGTGGCACACCAAAAAAAAAACATTGTTTTTTGCTGATCTGACCAAAAATAGGTATAATTTTGATTTATTCATACCTGATGGCTATTGCTGTGCTGGCTGTTATCATTTCTTATTTGACAATCTAAGGGAAAAGAGGTGAGTATCCCTGGCTAAATAGTCAGGTATTGCATGTTTTAAAAATTCTTGTGGCACATCAGTTGAAAATCGCTGTACTAAAGGATTGTATTTTTAAAAAATATTTTTATTGATTTCAGAGAGGACGGGAAAGGGAGAGAGAGGTAGAAACATCAGTGATGAGAGAGAATCATTGATTGGCTGCCTCCTGTACACCCCACACTGGGGATCCAGCCTTGCAACCCAGGCATGCACCCTGACCAGGAATCGAACCGTGACTTCCTGGTTCATAGGTCGACCATTAACCACTGAGCCATGCTGGCCGGGCTAAAGGATTGTATTTTTATTCTCTTCAAAATTCTACCTTATCTTTGTGACTTAAAGCAGAGAAAAGAATTACAGATTGATGATTGAAATATACAAAGTGCCTGTTGGTTTATTGTATTTTATTTAAATAATACATATTTTTAAAGGTATTTAAAATATACATTTCAGTATGTAATGAAGATAAGTTAGGTTATTAAAGTTTTTTTTAAAGAAATTGACCTTAATATTACCATTGTTATCACTTTGAGTGGGAAGGAATTATTCATTTCTTTTATTTGGGTAGGACCTTTAGACCTTTGTTCATATGAATTCTAGGCAGAAATTGGGAATTTTGTTGTTTGGTTTCTCTTAGGGCCGTGGTCGGCAAACTGCGGCTCGCGAGCCACATGCGGCTCTTTGGCCCCTTGAGTGTGGCTCTTCCACAAAATACCAAGTGCGGGCGCACTTACAGTGCGATTGAAACTTCGTGGCCCATGCGCAGAAGTCGGTTTTCAGCCTGGGCGAGTCTATTTTCAAAAAATACTGTTGATATTTGGCTCTGTTGACTAATGAGTTTGCCGACCACTGTCTTAGGGAATTGACATCAGTTTTAATCCAATTCACTTAATAAAGACTTTTCAAAATGACATTTTTCATATTTGGGATTTTAGTCTATTTTAGACATTTTCTGCTTTGGATGTTTAAACCACAGGGATAAGTAATGATTTCAGCAACCTAAATATGGTTTATTTGGTGTATATTTCTTAATGATTAAAGTGGAGCAAGTTTTAAAAGTTGAATTAAACTTTAATTGGGAGTTACAGTTAATTTTGAAAATACTTTTAAAACCTTTTTAAAGTTTAAAGTGGTTAAAAGTATACTTGCTCTAAAGAATGGGCTTGTTCATTGTTTAATTGTTTGTTTTCTTTCCAGAGAATGAAGCTGGTCACTATATTTCCCCCTTTCATGATATTCCTCTGAAGGTGGACTCTAAAGAGGTATTGTTTTAACTTGTTTTGGGGAAGAAAATACGTACTTCTAGTATCACCATAAAATGCTTTTTGAAAGCATCTAGAAAGAAAAGAATGTGGTCACAAGTCAGGAAGGATAGGAGTTACTACAACAGGATTGTAGCCTTCTTCCTGAATTAGAATTTGTATGAGAATAGGATTCTGTCTGGAAGACTTAGGGAGAAAGAAATGGTAGTGGGCGCTAAAGCGTAGAATCTGGTAGTAAATAAAGATTTAAGGTTAAGAATTTAAGAGGTTAACAACAGGCTTATTTTTAATAATAATAAAATAATTAACATTTGTGGATTTTTTTTTCTATTTGCTGGCCACCATGTGAACATATGCCATTTTATTTAATCCTTATGAGTTACTTTTATCTCCAAGGACATGGAAGCTGAAGGCATTTCACTCACTTATCTAAGATCAAACAGCTGGTTAAGTTCACCTGCATTATCTCAATAGGCAAGGACTACTATTACTCTTATATTGTTACTGATGACTGATCATAGCCTTGCCCATGATCAGAAATCTAGTCTGTTGTGGAGGTGGGGTTTTGAACTAGCAATTCTGATCATAAAGCTCATGGCCTTGAACCACTCTACGAAGTAGATGCTGGAAAGATAAAGTTGGAAGATGGTAATCTTTGACTAGCTCTTCTCCTGGAACCTAAAATTACTTGACAGATATGGCAGTAGGCGTGGGAGACCTGCTGCTGAAGGTGGCGCTGAGAATGGCTCAGAATCATGGGAGCATTCGCCTAGCTGGCAAGATGGCATAACTGGTAGCGAATGTTAGTTATCCTCACTGAGTTGGAAATTCTTTCCTTAAAATGCCAGTAGTTAATTGGTTTATTTCATTACCAAATGTAGTGAGGGGCACGGTTCTTAAGTAAATAAGCAGGACTGCATTCCAGGTCCAGGTCATATGGGGCCGGTTGATGGGGTTGGGCTTTTTAGATCAGTGTAGGGCAGAGGCCAGTGAAGTGGGAAGCTGCTTCCGATGCAAGAGTGGTTTGACCGTCTTGGTGTTACCTTGGAGGCCGAATATAAGGCCTCATACTAAGGTTATGGAAGGCTGAAGTAGGATTTGTGCTGCCTTTTAGCCCTTCAGAGGACTGGACTGTCAATGATGATGGCAATAAGGAGAATAACAGTGAACATTTATTGGGTGCTCATTGTGCTTTGCCTTGCATTATCTCAGTAGGTGAGGGCTACTATTACTCTTATGTTGTTAATGAGGATAAGTGCCTTGCCCATGGTCAGAAATCTAGTCTGTTGTGGAGGTGGGATTTGCACTTAGGTGCCCTAACCCATAACTTGTACTCTTAACTGCTCTTGTGCAATCCTTTCAGCTCATTACTTCTAAGAAGTGTTCAGCTACAGAACAAAGGGTCACATAATCGGAGAGAGAAAGAAACCGAAGAGAGAGCAGAAAGAACTTTATTTTACTGTGTGTCCCTATAAGTGTAAGGGTGTGTGTGTGTGTGTATGTGTGTGTGTGTGTCCATCCATATGTTTTGTTCTGTTTGGGACAGTGAACTATCCAACCTAAATATCTTGTGTTTCCTATCACCTCTCCTTGCTTTTGGCCACAAGTGCATGTGTTCACTTATTCATTTGTTCATTAATTTAATCCAGTGATTTCCAACCTTTTTCATTTTATGGCACATACAGACTCATTAAAATTCTGTGGCACACCAAAAAATATATTTTGTCTATCTGAAAAAAAGGTGTAATTTTGATTGATTTACAATAATAATAATAATAATAATTTCCTACATTTTTTGCTCCAAAGTGACTTTTTAAAAAATCAGGTGCCTATACTTGTATAGAAGGGTTTCTGGTACCAAGAACTAACCAATCAAATGCAACCTTATTATGTGATATGATCAATAAGATACAGCTCTATTATATATCATATAATATATATCATATAATATATCATATAATATATAT
>NW_005364596.1:5455309-5460672 GCF_000412655.1 Myotis brandtii
TTGTTGTGTTGGCTGTTGTCATTTTTTTAAATTTGACAATCTAAGGGAAAAGAAGTCAGTGCCCTTGATTAAATAGTCAAGTATTGCATGTTTTAAAAATTCTTGCAGCACACAGGTTTAAAATCGCTGTTTTAATCATTCAATAATCATTGCATAAGCCAGCCAGTATTCCAGGCACTAGGAATGCAGTGGTGAATAAGATATAGCTCCTACTCAGTTGGAGAAGACAGACAACCAGAAAACAAACATGTCAGTCAGATAGTGTTAAGTGCTGTTAAACTAGGACAGGGTAATGAAAGAAGGAGTGACTGGTAGGATGCTGCTTACTGTACCATGACAACATCTGTGTAGCTAACAAAAATAATAACAACATTGGGAAACATGTGGTAGGTAGGGTAGAGGTATGGAAGAAAGAGTGGACTAGAAATTAGCAGGCATAATATTCTGCCTAAGGAGGATGGGTTTTGGGGAATATGAAAATTAGGATAGGGCAGGGCACAATGTAACAAGATATGCTAGTGAATTCTGGGCATGTGGAGATTGGTACGCACAGTGGTTGTATAAGTAGGCTTTCCCCGCTCTCAGCTGTAATGATTAGTTAGAACTGTTGCACCTTGTACTTTGGGATGTGGTATTTTAGGAATAGTAATAATGTTTCACAGCAAACTTGGACTAATCATTTTTCTGTTTGTTTTGTTTCCTTCATTCCTCATTTTGGTGTAAAAGTTACATATAATGTGTGTGAGCATTTCTGAATGGCAGTTTTTCTTCCCAACCCAGCATATACTCTGTTTTAATTTAAAAGTGCATGGTGGAGGCACAGTAATCGCACCTTGGTGGGATTTCCAGGCAGGAGGTGCAGTCGAGTTCTTTCATGGCTTGTTAGTCATGTTCCCTGGAGTTTCATTTCAATAATGAAATGACCGTTTTAAGTGCAATCACTGGAAACTGCCAGTCTTTCCTTAAAGACTGAATGGAGCCTTTGCTTATTTTATAAAATCTAGGAGAATATACATGAAAGAAAGTTAACTTTTCTGATGATTCATTTTATGAAACACTTTGATGCCCCATGCACTTGGGGGTGCAAATACTAAGCCTTTGGTGGGTTCTCTGTTTCATCAGGTTTCTGCACAGCATCTAATGCAGGGGTCCTCAAACTATGGCCCGCGGGCCACATGCAAATACAAATATTGTATTTGTTCCTGTTTAGTTTTTTTACTTCAAAATAAGATATGTGCAGTGTGCATAGGAATTTGTTCAAGTTTTTTCTTAAACTATAGTCCAGCCCTCCAACGGTCTGAGGGACAGTGAACTGGCCCCCTGTTTAAAAAGTTTGAGGACCCCTGATCTAGTGGGATGTTTATGCAACAGGCATATTTTCATGGCTTTGCGGTGCAGCTGTATTTTCATGACATGTTACAATCATAAATACCATCTTTTCTTTTATAGGAAAATGGCATTCCTACAAAGAGAGCACGGAATGATGAATCTGAGGTATACCTAAAGGTGTCTGTTTTTGTGAATCACTGATATTGTCTGTTAAAGACCTTGATGACAGTTTGCATTTGTAAAGTGCTTCTGAATTTTCCCCTGCAAGACTTTCGTGTGCAATCTGATGTTTTTCTTCTTCTGGTATCACTTTAAGACACAAGTGATGCTATTACCATTTCACTTTTTTTTCTTGTGGTAAAATATACATAACAAAATTTACCATTTTATTAATTGCACACTTTTTTACATGTATCTTAAAGTATTCAGTCATCATCTTTTTATTGCAAGGGATAATATGTTTTGACAGCTATTTTAGAATCTAGGAACAAGTCTTTTGGAGATAAAGAAAAAGATAGTTTTACCAACCGATATGCTAAAATTTCTTGACTTAGGACCAGAACATTTGATTGATGTCTGTCATCCCATCTCTTGGTATTGATCAATGCCTTTTTAAAAAAATATTTTATTGATTTTTTACAGAGAGGAAGGGAGAGGGATAGAGAGTTAGAAACATCGATCAGCTGCCTCCTGCACACCCCCTAACTGGGGATGTGCCCGCAACCAAGGTACATGCCCTTGACTGGAATCGAACCTGGGACCCTTGAGTCCGCAGGCCGACGCTCTATCCACTGAGCCAAACCAGTTAGGGTGATCAATGCCTTTTTATCTCACTGATACCAGATGGCTTTTCTGCCACCTTCCTCTGCTTTCCTTTTCCTTCCTAACCTTATTTTCATCCATTCTCTTCTCTAAGTGAAACTTAGGACCCCAGCCTTTGCATCTGCTTCCAAACATAGCTGTGAGGGCTGTTTAATTTGTACACCTTTGCCTGTCATCAATCTTGTACTTTCCTAACCTGGAAAATGGTAAATGGTCCTTAAACCATCTACAATGGAACCATGTAGGGCACTTCTTAAAATTTTAGATTCCTGGTCCCATTCCCATCAGAATCTCTGCTTGATGGGAACTGGTTAGTCTGCATGTTGAAACTAGTGTTCCAGGGTATCCTGTACACCCTGAAGTTTGAGAACCACTGCCCTACATGTTGGGTAAAAAGTCATTCAGGGCCTCAGACTTTATAGGTTCCTAGAGACTTTAGGTGTGTTAACCTGGAAACAGTTGTTTCAGTGGAAAAAAATGAATTCTTTTGAGTTCATACAGCTGACTTAAAATTTCATATTTAGAACATGGTTTCTATCAGAGACTGCATGAATTGAACTTTTTATTTTTAAAAATTCTCTTCCATTTCCCTCATCCACCACCCCTGGCAACCACTTTTCTATGCTCTGTTTCTATGAGCTTGACCCTTTTAAAGATTCCACACGTAAGTGATGCCATGCAGAATTTGCCTTTCTCTGGCTTATCCAGAAAGCTTAATGCCCTGAAGGTCCATCCATGTTATGGTAAATGGCAGGATTCCCTTCTCCTGGTTGAGTAGTATTCCATTGTGCATATGTACCATATCTTCTTTATCCATTCATCCATTGGTGTACACTTAACATTGTTTCTGTATCTTGCCTATTGTGAATAATGCTGCAGTGAGCATGGGAATGCAGACAGCTCTTTAATATCCTGTTGTTTTTTCCCCCTTTGTATATATACCCAGAGGTGGAATTGCTGGATAATGTAGTTCTGTTTTTAATTTTTTGAGGTACCTCCATACTGTTTTCCATAGCAGCTATACCAATTTACATTCCCATCAACAGTGCATAAGGGTTCCCTTTTCTCTACATCCTCACCAGTACTTGATATTTCTTGTCTTTTTCATAACGGCCATTCTAAAAGGAGCAAAGTGATATCTCATTGTGGTTTTGATTTGCATTTCTGTGATGACTAGAGATGTAGAGCACCTTTTCATGTACCTGTTGGCCATCTGTATGTCTACTTTAGAAAACTGTCTATTGTTCAGTTCTTCTGGCCATTTTTAATCAAGATTTTTTGCTGATTTTCTTTTTTTTTTTTTTGCTATTGTATGAGTTTATGTATTTTGGTTATTAACCCCTTATCAGATTTATAACTTGCAAATATCTTTGCCCATTCCCTAGGTTTTTTATTTTTTATTTTCTTTTGTTGATGGTTTCTTTTGCTATGCAGAAATTTTTGTTTGTTCTTTTAATCCTCACACTCAAGGTTATGTTTTTATAGCTTTTAGAAAAAGAGGAAGGGGGAGAGAGAGAGAGAGAGAGATTGAGATTGATAGATTGATTGAGATTGGTCAGTTGCCCCCGAACCTGCAACCTAGGTATATTCTCCAACTGGGTATCGAACCCAAAACCTTTTTGGTGTAAGGGATGATGTTCCAACCAACTGACCACGCGGCCAGGGCAGCTATGCAGAAGTTTTCTAGTTTGATGTAATCTCATTGTTTATTTTTGCTTTTGTTGCCTTTGTTTTTAGTGTGAAATCCAAAGACTATTTGATATTTTAAGTTAGTAAAAGGAAAAAGGGTGATTTCTTCCCTTATGCATATAAAATTTACTGACTGCTTTTTCATGTTATTAGTTTTCTTTCTGATTTCTATAATAAACATAGGAGGGAAATGGAGAGATAGAAAAGAACTGAGGGGAAGGTAAATGTCCCTGGTTCATACTCAACTTTCTGATTTTAAATGTGCCCTCCTGTATCTTTGTGGTTGTCTGATAAATTTCAGCAGACCATTATGGCTTTATAATTAACACTATTGTTAGGATAACCAGAGTAACATGGGCTTAAAAAATTATAGGTCATACACATTTTAGCTGGAGAGAAGAAAAGAGGACTGGTAATACGCTCTTAGTGATCAGGAACAAATGGTGAGGGGAGTGTGGTTTGCAGGCTGAAAATTCAAACCTCATCTATTGTTCTTTTAGCCTAATTCAAGTCTCTGTGAGTGGTTTTGGTAGATATCATTGTGTAAAACAATTGTCACCAGCTCAGTCTTCTCTGCCACCTCTGAGCACGCATCTGCATGCGTCTGTTCTCTTAGAGCCAGGCTTTCAGGGATGAATAAATTATGTGAACATCTGCCATTTATTTTTTACAGCTACTTCAGACATATTTAAACAGGTGCTGGGGTACCTCATGAAAGAGCATGCGAAATAAAACCTAACAGTGGGACTGTGTACCAGGTTGCTAGGATAGGTCTGAGACATGCTCCCAAGGAGCAGTTGTTGAGAATTCATTCTCGGCTTTGTTCTTTAGCTCACTAAGAGTTCATGGCTTTGTCATCGGTAAACTTTAGCCTTATCTAGAAAAACATAAAAGCCATCAGTATTTTGTGGTTCAATTTATACCTATATTTAATTGTGTAAATGACATTGTTTGAATTAATACCATTCATGTTTCACTAAGAAAGCCCCAGATATTGTTTATCAGCTCTTTAAACCAGAGGTTCTCAACTCTGCTGCATATTAAAATTGCTTGGACAGCTTTAAAAAATAGGCAGTGCCCTGGCTGTTCCCCCTGCCTCCTCTCAAAAAAAGAAAAAAAAAGATAATTGAGAGGAGGGGCTCTTTTCTAATTAGTTAAAGTTCTCCAGATGATTTTCCTGTTTGGCATGATTAGGAATAGATCTGTTTAATCACTGCTTCTCAAATGATCTGTTGAATGACTAGATTTTGTTGTTGTTATTTCTGGTCTGTTATGAACTGACTAGAGGCACGGTGCATGAAAATTTGTGCACTCGGGGAGGGGGTCCCTCAGCTTGGTCTGCACTTTCTCGCAGTCCAGGACCCCTCAGGGGATGTCCACCTGCTGCCGTAGAGGCTCCTGCCACCGCCACTGTTCTCGCAGCTATCAGCCCACTGCATTGAGCGTCTGTCCCCTGGTGGTCAGTGCGTGTAGGGTGAATTTGCATATTACCCTTTTATTATATAGGACTAGAGGCCCGGTGC
>NW_005364596.1:5461577-5463558 GCF_000412655.1 Myotis brandtii
CTCTGGGCATGGAGCAGCTTGGGCCCTCGGAGCTCATCTCTCCAGCAGAACTGAAGGGAAGGCCATATATACCCTTCTGTCCCTCACCCTTCACATGCCCAGAACCATCACTGTATTTCATTAGTGCCATACTGTTTTACTAATCCTGAATCTAAACAGATTGGTTCAAAAAGAGATCATTCTATTTTTAAAGTAATTAGTGATGTACCTGTGAGCTTTGCATGGACGAACTAAGCACATGACCCTTTCTTGTACATCAGAACCTGCACACACATGTAAAAAGAGGACCCGTTTTTGACAGATGTGAAACCACCGTTTATTTGTAATAAATAATTACACAATCTAAAAAATAAATAAATAAATAAAGACCTGGCTTCCGCGTGTTCTGGGTCACTCCCTGCCTCATCGCCAGGGACATGATCGGTCCCCTGCTGCCAGGCAGGACGCCTTCCACGTGTTCTGGGTCCCTCCCTGCCTCGTCGCAGGGGATGCAATCAGGTCCCCCACAGCCAGGCAGGATGGCTTCCCCGTGTTCTGGGTCCCTCCCTGCCTCATCACCAGGGACATGATCGGTCCCCCGCGGCCAGGCAGGATGCCTTCCACGTGTTCTGGGTCCCTCCCTGCCTCGCTGGGGATGCGATCAGGTACCCCGGGTGCAGCTGTGCCTGGGACCCTGCCCCTCACTTCCTGATCTCAGATCAGGGGACCACAGGCACCTCAGCACCCGGTGCCCTGGGTGCCGCCTTGCCTGTGGCCCCGCCCCTCCCTTCGCATCTCAGATCAGATGGCCGCAGGCAGGCTGCACCCTGGACCTGCACCCGGAGCCCAGAATGCTGCCATGCCTGCTGCCCCGCCCCTCCCTTCAGAGCTGCACCCTGTGACTGGGGTGCCGGTGCCTGGGGCCCGCCCCTCCCTTCGCCATGGCAGATCAGGGGGCCGCAGGCCAGCCGGCACCCCTGGCCCTGGGGGTCCTGCACCCTGGCTCTCTCTTTCTCCAATGCCATGGCGATCGCCAGCACCCCAGGCCGGGGTGTTGCCTGGCCTGCTGCCGGGCTTTCCGATGGCGATCACTGGCTGGTGGGCGGGCTGCCTTTGCCCGCCCCCCAGCTCTTGCCTGCCACCTTTCTTCCTCTTTCCCCTTTTGCCTCCCATCATTGCGTCTATGTATGCAAATTAACCGCCATCTTTGTTGGTGGTTAACCGCCATCTTTGTTGGCAGTTAATTTGCAAATCTCCCTGATTAGCCAATAGGAAGGGTAGCGGTCGTACACTAATTACCATGTTTCTCTTTTATTAGATAGGATACTTTAAAAAATGCCATCAAAGTGAATTATTAGGAAAGTATAATTCAGGTTTCAAATCGATATTTTTAGGTTCAGTAGACATAAAAATTGCTATAATCAAATTGCTATAAATGATTCTAAATGAATTAATAACAATCAGCTTGCAGATTAGTCCTGCTCCATGACCACACTTGGGGTAGCACTGATTTAAACCATTGCTTTGCTGGGATAAGTTATTAGTTATTGATATCAAAATGGCATGAACCTTAAGACTTTCTCTTTGTAACTCTAAAACTGTGGACAATTATACCCTTATGTTCCTAGTTACTGTAGGAAATAGTTTTTACTCACCATTGAACCAGGGTCTTCTTTGTTTTAAGCACTCTGCAAAGTTCAAAAATGATAAGAAATAATGGTCCTTTTGTAAGTTTAGGAAACCAAAGATCATGAGACAGAAAAGTGTTTCTCTTTGTAAGCTTTATAACTACCTGCCGATGTCCTTAATTTTACACGATGATCATAATTTGAGTTTAAATATCCTATCTAATAAAAGAGAAACATGGTAATTAGCCGAAGCTCTGCTACCCTTCCCATTGGCTAATCAGGGCGATATGCAAATTAACTGCCAGCCAAGATGGCGGCCGGCAGCCAGGCAGCTTAAAGCGAACATGAGGCTTGCTTGCTTCAGTGACGGAGGA
>NW_005364596.1:5464186-5493259 GCF_000412655.1 Myotis brandtii
AAGGGTAATATGTCTCCCGGCACCGGGATCAGCGTGACAGGGGGCAGCGCCCAAACCCCCTGATTGCCCTGCAGCTCTGTGTGTGACAGGGGGTGGGGCCACAACCTCCCTATCCGCCCTGCTCTGTTCATGACAGGGGAAGGTGCCACAACCCCCTGATCAGCCCTGCTCTGTGCCTGATAGGGGGGAACTTCCCAACCCCCTGATCGCCCTGCGGCTCTGAGTGTGACAGGGTGCGGCGCCCCAACGCCCCCCCCCCACGGGCCCTGCTCTGTGTGTGACGGGGTAGAGCCATAACCTCCCCATCGGCCCTGCCCTGAGTGTGACAGTGGCGGCGCCCCAACCCCCTGATTGGCCCTGCTCTGTGGGTGATAGAGGGCAGTGCCCCAACCCCCTGATCCGCCCTGCTCTGTGTGTGACAGGGTGCGGTGCCCCAACCCCCTGATGGGCCCTGCTCTGTGCGTGACAGGGGGGAGCTCCTCAACCCCCCTGATGGGCCCTGCTCTGTGCATGACGGAGCAGCGCCCCAACCCCCTGATCGGCCCTGCTCTGTACGTGATGGGGTGGCGCCGCAACTTCCCTATCGACCCTGCTTTGAGTGTGACAGGAGGCGGTGCCCCAACCCCCCAATCGGCCGTACCCTGAGCGTGACTAGGGGTGGCATCGCAACCTCCCGATCCGCCCTGCTCTGTGCATGACAGGGGGCAGCACCCCAATCCCCAATCGGCCCTGCTCTGAGCCCGACCAGGGGCTGCACCTAGGGATTGGGCCTGCCCTCTGCCACCCGGGAGCAGGCCTAAGCCGGCAGGTCATTATCTCCCTAGGGTTCCCAGACTTCGAGAGGGCACAGGACGGGCTGAGGGACCCCCTCTCCCCCCCGAGTGCACAAATTTTTGTGCACCGGGCCTCTAGTTGTTTTATAATTTTCAAAATATTTTACTTTATAATTTTCTGTGTATTTTCATTTAAATTATATGATTGATCTTCATACCAACCTTGTGTGGTGAGTAGGACAATGATTATCACACATATTTTACAGATTGGAAAATGAGACATTCAGCTTACATGGTGGACCTCGTCTCTATTTAGTTTGAAAATAAAAATTAAAATAAGTTTCCTGACTTCATTCTGGATCTGTCGCTATACCGCTAAGGTATCTTCAGAAATGTAGCAACTCCTAATATTGTGCAATAGTAGTCAAGTGACATGATGGCTTAAATTCTGCTGTGTTTTAGACAATTTCTCTAATTGTTTAGATGAAATTTAAGACATAGGCAGACATATGATGCAGACTCTAATCATTTGTGTGTGGGGGGGGAACTAAAACATTCTCCTACAGGAGATAAGTGAAAAAATAAAGGGTAGGTTAAAAACCTAAATTTTCTTTTTTTTTTTTAACTGCAGAATTTGTTCAATATGGTTGTTGAAGTACCTCGGTGGACAAATGCTAAAATGGAGGTATGGATATAGTCTATTACTATCAAATGGTTAGTTATTTAAGCCTTCTTCTACGACTTTGGATTTGATGGCAGGTATGATTTCAAGTATTTAAATTAAGGATTGTTATGCACATGTATAATTTTCAGAATTTTTATTTGGAGAATTGTCAGTAATTTTACTAGGTCCTGATAGTATTTTTTTTTTTTTTTTTTACTAATATTTTGTTGTCAATCCTCACCTGAGGATATTTTTTTCCATTGGTTTTTAGAGAATGGAAGGGAAGGAGGCAGGGAGAGAGAGCAAAACATCAGTGTGAGAGAGACACATTGATGGGTTGCCTCATGCACAAACCCTGACCAGGGCTGGGTATCAAACCTGGAACCCAGGTATGTGCCCTTGACTGAGGTGCAAGGGCTGACACTCTAATCACTGAACCATGCTGGTCAGGGCTTAGCTAATCCTATATAATATAAGGCTAATATGCAAGCCAACCAAATGGTGGAACAACCAGTTGCTATGACGTGCACTGACCACCAGGGGGAAGACACTCAACGCAAGAGCTGCCCCCTGGTGGTCAGTGTGCTCCCACAGGGGGAGTGCCACTCAGCTAGAAGCCAGGCTTATGGCTAGCAAGAGCAGCAGTGGTGGTGGGAGCCTCTCTGGCCTTCGCGGCAGTGCTAAGGATGTCTGACTGCCAGCTTAGGCCTGCTCCCTGTGGAGTGCGGGCCTAAGCTGTCAGTCAGACATCCCCTGAGGGCTCCTGGACTGTGAGAGGGTGCAGGCCGGGCTGAGGGACCCTGCCCCTCCCACCACCCTGAGTGCATGAATTTTCGTGCACCAGGCCTCAGTAATTTTAATAGAAAAAAGTTGGTCTTGTTTCAACTATACTGTTTCATCATTCTGGCTACTCTCTACTTGAGGATATAGGATCAAGACTCTGTGAGAGTCTACCTAATTTAAGCAGTGTTTATTTATTCAAACATGGCTTCAATTATCATTGTTTACTTTATAAGATAGGTTTTTCTGAGTGTGTGTGTGTGTGTGTGTGTGTGTGTGTGTGTGTTGCATGGCAATTTGGATATGTCTGATATAAAGGTAACTTGGAAATGAAATCACTTCGTGAAAACCTGTGAGTTAACTTTATTATAAGATTGATGGTAACGAGCTTGAGATCAGTAACAAAAAGCAAGTTGATTAATTTTTATCCTCTTACTATTTCAATCATTTGTGTTAGATATAATGAGTGCCTAAATAATAGAGTGCCTAAGTATATAATCTGATATTTCCTTTTCAGATGGTTTTTCTTACACAGTACTCTAAATTAGAAATAAGAGCTAGCTTAATTTATTTTAAAGTATCTTTGATCAGTAAATTGGAATATGAGTATTTAGTCTTATTATAGCAGATCTTAAAAATACTATTTAAAGATAGGACTAATCATTTCTCATCCTCCTACCCCCTTTTGTTCATAATCTACTTAGATTGCCACAGAGGAGGCATTGAATCCCATTAAACAAGACGTAAAGGATGGCAAGCTACGTTATGTGGCGAATATTTTTCCTCATAAGGGTTATATATGGAATTATGGTGCCCTCCCTCAGGTAACATTTTTGTTATAATGGTAAAACTTTTCTGTCTTCTGAAAAAATTACCTTGTAAATCCTGTGAACTACTTGAATTTAAATTGATTCTGAGGACATGTCAGTTTGAGAGATTTGTAAATTTAAAATTTTTAATGTTGAGTTTTATTGTATCAATAAATTTTTTTGCAAACTTTAGTCTGTACTGTAGCTCTTGGAGTTAGGCTTATAGAACACTCACATTTGGCATTTTGAACACTTTTTTTTCTGGGCTTTGCTATTAAGATTCAGTGAAAAATGTTTTTTCTGCTTTATCTGTCGTCATTTTTTTGAATATGACAATGCTTTTATATATTCACATGGTAGCATGAATTTTATTTTTTAAACTTTAACAGATGAATTTTTAAGGAATTAACTTTTCTCAGAACTCATGGTGAATTGAGTTAGATGACTTAATTATTCATTATTATGAATTTCTAACTGTTCAGTGGAAAGCAGTGAAAGCAAGGGCTAAAAAATGGTAAAATAGCATTCCTGTTAGAGAATGACACTTTGTTTGTCATTCTTTCTTATTCTTTTTGTTTTCTTCTTCTGTTTCTCACTTCTAGGAAGTGGTGACTTTTCTAGATGATTTGGTGAATAAAATTCAGAATATGCGAAATCAAAAGGCTGAGTTATGGTGACATAGAGAGGCGTCTGCCTTTATGTTTATAAAAGCCATTAGACCATTCATCTATCTGGATGTTCATTTTGTATTTTCATTTTTTTAATTAATTTTAACATTTTGCATGAAGTTCCAAAATGCTTTTGGGGAAAGGGGTCTTACTTTATCCAACTCAGAAACACAGCTGCCTGTATAGAATAAACATTCACAGGAAAAGAAAAAAGAAAATAGTTTTCTAAGGAGTCAGGCTGCCTTTGATGCAGTTAGACCACCCACGTGGAAAGGTTCTTTGTTAAATAGGCACTTTTAAAACGACCTGCTCAGAATGAGAATGTCTCTTGAAACCATGAAGATAGCTTTTGTGCACACCAGGTGCCTAAATAGACATTTTGTTTGACCTGGTGAAAAGATAAAAAATAAATAAATAAATAAATAAAATAATTGTTACGCTTAGGGGATACTTTCTGCATAATAAGTGACCAAAGAATATGGGTTTTGGGGTCAGATTGCCATTTATTAGTAATGTAGCCTTAGGCAAGTATTGTCTTTCTTTGCTCACTTTCTTCATCTATAAATTAGAAATGATAAAGTACTGCAAGTGGTTGTGTTGGGGTTTAATGAGTTATTGCAGATTCATCTTAGAATAGTGCCTAATGGGTAGTAATCACACTATTATTACTACTGTTATCTTTATTATTATATGGTCTTTTTTCTAAAGGGATTTATAGTCTCATGGGGGTGATTGACAGCTAAACCAGTGGTTACAGTGGAGCATAGTAGGTGCTACGAATTATTTCTAAGCTTTTGTAGTTTACCTAAGGCCTGATGAATTTTTGTACTTCTTTGCATGTGTTTGAAGTCTCGAGATGCTCTTATTTGCTTTATATTAGTCTGTTAGGTACAGTGGTTCCTATTTATGTACAACAGAATTGGGCTGCAGCAGTCTCTGAATGCCCCTGTTTTCACCGTTGCCTACCAACATTTCACGCTCCACCAGCATCCAAATATAGCATTTTTAAAACATAAATTTGCTAATGTTTTATTTATATGAGAACCTTTTAATGGTTTCCTGTTGTTCAAAGGATATACAAGAACATTCTTAACATGGCCCCCCAACCCTGCATAATTTGGCCTCTGCTTCTCCAGCCTCATTTTGCAACACTTGTCCTTCCTCACTTCCAGTCCTTTGCCATCTTCCTCAGTGTTCCTCATTTCTTTTGCCATTTCCACAGCAGGCCTTCACAGAGCTTCTCCTTCATTCAGAACATAGTTTTTTAGTGCCTGATGTTTGCCAGGCCATGTTCTAAGTATTGGAGGTAAAGTAGTGATAAAAGTGACACAAATTCTCTGAGGCTTTTATCCTGGGCTGAGACAGACAAAAAACTAATAATAAAATATATAATACATCAGATGGTGGTGTGTTGGAGAAAAATAAAGTAGGAAATGGGGCTAGGGTGTGTTGGGATTGTTGCAGTTTAGGCAGGGAGAAGGCTCAGTGAGGAGATGTTATTTGAGTGAGGACCTAAGGGAGGCGAGGGAACAGGTAGTAAGGCTGTCTAGAGCCGTGGTCGGCAAACTGCGGCTGCGAGCCACATGTGGCTCTTTGGCCCCTTCAGTGTGGCTCTTCCACAAAATACCACGTGCAGGCGCACATGTGCACGTACAGTGTGATTGAAACTTCGTGGCCCATGTGCAGAAGTCGGTATTTTGTGGAAGAGCCGGTATTTTGTGAAAGAGCCACACTGAAGGGGCCAAAGAGCTGCATGTGGCTCGTGAGCTGTGGTTTGCCAAGCCGCAGTTTGCCGACCACTGGACTCTAGAGAATTCAGCAAGAAACGCAAGTATAAAGGCCCTGGGGGAAGTAGGCCTAATTTGTTTGAGAAACAGAAAGGAGGCCACTGTGGCTAGGATGGAAGTGAGCAAAAGGAAATAGACCTGGATTCTCTCTGCCCTTTTTTTAAAATTACTGGTGCTTTTATTTTATATTCAGGTAGGATTGGTTAATAACATTATAAAAGTTTAGGTGTACAACTTTAAAATTTGATATTTGTATGTACTATAGTGTGGTCACTGCCAAAAGTCTAGTTTCTATCTGTTACTATACATTTGACCCCCTATAACCATTTCACCCTCCCTCCACCCCTCTTCCCATCTGGTAACTACAAGGAGATACCACCTCACACCTGTTAGAACGGCTATTATCAAAAAAGGACTGATAACAAGTGCTGGAGAGGGAGGGTGTGGAGAAAAGGGAACTCTTGTACACTGTTGGTGCAGCCACTATGGAAATCACTATGGAGGTTCCTCAGAAAAATTGAGACTAGAACTACTCTATGATCCAGTCAGTCTTCTTCTGGGTAATTATCCCAAGAATATGAAAATACTAATTTGAAGAGATACATGTACTCCTATGTTTGTTGCAGCATTATTTATGGTAGCCAAGATATGGAAGCAACCTAAGTGTTCATTGAGGTATGAATGTATTAAAAAGTGGTATATATGTGTGTGTGCATGTGTGTGTGTGTGTGTGTATACACACACACACACAATTGAAAAATACTTAGCAATAAAAAAATGAAATGTGGCAATTTGCAACAATATCTTGAAGGTACTGTGCTAAGTGAAATACCTCAGACAGAAAAGGATAAAAACTATGATTTCACTCATGTGAATTACAATACAAGAAATCCTATCTAATAGACAAAGATGGTAATTGACCATACCTTCGCTACGCCTCCCATTGGCTAATCAGCATGATATGCAAATTAATCGCCAACAAAGATGGCGGCCAATTTGCATACTACAGGCAGGACAGGATGACAGCGTGCGCCACCATCCAGGGCAGGCCAGCCGTGGAAGACCCAGAAGCTGGGCAACGTGAGCTCAGCATCCGGCTTGGCTGTGTGGAGGGAGGGAAGAGGAGGGGCCTCAGGCCGGAGTCCGCAGCAAGGGACCCTGGGCTTGCAGTGACGTGAGCCTAGTGTCCGGGCCGAAGGAGGGGAGGGGAAGGGCCTCGGGCCAGAGTCCGCACCCTGGCCGGATGGAGGGAGGGAAGAGGAGGGGCCTTGGGCTGGAGTCTGCAGCAAGGAACGCTGGGCTTATAGCGACGCGAGCCCAGTGTTTGCACTCTGGCCGGCGGAGGAAAGGGAGGGCAGGGGCTTTGGGCCAGAGTCCACGGCGAGCGAGGCTGTGCTCACTGTGACGCAAGGCAGCGTCCACACCAAAGGAAGGGAGGGGAGGGGCCTCGGGCCGGAGTCCCTGGTGAGGAATGCTGGCATCATTGCAGGCCCGGCTATGGGCCCCCCTCTCCCCCACCCGAGTGCAGCACGGATTTTGCATCGGGCCTCTAGTAAACAAATAAATGAACAAACAAACCTAAAACAAACTGCCATTTTTAACCAGAGATTTTTGCTATCTTTTTAAACTCAAACTGATCTTGTAGTGTGTGTGTGTATATATGTGTGTATGAATGTGTGTGTTAGTCTTCAGCAAAAGAATATACTACAGATTGCATAGAAGTTATTTACCAAAAACAACCCCCCCAAAATAAATTAATGTTTATAAAAAGTAGAAATTAGGTCAGTTGTTTTATGGGAAAGGATAAATAGCTTCCTTGTACATATTAAGACAGAATGAGCCTGTTAATATGGAAGCCAGCCCCTGGTCCCATTTACATTTTTTTTAAAATATGTTTTTATTGATATTAGAGAGAGAGAGAGAGAAACATCAATGTGAGAGAAACATCGATTGGTTGCCTCCTTTACATACCCTAACTGGGGATTGGACCTGCAACCTGGGCATGTGCCCTGATTGGGAATCAAACCGGTAACCTTTCAGTGCATGGAATGATGTTTAGTCAACTCAGCCACACTGGCCAGGACTCCATTTGCATTTTTGGTCTCATCTCCAACTTCCCCTCATCCCTCTCCTGCTCCATCACTGCCACAGTGACCATCTCACAATCCTCTGGTACATCAGGCATGCTCCTGCCTCAGGCCTGCACATTCACTCTTTCCCAGATGTGCACATGGCCTGCCCCTTACATGATTGCTCAGGAATCATCTTCTTCCTGATGTCTGCCCTGCACATCCTTTACAGCTTTAACTCTGCCTCCGGTACTCTCATTCCATCTTCCATACTTTATTTCTTTCCCTTTTCCATAACACCTACCAACATCTACTATGCTATGTAATTTAGTTATTTGTGTATATTGTTAATTCTTCCAGCTAGAATGCAGACTTCATGAAGGATTCTATCTGTTTTGTTCATTGATGTCTCCCAACTGCCCAGCTTAGTGCTTGGAGCAGAGTAGGCAATCAATAAATATTTGTGGAATGAATAAATTAATGCATTGTGTCAGTTGCATTTGTTTCATAGATGTGTGTGGGTTTTTGCTATTCTCTTAGGATTTGTCTTGTAACAGCATGATTTTGTTCAAGCAGTTACCAAGCCAACCGTGCTTGCAAGAACGTTTAAGCAGCAGAACACTGTGTAAGTAGCAGTCTCTCCACTTAGCCTGTGATTCATCAGAGTGCCATCATTATTTCAGACTGTCAGCTGTCTAGCTGTTTCACCTAGTACCTTCTTCCACACTAGCAATAGTGCCTTCCTCAGACCTGAGTTTGGCCTGAACAAAAGTCATCTTTGTCTTCCCCCGATCTTTCTGAATGAATACTTAGAGTACCCATCTGGATGATGTTCAAGGACTAGAATCACTAAATTCAAGATTTCTTCCATCTTAATATATGATTGTTGTGTTTATTATTTTGACCTTTATTTTAAATTTGGTTCCTTGACCCCAGGTGTCATGTAGTACCACTTAGAAGCTTTGTAACCTGGGACCAGCGACCACATTGCTCTAGGTCTATTTGTTCACCTCTGTCATCCTACCACCTACCCCACAAGGGGATTGAGAATTTTGAATAAGTTGGTCAAAGCCAAGTGCTTAGCCCCATAGTGAGTTCTCAGTCATGTTGTCTCGATGATGACGCTGTTGCCTGTTGATATTAGCTGCTAATAGTGACACTGCTGGTAGAGGCTCTGGCTCCCAGTTGAATCTGGTAAAGAACAGGTAACTGAGGATGTCCTGCTTCCTTTGACTTGGTGACAAGAATCCTGCTTAATCAGGAAGGAGTTTTCAAGAAGCACCTACATGTACATCTCTGTACAGGGCAGTGATGTTTTAAAGAGACCTAAGGACCAGAGCACGGTGATTGTATTGGCTAATCTTCATAGATGGTTTTCAAACACAGAAAGGCAGGCCCAGTGCTGGTTCCTTGTCAGAGGAGCAGTGAGCGATGGAAGCAGCGGTTCGGGCAGTCAGTGGGAACAGGGCATAGACAGTGGGAACATCCGCGCTGAAACTCTAAACTCGAACATGGATTGAGACACTGACAGAACTTGGAAGAAGATTATGTTTGGAAATACCACCCACTTTCAGATGTGATTATACAAACAAATGAAAGACCGAGGGGAGGAAATACTATAAATAGGCTTTAAGTATTATTGTGCTTGAGGATGTACTGGCATGTTGGCATCGAGCCTGTGTAATTTCTGAGAATTTTCCTTTGGACTGTGGTTGTCTATAAGACGTCATGACTCTGTGGAAAGGTTAAAGTACATTATAGTGAGTATTAACCTATTTTTCTGCTTCTCTCCCCCTCCCCCCTTCTTTTAGACTTGGGAAGATCCCCACAGAAACGATAGGAGCACAGACTGCTGTGGAGATAATGATCCTATTGATGTCTGTGAAATAGGCTCAAAGGTTGGTTGTATAGACTGTTATTCTAATGGGGTCTGGTTTATTCATGCCATAAAATTTCAGTTCTCTTTGGAAGCCACCAGTTCTTCAGTTCTTCAAAGTTCTAGCCCATCGATCGCTCTGGTATCAGTACCTTTTTGTATCTTTACTTCCTTCTCTTAAACTGGGGATTGGTACACTATAGCCCAGTGGCGGGTCAAATCTAGCTCACCACCTGTTTTTATAAATTACACAACTACACCCCCTCATTTACACATTGTCTGAGGAATGGTAGCAGAGACCACATAACGTGCAAAGTCTAAAGTATTTACTGCCTGAGCTTTTACAGAAACATTTTGCTAAGTCCTGTCCTCGGCTTCCTTGCCCATTATCCAGACAGGAATTCAAAACCGATGAAAGCCACGGGCTCTCTTTTTGTGTGTGCCTGCTTCCAGGTTGCCAAGTCCTAGGGAAGCAAGGCCTACAGTGTCAAGGTTGCTGCTACCCATAGAATTCTGTGAGTCCTTGGTCAGATCTTTTTTCTATTTTCTACTGCATTTATTGCTAATAATTGTTATTTATATAGACATTCAACTCCTTGCACTTTGTTCTCATTCCCAGCAAAGTGTCTTATCTTTAATCTTGTCAAGCTCAGAGAAACGAACAGTGAGAATTCCCTCACCTTTCCCCCGCTAGCCTGCCATACTACCTGTGCCTGCAAACATTGTTTCTCCCTTTCATCTGGGACTGGGAGAGTTGCCTTTTCTTGTCCAAGTCCAGTGCTTCCCTTCTTGCCTCTGAGTGACAGTATTTTTCTATATTTTGTCCTGTATTTATAACTTATCTTTCTTTATTGTCTTCCTTCAATATGTCTCCTATCTTCTTTCCTTTCGCACGAAGGCTTCTAAAGAGTTTCCCACTTAATCTTCAACCTATTTCAGAATTGTTTTCATCCTGCCATTATTTCAATGAAACTGCTCTCACTAAGGTCCCTGGTAATTCTTTTTTTTTTTTTAAACAATTTTTTAAAAAATATATATTTTATTGACTTTTTTTACAGAGAGGAAGGGAGAGGGATAGAGAGTTAGAAACATCGACCAGCTGCCTCCTGCACACCTCCTACTGGGGAGGTGCCCACAACCAAGGTACATGCCCTTGACCGGAATCGAACCTGGGACCTTTCAGTCCGCAGGCCGACGCTCTATCCACTGAGCCAAACCGGTTTGGCCCTGGTAATTCTTTTAGCCAAATCCAAGAGGCCTATTTCATGTTGACGTAAGAAATGTCCAAACTTATACGAATTTTGAGTTTATTTGAGCCAAACTGATGACAGTGGATTGAGAAAATGCTCCAGAGAATGGCAGTTGTAAACCTGTTTTATACATTACAATTAAAAGAGATGTGAAGGAGTTAGATGAAATTCATTGATGATAGATAGATTAGGGAGGCAGGAGAAAGCAAAGCTAGGGGCTGGGGTGGATCTCCGGGATTGGATAAAAAGTAAAAGGGATAGACACACACTTCTTTTCTATTGGTGGGTATAGGATAGTCAATAGTCAACAATTAACAAGATAACAATAACAATGAGAAGTTCTGTGGTCTCTGCTTTGGTTCAGTGATTGTGCCCTGAAGGGTCTGGAAAAAAGAAATTACTCTGACATTCCAAAGGTTTGCTATGGCAGATGTTAAAAGACAATAGACCGGCTCATTTAAGGTAAAGATTGACCTTTGTCAAGGAAGATACCAGCCTAGTACAAGAGACTACTCACCAAGACTTGATTTTGCTTAGGAAGCTTTTATTTCAGACCATCCTGTGGTGTCACTTTAGGTCTCCGAGTTTGTCAGGCCTGCCATGCGGGCCTCCCCTGAGCTTGTCAGTTTTAATGTGTGGCCCCTTTTTCGTCCACACGTCTAATTTGTTACTGTTAACCTTGTCTTTCTTCCTGAGACAGTCTCTTCACTTTACTTTGATTGTGTCATAATCGCTTGGATAGTCTCTAATTCTGGTTCCTTATTGGTTTCTTTTGCACGCTCCTTTTCTTCTGCCTGCTCCTTAAGGATTGGTTAGCTTGAGGGTTGAGTCCCTGTCCCAGTTAGGAACTCCCTTGGCGGTCCCATCCCAAGCACTCCTAGTTTTGCTCTCAAATTAGTATCTCCAGCTCAGACCTGTATAGTCAGCTGCCTGCTTCTGCCCTTGGGATGTCTCCCACACATCTCAAACTCACTGTGTCCAAACAGTTCATTCTTCCCTCCTCTCCTGTAACTCCTCTCAGTATTTTTAGTCCCCCAAATTGAGGAGTCATCCTTGCTCATTCTTTGCTTTCCTTCATCCGTTAGTCATGAAATATAAATTCTGTATTCCAGATAGCCTTTAACTCTACTTCTTTTTATTCTCACTGCAGCTAGCTTTGTCAAGTCCCGTATTTTTTCTCAATTATTCCTGCTAGTGACCAGTTTCCTCTCTGCCTCCTGCTTTGCTCTTCTTTAGCACCTGGCTTCCTCTCCTGGCACTCCCCGTTTGCAGACCACCCTCCAGCTGCACCCGTCTTTCACTTCCTGTAGTGCTCTCCCTGCTGTCCAGGCCTTTGCACAAACTATTCCCTCTATATAGAATGGAACCTCTTTCCTTCTTCACTTTGTTACTCCCCCCCCCCCTTTTTCTTCTTTTCACCTCCCCTGCTCATCCTTCAGATCTCAGCTAAAATATGCATCCTCTTAGAAGCCTTCCTTTATTGCCCTCCACCCCCCAACTAAAATACTTGGTCTTTGTTATGTACTCCCTTAGTACTAACTGTGGTCTGTTGTTTGTTTAATTGCCTCCTCAATGAGGTGAGAGCTAGCTCTGTGAGGATGGGACTCAGCATAGCAGTGTACAGCACAGTGCTTGGCAGGTAGCATACGCGTAAGTTAAGAAATACCACACTGAACTTTTACTTGAATCTTATTCTTCTAGTTAAGGTTAAATTAGTTATCTCTGGTAACGCCTATTAGCAATTTTAGGCTTCTAGGTTATTGTTTAGGAAACAGTTTCCTCTGATTCTTTTTCACTATATTTACCATAATTACTTTGTTTCTCTCGTTTTTTTTTTCTTCTTCTTCCTCATTCTCCTTTTGTATTCCTCTTCTCTTTTCCTCCTCGTCTTCATCATCCTCTCAGATTTCTCTTTCTTCTTTTGCTTCTTCTCCTTATGTTCTTCCACTTTTTTTCCCCCCCTCTTCTCCAAATCCTCTCTGCCCCCCCTTCTTTTTCTTCTCTCTCTGTCTTAATCCTTTCTTGCAGGAGAGATTTCCATCCAACTTGTATTTCTGGTTTTATGTACAGATAGGGACAAAGGGGCTAGAGTTCCTGTGTGTGTGTGTGTGTGTGTGTGTGTGTGTGTGTGTGTGTGTCTCTCTATGGTTTCTGTATCTCCAGCAGAACTATAGCAGATTGTTAGCTTTCTTTAAAAAGTAAGCTATACTTTAGGAATTTATCTTTCGGACATTTACTCCCCAGAGGGGTAATAAAGTGTGTCTAAAATTAATAGATTTGAAGGAAGGAAGAATGTAAGTATTTTAATGAGTACTTCTTATGTTTCGGACCCTATGCTATGTACTTTAGTCACTTTCACATGTCCTATTTCCTGATAAGTGAGAGTTAATAAATTAAATAACATTACATTGATGGAATGTTTTATGTATTAGAAAACTCTTATTCTGAGGGCATAATCCCTGGGGCCATTCAGTTCATAGCAAGTGCAAATTATGTTAATTTAAATTCTTATGCAGATATTAAGTGGGTGTTTAAAGATGAAGTAGAAGTACCTTATTTTCACTTAAAATTTTTAAATTTTATGTAAAAATGTGTAAATGAGCATGCGATTATTGAGATTAGTAACTGAGAGAACTCATATGAAAATGATTTGACTTAGTAACAGTAATTTGTTATTGACAAAACAAAGGAATCACTTTAAGAAAACTTGATGTAGAGGTTTTTTTAATAAACCTGCCAAAGTTACTAAATATGCAGAATAAAATTAAAGGTTTCAAATATACATGAGTGGTTTTTAATAAGGCATATGTAATTAATCTTGAAAGCATACTTTTACATTTTTCATAGAAAGCTTAGTATATATAGGTGTTTGATACATCATTACTGAAAAACATTGACTTGTTATTTTTTTGTGGAAATGTAGTATTGATTATAAATGGTCAAATGAATTTATACTTCTGGTTTAATGTTGACATTTTGGGTGGATAATTCTATTACAGGGGACTGTTCTGCAGTATTCCTGGCCTCTTCCCACTAGGTGCTAATAATACCTTCCCAGTTGATAGCCAAAAACATCTCCAGACATTGCCAGATGTCCTCTAGGGGGCAAAATTGCCCGTGGTTGAGAACCAGTTATCTAGTTTGTCACTTCGTTAAACAATGTAGCCAGCCTTTTCTTTTTTTAAAAAATATATTTTATTGATTTTTTACAGAGGGGAAGGGAGAGGGATAGAGAGTCAGAAACATCGATGAGAGAGAAACATCAATCAGCTGCCTCCTGCACACCCCGCACTGGGGATGTGCCCGCAACCAAGGTACATGCCCCTGACTGGAATCAAACCTGGGACCCTTCAGTCCGCAGGCCGACGCTCCATCCGCTGAGCCAAACCAGTTAGGGCTGTAGCCAGCCTTTTCATTGGTGATTATGTGATACCAGAGGCCCGATGCATGAAATTTGTTTAAGCAGCTCGGCCCTCGCAGCCCTGGCTGCCTTGGCCCTTGCAGCCCCGGCTTTGTCCAGAAGGTCGTCCGGAAGGTCATCCACTGTTTGGCCATCCAGTCTAATTAGCATATTACGCTTTTATTATTATAGATGATAATTTTGAACAGGTCTTCTGGTGTGAGGTGCATAGGTCTCCCAACAAGATCATAACCTTTGAGAACAGGGATCCTTTCTGTGTAGTATCTGATATGGTGCTGGGTACTGAATGGAGTCTAAACATGTAAGAGTCTGGTTAATATATTTGTGAATATTCCCCCCAAAATGAGATTTCAGTTCAGTTTATGCAATCTCACCAATCTGTTATGTAAACTAATTACAACTTCATACAGATTTATATTAAGATTTAGATTTATTTTGCAAATGTTCTAAAAGGATTTATTTGACTTTATGGTTTAAGGTCTAGTGTTTTTCTCTCAAATAATTTCAAGACACAAAAGTGACCTTCTTTTGCATACCTTTCTTTCCAAATGTAAAGCTGCATTTTGAATCATGAAGGAATTCTGAAACATGTGTTCAAATTTCAGCTTTCAGTGAAATTCTATGGCTGACTAAACTTTTAAAAAGAAAAGGATATAGGAAGAATGCATGCATATAAACGTGGCATAGACAATTTAACGGAACCACTGAAATAAATTTTTTTTAGCACATGAAACATCTGCTTAAACATCATGCTATTTCTTGGTTTCTCTTTAAACCTTTTAAAAACACTTTACTAAGACTGTTTCGTCAGTATCTTTAAAGTACTAATAGTTCTTACATTGTCATCCATTATAGTCTTAAGGTTATAGTCTAACATGTTAAAAATTTACTTTTCAATAGTAACTGAAAAATGTGCTTTGCAAAAAAGGTACTGTGAAACAATTTAAAAAGGATTCTCAGGTCTCTTTTTACCTCCAAGTAGCAGAAGTCAGGATTATAGTATGTAATGATATACATGGGTTTATTCTCTGCTTAGTGTGAGTTTCTAGGCTTAGTACATTAAATTTCAAGATCTATAAGGAACTTCAATTTCTAAAAAGGAATCCAGATACCTAATTTTAACAGGCATTTCATAAAAGGCTTTATGACTGTTTTTACATTATTTTAAATTATTAAACCTTTATTAAATTTTAGTTTATAGTGCTTTTCATCTTTCATGAGTTTTTATGAGATATGAGTAAACTTCTCTAAAGCTTTGCAAATGCTCAGTTTCTTTTCTCTTTAAAGGTTCTTTCTCGTGGAGAGGTTATTTGTGTGAAGATCCTTGGGATTTTGGCTCTTATTGATCAGGGTGAAACAGATTGGAAATTAATTGCTATCAATGTGAAAGATCCAGAAGCCTCAAAGTTTCATGGTAAGTCTATAACTTTGCAGAAACAGAAATAAATCAGGAATTCTTAGAATTTAAAAGGGACTTATGTAAAACACACTGTAAGTATTTGGGAGTTAAATTTATATGTTTTGTTTTTTATTTATTCTCCATTGAATTTCAAGAGCATTCGACTGTGATTGTGTCTGAGTTGTATCATATTGCTAGGAGGAACAAGAGAGAAAAAAGCATGTAGACAGACAAATGATACTTCACACTAAGAAAGTACATTCCGTGGGTTCCCTTCCTACTCTCTTCCTTTCCTCCCTGCCTTTTTTTTTCTTTCTTAAATCTCTCTTTTGTTCCTTTGAGTAATGGGAAAAACTGCTTATCAAGGACACAAGTTGTTTCTACACCTGGTTTTTGTTCTGTCCTGTACAAATGAAGGGAAAGATAACTGCCCTCTGACAAAATTTTGATGTCCCAGAAATTTGAGTTCCAGAAATTGCTTGCTGTGATGAAGAACTGACTTTCTTTGGAGTCAGACTTCAGTTTAAGTTATGGCTGTGCTGCTTTCTGTCTGAGTGACTGGGTAGATCATTCAGCCTTTCCGAATTTCAGTTTGCTCATCTGTGGAGATAAATGCACCTACTTGTGAGGTTGTTAACAGAGATGATTTACTTAAAACATCTGGCTGTCACATACAGGGGTTGACTATACGCCACTATTATTATTCTTTGACCACTTTTTTCCTCTATTTTTCTAGCCTTTTTGCTTTCAGTTTCTTCCTCATTTAAGATCCTGGTTTCTTCTAGACTTCACTTCTTATCTCAGCTGGAAACTTTATTCTTTCTGATTTGACTGAAACTCAATATTTATATGTTAACTTCCCTTAACTTATGTGCATTTAAAACCTTTTTTTTGCACATGGAACAGCAAAAAGAAATTCTATGTTATTTTTGCATATAATTGAGAAAGGAAGGGATCTGATAGGGTGATTTCATGTAACCTCAGGGTCAAAACTAAAACATGGAACTACAATTCAGCCAGTGTGGCTTAGTGGTTGAGCATTACCTATGATCCAGGAGGTCATGATTTGATTTCTGGTCAGAGCAAATGCCCAGATTTCGGGCTCGGTCCCCAGTAGGTGGCAGCTGATCAATGAATCACTCTCATCATTGATGTTTCTATCTCTCTCTCTCCCTTCCTCTTTCTGAAACCAATGAAAACATAAAAAAACAAACAACAAAAAAAACATGGAACTACACTTAAAATAGGAGACATGAGTTTATAAACCATATGTATTTTGTCTGTCTCATTATTTTACCCTGATTTCTTTATTATCATGTTTCTTATACTAGTACATGCATATGTAAGAATAGTAAATAAATGTCCAGTTTAAAAATATTTTAATACATTAACTGCTCCTCAAATGAGAACTGATAATCAAATGGTGCAACGTCTTCCAAAACAAATCAGTTGTGAAGTGGCACACTGAAGTCATGAAAGACTACTAAAGGATGCTGCTTTAAACTGGAGATCTGAGAACCTGAATGAAACTAGTCTTTAGGTGGAATAAACTAGCCATTCGCATAGTACAGTTGGAGATGTGATTTAACATTTTTGTTTTGTTTTGTTTTGTTTTTTGTTAATCCTCACCCAAGGATATTTTTCCATTGATTCTTAGGGAGAGTGGGAGAGAGAGGAAAAGACAGAGAGAAACATTGATGTGAGAGGAACACATCGATTGGTTGCCTCCTTCATGAGCCCAACCAGGGCCCAGGCTGGGGAGGAGCCTGCAACCCTTGACCAGCAAACCCGGGACCCTTTGATCCGCAGGCTGACGCTCTATCCACTGAGCCAAACCGGCTAGGGCTAACATCTTTTTAATTTTTTTTTTTTATTTCAGAGAGGGGGGTGGGGGGAGAGAGAGAGAGAGAGAGAGAGAGAGAGAGAGAAATATCAATGATGTGAGAGAATTATTGATCGGCTGCTTCCTGCATGCCCCATACCGGGAATCAAACCATGACTTTCTGTTTCATAGGTCGACACTCAACCATTGAGCAACACTGGCTGGGTGATTTAACATTTTAAACTCCCTAGCATGTGCCAAAGCATGGTGCCTGTTCTAGTACATATTATCATTTCGTTTTTGTTAAATTTATCAGGGTAACATTGGTTAGTAAGATCATACAGGTTTCAAGTGTACAGTTCTATGATACATATCTGTAAATTGCATTGTATGCCCACCACCCAAAGTCAGATCTTCCTCCGTTACCATATATTTGATGCCCTTTACCCTTTGGTGCTCAAAGGATTTAAATAACTTGTCCAAGTTGTAAATCTAGTAAGTAGGAAAATGATGATTTGAACTTATTTCTGTTTGATTATGAAGTCCATTGTCCAATACTATACAGAGCAATTTATACATGACTGTAGTCGTTTGTAGTATTTCTAACTAGTGGTATTGAAATCAGATTACATAGGCTAAGTACCTTACTCCTTGAGTGCCCTATGGCCTAGAATGAAAGATTTGAGCTCTCTTTCACTTTACTCCTGTTTGTACCCAGAGTGGAGATGACTGCCTTTAGTCATTGTCTAAATTCTTTTTGTGTATTCTTGTACAAAAAGACAAGCAGAAATACTGAAGCTTATTTAGTTTGAGATGAAAACTGGAATAAGTAAAACAAGTTATTTTGAAAGGAAAAGACTCTTTTTTATTCTAATAAAAGGCAACACATGTATTATCTTAATCATGAAAAATACAATTCTTCATACATTTTTAAAATCCTAAAATTAAAAGACGAGAATTATTGGCATATTTTGCTCTGATATGGTATGCTGACATTGTGTCTGTTGTTTATTTCCAGAACGAGTAAGGTATGGGAAGGAAGGGAAATAATTTACTTTAAGAATATTTGCATATTGTTTGCACTGGGTAGTATTTTAAGTACTCTCATATATCTAGGTTTTGTAAAATAAATTCTGTATGTATGTGGTTTCTTTTTACTTCTCATTTCTTTTATCTTCACATTATTATAATACACTAGAGCAGTGATGGCAAACCTTTTGAGCTCAGCGTGTCAGCATTTTGAAAAACCCTAACTTAACTCTGGTTCTGTATCACATATAGAAATTTTTTTATATTTGCAATCATAATAAAACAAAGATTTATAATTTTGATACTTATTTTATATATTTAAATGCCATTTAACAAAGAAAAATCAACCAAAAAAATGAGTTCGCGTGTCACCTCTGACACGCGTGTCATAGGTTCGCCATCACTGCACTAGCGGCCTGGTGCATGAAATTTGTGCATTGGGGGGGGGGTCCTTCAGCCTGGCCTGCACCCTCATCAACTGCCCTCCCCTGCCAGCCAGATCACCCCCAACTGCCCTCCCCTGCTGGCCTGGTTGCCCCCAACTGCCCTCCCTGCAGGCCTGATCACCCACAATTGCCCTCCCCGGCCGACCATTTTGTGGTGGCCATCTTGTGACTACGTAAGGGCGTTGCGTGAAGGCGCGAGGACCACCTAGGCTTTTATTAGTATAGATTCCTCATATCTTTATTCATTTTCTTTTGTCTTTACTTAAGTGACCCAAGGAAGAAATAGATGTAGGCACAAATTGAAAGGCTGAAGAAATTTTGGTATAATTTTTTTAAAAAAAAATCATAAGTCATGGAATTCTAGGTGATCCTATGTAGCAGCTTTTATTTTTAATTTAAACACAAGTTTTGTTTTATATTTATCATATCTTTCAAACATCATACAGCTGTTCTCTCAACTATTTCAGACAACAGAGTTTCTGTTGTCCTGCTGCTTAAGGAAGTAAGTGTTAGTGGACAGAAATTATCCTAATCTTATTTTTCTTTCTTCACTCTTTAGCCTGCTGTGTTGTCTGTGTTTTCATTAGCACCTGCCAAAGGGGAATTAGAGAGGATGAGAGCTGAGTGATGCTCAGTAATTAGAGGGCTTGAAAGCTTCCTAAATATGTGAAGGAATTTTTTAAAGTTTTAAAAAAAGCCAGTTATGATTTGATTACAGTGTTTAATAACCTTTTTTATTCATAATAGTTAATTCATCTTCCAAAGGTATCTATCTTATAATTCATGGGGAGCTTACGTATTATACGCACATGGTTTATTTTATATGATGTTACAGGTTTATAATAGAACCTTGATCAGGGTGACAAGCCTCAGAAACAAATAAAGGAACCAATTTTATGATTATGCCTCTTACAACAACTTATGATCCTATATAATAAAGAGCTGATATGCTAATTTGACTGGACAGTAGAACGACCTTCCAGACGACCTTTCAGAATGACCAATGGGCAGGGCTGCGAGGCAGCCAGGGATGCAAGGGCTGAGCCCCTTCCATGAATTTTGTGCATTGGGCCTCTAGTTTTATTATAAAGGAAAATATGTATATTTGGGTTCATTGATTAAATAAATATTAGCTAATAGGTAGTAAATCTTGGTGCCATTCTCTACTATACATCTTTGAAAATTAATCAACTATATTTATTATTAAGTCAAGCAACTTTGAAAATTTTTTATGTTTCCTGCCCACATTTACTTTCTAAAATCACAAACACAGGATTTTTAATGACATTTTTAATCATAAAAATAATCATAATACTTGGAAATAAAAACTCAGAATAATAAAAAAGTTATATAAAATGAAAACTAACATTCTCCTTCCACTTCCCACCCTCAGTCTCACTGCTCATAACATCTTTACCCTGTGATTTCAGTTCTCTTGAATGTTTGCTTCCTTTCTGTAAACAGTGTACTTACACTTCTATTTCTTAATTTGTGTCTTTTCCCTCTTGACTCAAGTTGCTGCTTTGGACGATTAGGAAATTAACTTTATACATTTCTCAATTTTGTTACCATATTTCTTCTTTGTTATCTTAATTCTAAATATTACACTTTGAGCTCCATTTGTTGCTTCATTAATTTAAAACAGTAACTGGAAGCTGCCCAGGATGGAACTAGGATGTTGAGGTTTCTGTACTTCTCTGCCCCTTACCACCTAGCTTCACTTCACAACACTGTTAGTTCTACAGCGTCAAAATGAATAATGTTTGAGGTTCTGTTCTTTACCTATAACTATTTTTTTATGTTTTGACTCTTGAATCTGAAACTTGGAAAGCACTGAATTGCATTTATAGGATTTATGTGAATATTATTCATGTAGTTTATCATACCATTTATTCAATGAGCAGTGTTGGATAGGCTGTTCTGTTGATCCCTCTGCACAGCTATTATTGTGGGGTTTTTTTCATTGCCCTCCTAGCTTATTAGTTGTACTCTTTCTTAGATTCTTTCATGTCCTCCATTTTGGTTTTCTTTTTCATTGTTGGCTGGTACATTTTCTAGAAAATGCATTGGAGATTATTTTAATTGGTACATATTAGAATGTCGTGTGTGTGTGTGGTCACCTTCTACTTAAATAACTTTAAAATATCTAACACAGTAACTTTAAATACTGTGCAGGAATTGAAATTTCTATCACAAAGGAGTGAGTGATTTTATAATAGTTTAAACATTTGTCATCTGTAGATCAACAGGAGGAATTATTAAAAACCTGTAGGAAAGTGTAGCTATCTGGAAATTTTTTTAAAAAGTCTGTAGTTTTCTAATGATGTATGTAATACAGAAATTTATAAAGAATTTAAAAAATTATTTTCTATACATTTTTGTTTAGACATTTAAAAATTTCTTCTTATTCATTTCCAGTACCTTGAGAAATAGCTGTATTTTTGAAGTGGTTGTTTGCGGCAGCAGTCTGCGGTGTTTACCTATGCTGCCATCTTGGTCTCTCCAGGAGTGAGTGATTTTATAATAGTTTAAACATTTGTCATCTGTAGATCAACAGGAGGAATTATTAAAAACCTGTAGGAAAGTGTAGCTATCTGGAAATTTTTTTAAAAAGTCTGTAGTTTTCTAATGATGTATGTAATACAGAAATTTATAAAGAATTTAAAAAATTATTTTCTATACATTTTTGTTTAGACATTTAAAAATTTCTTCTTATTCATTTCCAGTACCTTGAGAAATAGCTGTTTTGTTTTTTGACATGGTCAGTACCTACTTTTTTAAAACAAATCTGTTTTTATTTATGGACAGATGTCTTCGGTATGTATACTATATTAATTTAGACACATTTAAAGTATGATTTTGCTAGGAAGTTTTAGGGTTGTTTTATTTGTTATGAAATAACTTCTTTGTTCCCAGGGAACATATGTGCAAACTTTGGGAGAGTGTAATATCCTGTAATCATAGTTCCAGTTTTTAACTTTGACATGACTGAACTAACTTTCCCAATTGCATCAGAGAACGTGTTTCAGTTAGAAAGAAACTGGTTGCTGGCTGTATTTCTTTAATTTCTACATTATTATTTAAATCCTGAAGTTTTACCTTTTAAAACTGGAGTAGCCACTGTGAAAATCTAAAAAAAAAGTCAAAATAACATTTGAAAACAAATTCCTATACTCCCTGATAGAAAATTGGTCACTGTGCTTGCCTCATTAACACTTGAGAGCACTACGACCATTTGATGCACTGTAATTAGGTTCTAGGCTCTCGTGTTTTCAATAGTGCTATAATGGCCTGAAAGAGTTAGTAAGACTCCTGGGCACCCAAATTGTTACTAGAGAATGCTTTGGCCATTAGGAATAATAGCACTTAGTTATGAAATAAACAAGTTCACAGCTTTTTAAGAGGATCAGAGTGCTAGGGGATGTGTAATCTCTCTCTCTGTTAAATTAACCACCTTTTGTAATGTGGAGCTCCATATATTCACCAGACAGATGTCTGAGCCTCTTTATAGAACTGCCAGTGATGCCTAAGACTGGGGAGTAGTGTCATGAGAAGGTTTGGGCCTAGGGGTTACTTCAACTTGCAGAGCAATAAAGATTTGTTTGGTGACTTTAAATAAATGAAAACTGTTGTCTGTTGTCCTGTAATAACTTGCTTTTGTAGTTTAAAAAATGAAAAATTAAAAAATAAATTGAGATCTGAACAGTTATATTGATACAGATACATTTTGGGATGAATAAATTACATTAATAATAGGGAAATTATTTTAAGAAGGTAGTTGGGACTTTTTCAAAGGCCAGCATTGCACTTACTCTAAAATTGTCAGAATGTGTATGTATTTTATATACAGTAGTTCACCTTATCTGAGGGGGATACAGTCCAAGACATCCAGTGGATGCCTGATACCATGGATAGTATCAAACCCTATGGACACTGTTTTTCCCTCTACAAGTGTATTTATGATAAACTTTATAACTTAGGCTCAATAACAATAATATTAAATGCCACATGATCTCACCCATTTATGGATAATAAAGACCATAATAAACTTTTGAACAAAAATAGATACAGTGGCAGAGCTGCCTCGAACAGACTGTCGAACTACAGCGGGAAGGCCGGGGAGGGTTGGGGGGCAGGAGGGAGGGGCGGGTAAGTGATCAACCGAAGGACTTGTATGCATGCATATAAGCATAACCAATGGACATAAGACACTGCGGGTAGGGGAGGCCAGGGGATTGTCAAAGGCGGGGGAAAAAAGGAGACATATGTAATACTCTTTGTAATACTTTAAGCAATAAAAAAAATAATAATATTAGAATAGAACAACTATAACAATCCTGTATAATAAAGAGGCAATGTGCAAATTGACTGTCATGCCCTCGCACAAGATGGCCGCCTCCATGTGGTCACAAGATGGCCAGCAGGGGAGGGCAGTTGGGGGTGAGTGATTGGGCTGGCAAGGGAACAGTTAGGCATCTATTAGGCTGGCAAGGGAGTGGTTAGGGGGTGATCAGGCTGGCAAGGGAGTGGTTAGGGGGTGATCAGACTGGCAGGCAGAAGCGGTTAGGGGTAATCAGGCAGGCAGGCAGGCGAGTAGTTAGGAGCCAGCAGCCCCAGATTCTGAGAGGGATGTCCAACTGCAGGGATCGGTCCAAAACTAGTGATCAGGCAGGAAGGGGAGTTGTTAGGGGGTGATCAGGCAGGCAGGGGAGTGGTTAGGAGGTGATCAGGCAGGCAGGCAGGCGAGTGGTTGGGAGTCAGCAGTCCCCAGTTGTGAGAAGGATCCTACTGGATCGGGCCTGAACTGGCAGTCAGATATCCCCTGAGGGGTCCCAGATTAGAGAGGGTGCAGGCTAGGCTGAGGGACAACCCCCCACCCAAGTGCACGAATTTCGTGCACTGAGCCTCTAGTATATTATAATAGAAATTATGTGAATATGGTCACTTGTTTCAGAGGATCCTTGCTGAAGTCTTCATATAGGCTCAATGTTTTCTGGAGTAGCATGTAGCCATCAGTGGGAGCACATTTTCTGTTTATGTTTTCCATCCACAAATTTAATACCTTTTTCTTTTTTTTTTTGGTAATTCTCACCTGAGGATATTTTTCCCATTGATATTTAGAAAGAGTGGAAGAAGGGAGGGAGGGGCAGAGAGAGGAAGGGAGAGAAACATTGATATGAAAGAAACACATCAACTGGTTGGCTCCAGAACCTGTCCCAATGGGTCAGGGATTGAATTTGTAACCCAGTATGTTCCCTTGACAGGGAATCAAACCAGTGACCCTTTGGTGTGTGGGCCAACACTCTAACCATTAGGATACACCTTTTCTATCTTAACCAAGCACTTACCACACATTGTGGTTATAACTTTTGCTGTTTGAAGTACAATAGCAAAAGCACAAATTTCTTTTTCACAGTTTTACAGATAGAAGATTCATTCTTACTGTAGATGTTTCACCCTCAGCATACATTTTTCTTTTTCATGAAGTTGAGAATTTTTACCTTTTTACTTAACGGAAGTATTTTACTGCTTTTCTTTGGTTGCCAGCAACACTACTTTTTTTTTCTTTATTGATTAAGGTATTACATATGTGTCCTTATTCCCCCATCGCCCCCCCCCCCATCTCCTCACTCATGCCCTCACCCCCCTGCTGTCTGTGACCATTGGTTATGCTTATATGCATGCATACAAGTCCTTTGGTTGATCTCCCCCCTTATTCCCACCCTCTCCTACCTTCCCTCTGAGGTTTGATGGTCTGATCAATGCTTCTCTGTCTCTGGATCTGTTTTTTGTTATCAGTTTACGCAACGCTACTCTTTCACTATGGGGCCATTATTAAGTAAAATAAGGGTTACTCAAGTACTGCAATACCACAACAATTGATCTGATAACTGAGATGGCTACTACTGGACTAACAGGCAGGGAACATATACAGAGTAGATAGGCCAGACAATGGTGTGATTCACGTCCTGGGCGAGATAGTGGGAGAGGGCCCAAGATTTCATCACGCTAAGAATAGTGCGCAATTTAAAACTTATGAATTGGTCAGGCAGCATGGCTCAGTGGTTGAGTGTCGACCTATGAACCAGGAGGTCACAGTTTGACTCCCCATCAGGGCACATGCCCAGGTTGCGAGCTCGATCCTGAGTGTGGGGCATGCAGGAGGTAGCTGATTAATGATTCTCACCCTCTTCTCTCTCTCCCTCTCCCTTCCTCTCTGAAATCAATAAAAATGTATGTAAAAAATAAAATTTATGAATTGCTTATTTCTGGAATTTTCCATTTAATATTTTTGGACCATGATTGATTCTGTTTAACAGAAACCCCAGAAAATGAAACCATGCACAGGGGTGTATATTGTCTTTCAAGGCAGGAATATACATGTGGAAACTGAATCTCTTTGGCTTAAATTTTCACTTGCTAAGTTAAAATTTTTAGTGTCCATGCAATTATTATTTTTTAAAAATAACCAAATTATGTGGTGTTTAATTTCCTTACTTCATAAAACACAATTTAATACTGCCATAAAAAATAAGTATTAGTATAGTAATCTTCAGGGAAGATAGGTTTGTTAACCTTTGTAACCTGAAAGAATGGAGCTAAGTTTGCTTTCCTGTGGGTGTACTCTGACAGAAAAGGGGCTGGCATGTCGTCACTGTCATGCTAAAAGCTCTGACGTTTCTGGAAGAATTACTGCGTGCCAAGGAACTCTGCCAAATGTTTCCTTTGGAATAGCTGTTTAATGTGTACACAAGCTCAAGCTGGAGGTGCTAGTGTTCCCTTTTTCTGCCAGATTAAGAAACTGATGAACTGGGGGTGTTGGTTAATAACTTGTGTAAAATCATGCAGAGAGCGCTTAGAATCCAGTTGGGGTCTCCAGCTATATTTATGGCCTGGAACAGTGTTGCTTTCTGGGAGTGCTGGCCATTTGCTCTTAAATAATTTAGGCATCAGTGGGATAATTATGATGAAAGGCTCTTGTAAAAAGATGGCTCTTTTGATCTTCATTCCTTTCATTTCATTAATAGTTATACCTTAATAGGCATGAGTGTGTAGGGGTGGGGTGTGGGAGGAGGCAGTTGAGGAGGAGGGACAAATTGAGTAAAATGTACTATAATTAAGAATAGAATTAGATTTCTGGGACTCTTTTGTCTCTGTTTTAAACCTTGACCTCTTTCAATGTATTTTAGGCTTCAGTCATATTTCTATGATGTGGTAAAGAGTAGGGGAGATCTAAAATCCTCTCAGGTGTTTGTTAGTTATCTGACCTTGGAAAAATCATATGACCTCTCAAAGCTTTAGTTTCTCTAAAGTTGATCCTCTAATCAGTAAATGTTCCCAAGGGTTTTTCCCATCTCTGAATTTTGGTTGTTTTAGGAAATATTTTTAATCCATTATTTTTAGTCTGTCTTCTTCTAAAGTAGAAAGACCTACATTATTTTCAAAGTTAGTGATGAAGGTAAAAGTTTAAATTAAAGGGTCCTGAGATAGATTTCTTGGGGACTTTGGCACATTTTTAAGTTCTTTAGCGTTGCTGTTCAGTGCTGTAGTTGGAACTTCAGTGGCGGTCTGTCCCACCCAAAGCCTGAGCTGTAGCCACTGTGTTATATGTTTCATATTAAAATTAGATTAGAAGAATATTTGAATTTCTGTTGTGCACAGACATCTGGATGGTTTCCATTTTATTGTTCCTGTCTCATTTCTCATGAAATGATAATGAACATGCATATTTTTGAAAAAAATTTACCAAGTCTTTTCTGAGAAGTTTTTCTGATACAATACAAATAGGCCTCCATGTAGAATTACCTTAGTTGGTAATACTTTTTTTTTAAGTGTGTTAATTTCCATTATTTTTTTATGACGTTAGTACATATTTTTAGTACAGGGATGATAAGAGTATAATTTTGGGAAAGGAGAATGGAGAAAGAAAGGACAACTAAAAGGAAGGAGACTGTTCATTAGTCTTGAACACAGGTATGCAGACCAGGGTGGGAAACAGGAAAACCTTTTAGAGATCCTGAGTAAGTACAAACTATTAAAACACGTCCCTGAGCTGGAACCTCTAATTATGACAGAGAAAATACAGTGTGTTCTGGAAAGGAACTGCTGTTTCTTGTGAATGTTTATAAAATGTCATTAAAAACACATGTTCTTGCTTCCCACAGATTTTGTGTAGAGACCAGTGTGCCCATGAGTAGTTCTGTGAGAGCAGCATCTGTAGTATTGGAACAGAGTGTTGTGCATTTACATCACTTCCTGTGGTAAAATCCATAGAATTGAAAACTTACTTATTTATTTTTAATTTATTTCCCTCTGGACAAAATTTTAAGCATGAAGCCATATCCTAGTATCTTTTTTAAAAAAATTTAAAAAATAATATGGACAAAGAGATATGGCACTACATTTATGTTACTGGTTTTTATCTAAACATAAAAATGAAAAGTCAGCTGATTATATACTTTCCTCACGTTATGTCATGGTACATTGAAAATTATCCACATAAAAATGGCATTTTAATATTTCCTTCAGATTTTTTTCATGGAAGTACAGGTGGTTCTCAAGTTGGAAATGTATATAGTTTGATAAAATTCTGAAGTTGGGAACCATTCCACTAATCCGTCTTTTTTTTTTTTTCTTTTTTTTGCTTGTTGGAGATTTAACCTTAGATCTAGGATAATTGATAACAATATTGATATACATTCCGTTGGAAATGTAATCACCTAATCAAATGATGATGTGTGTGTGTGTGTCCCCCCCCAATACACACCTGCCTGAGATTTAAAGTTACTATATTGAGTTTATTCTGCACAGAAGAATAAAGGTATATTTAAAAAAAACAAACTATTCTAAAATCCTCTCTGGTGTTTGTTGTTTGACTTTGGGAAAGTCATATGACCTCTGGAAGCTTTAATTTCTCCTCTAAAGTTGCCTCAGATTTAAAGCTACTGTATTTTTAAAAAAATATATTTTATTGATTTTTTACAGAGAGGAAGGGAGAGGGATAAAGAGTCAGAAACATCGATGAGAGAGAAACACCCCTACTGGGGATGTGCTCGCAACCAGGGTACATGCCCTTGACCAGAATCAAACCTGGGACCCTTCAGTCCGCAGGCTGACGCTCTATCCACTGAGCCAAACCAGTTAGGGCTAAAGCTACTGTATTGAGTTTATTCCCTTTAAAGCCTTGAGAAATTACTTAACCTGGGAGAGCCCTAATTTCTTAATTTACATACAGGAAATAAATAATACCTAATTTACAGGTTTTAAAGCTTCAATGACATACTAGTACTGAACATGAAAAAACTTTCCTGCCAATCTGATAGGTGAAAAATGGTATCTTGTTTTAATTTTGTCTTTTTCTGCTTAATGCTAGGATAGAACATCTTTTTCATTTATTTATTGGCTATGTGTAACTTTCTTTCTCTGAATTGCCTAGACATATGGTTCCCATTTTTCTATTGAGTTGACATATTCTTTTGATATATGAGTATTACTTAGATATTTATTACTTAGATGCAAATATTTTCTCATCTGCAGAAAAACTTCTGGTTTAGATATTTTTATTTTTGATGTATTCCATTTTATCAATCATTTTTATGCATGACTTTAGCATTTTAATTTATTTTAGCATTTATTATGATACTTAACAGAGTTATTAAAACATTCTTTCCTCATAGCAAAAGGCTATTTTAGTCCTTTTGATTCTTATTTAAGGATTTCTTCCCCCATATACAGAAATATATTTTTCTTTTTCTCTTCTTTATATTTTCTTTTTTATAATTGGGTCTTTAATTCATATGGAATTTATTTTAATTTTTTATATATATAATATTCCCATTACTACTTAACAGAAAAATCTGTTCTCTTCCCACTGTTTAGGAATGCTCCTTTGTCATATATTGCATCCTTCTTCATGCAAATAGTCTGTTTTTGGATTCTGTTTGTCATCAATGATCTACTCCTGTGCCAGTGTCAAGTTATTTTAATTACTATAACCACATAATAAAACATACACAAGACAAATTCCCCTTTTGTTTTACTTTTTCAAAATAGTTTTTTTTTTTACATATAGCTTTATTCTTCTGTGCAAATTTTTGAATCTAGTTGTCAAGGATTTCTGTTATCTTTAAAATATTAAATGTTCATATCAATGAATATGATCCTATATAATAAAAGGGTAATATGCAAACTGACCCTAACAGCAGAACAACTGGGAATGACTGGTCTCTATGACACACACTGACCACCAGGGGGCAGACGCTCAATGCATGAGCTGCCCC
>NW_005364596.1:5493421-5555696 GCF_000412655.1 Myotis brandtii
GGCTGCCCAGAGGGATTCTGACTGCCAGCTTGGGCCCGATCCCCCAGGGAGCGGGCCTAAGCCAGCAGGTGGACATCCTCTGAGGGGTCCCAGATTGCAAGAGGGCATAGGCCAGGCTGAGGGATCCCCCCGAGTGCACAAATCTTTGTGCGCCGGGCCTCTAGTATATATATATTTCTACATCTATTCGTGCTTTCCTATATATCTTCTAGTAAAGTGCTATTGATTTAGTAATGGTCTTGTTACATGTTATGTTAGGTTTGTGTCTAGGTATGTAATATGAATTGCTCCATTACAAAAGCTTTGTACATATTTCTGGCATATTATAGGTGCTAAATATGTATTTTTAAATTGATGAATAAATGAATGTGTACATATATGTGTTACTATTTTATTTACTTATTTTTTATTTATTGATTTCAGAGAGAAAGGGAGAAAGAAATGGAAACATCAATGATGAGAGAGAATCATTGATCAGCTGCCTCCTGCATGCCCCCTACTGGGGGCCAAGCACACAACCCAGGCATGTACCCTGACCTGGATTGAACTGTGACCTCCTGGTTCATAGGTCGATGCTGAACCACTGAGCACACCGGCCAGGCTATATGTATTATTGATAAGCACAAAATGAACATTTTGAGTAAAGTCTGAAAGTATCTTCAAAATAGGTGCATTTTCTCTTATTTTAAAGGTAGAAAACATGTATATTAAAAATTTTGGCATTTTAACAATCACAGTAATATTTCAATAGAGTCAGTTGTACATTGCCAAAGACATATATAGTCTTTGGTTTATGACTTCTTCCTCTTGCATAATGCTTTAGATTCATGCATAAGGTTGTGTCTAATTTGTGTAGTTTGTTTCATTTTATTGCTGAATAGAGTTTCATTGTGTAGACATGCCATAGTTTGTTTATCCACCTGTTGATGGAAATTTGGGTTTTCAATTTTGGGCTAATATGAATAGAATGGCTATGCACATTCAAATACAAGCCTTTGTGTGTACATATGTTTTCATTTCTCTTGGGGAAATACCTAGGAAATGGGTTACTGGGTGAGATGGTAATTATATGCTTGATGTCATAAGAAACTGTCAAACTATTAAGTGGCTGAAGCATACATTTCATTACATCCTAAAGATCTGTAATTTCCATCTCATGTCATTTCTCTTCAACTTGAAGACTTCAGCATTTTTTGTAGTACGGTTCTACTGGTGATGAGTTTACTCTATTTTGATTGATCTGAAATTGTATTTTCTTGTCTTTGTTTTAAAAGTGTAGTTTTACCAGATATAGAATTGTGAATTATGGAGATTTGTGTGAAGGTGTTCCATATTCTTTTGGCCTCCATTGCTTCTGATGAGAAGTCAAATGTCAGCTTATTGTTACCCAGTATATAATACACTAGAGGCCCGGTGCATGAAATTCGTGCACGGGGGAGTGTTGAGTGTGTGTCCCTCAGCCCACCCTGCACCTCACCAATCTAGGTCCCTTCAAGGGATGTCTGACTCCCCACCAGGATCAGGCCTAAAAGGGCAATCGGACATCCCTCTCAAAGTTACCACTGTCTTTCAACTGCTCGCCTGCCTGCCTGCCTGCCTGATTGCCCCTAACTGCTTCTGCCTGCCAGCCTGATCATCCCCTAACCACTCCCCTGCCAGCCTGATCGATGCCTACCTGCTCCCCTGCCGACCTGATCACCCCCAATTGACCTCCCCTGCCAGCCTGGTTGCCCCCAACTGCCCTCCCCTGCCAGCCTGGATCCTCCCAACTGCCCTCCCCTGCTGGCCTGATCACCCACAACTGCCCTCCCCTGCCGGCCATCTTGTGATGGCATGATGGAGTGAAGGTCAATTTGCATATTACCCCTTTATTATATAGGATTGTTATTCTCAGACTGTTTTCAAAGCTTTTCTCCTTATTTTTGGATTTCAGCTAGTGTGTGTGTGTGTGTGTGTGTGATTTGCTAAGGTGTTCTTTCCTTTATATTTATCCTGCTTAGGGAATAATGAACTTTGTGGATCTGTAAGTTCATGTGATTTTTGTCTTTCAATTTGTTTATGTGATGTATGTGATGTTTATTGACTTGCATCCCTGGAATAAATCCCACTTGAACATGGTATGTTATCTTTTTATATGTTGTGGTTGCTATTTGCTAATACTTGGTTGAGGATTTTAGCATCTATGTTCATCAAGGATATTGGCCTGTAATTCTCTTTCTTTGTTGTGTCTTTATCTGGTTTTGGAATTAGGATAATGCCTCATAAAAAGAGGTGGAAGTGTTCCTTCCTCTTGGATTTGTTGGAATAGTTTCAGTATACATGTTAGTTCTTCTTTGAATGTTTGGTAAATCCTCCCTGTGAAGCCACCCAGGGCTTTTGTTTGCTGGGAGTCTTTTTTATTACTGCTTCTATTTCATCAGTTGTTACTGGCCTATTCAGGTTTTCTGATTCTTCCTGACTCATTTTTAGGATATTGTATTTTTCTAGGAATTTGTGCATTTCACCCACATTGTCCAGCTTGTTGGCATAAATAGTTGTTCCTAGTATTTTCTTACAATCTTTTGTATTTCTGTGGTGTCAGTTATTTCTTCTTGGCTTTCATTTCTGATTTTATTTGGGTCCTCTCTCTTTGTTTCTTGATGAGTCTGGCTAATGATTCAGCAATCTTGTTTATCTTTTCAAAGAACTAGCTCTTGGTTTCATTGATCTTATGTATTTTTTTTTTAGTCTTTGTTTATTTCTGCTCTAATCTTTATTATTTCTTTCCTTCAACTTACTCTGGGCTTTTCTTGTTGTTCTGTTGACTTAGTTTTGAGAGATAAAGCTTACCTCTGAGTATAACTTTGGCTGCATCCCATGGACAAGATTATAGGGGATTGGAGGGCTGGTAATTAATATTTGTTAAGATTAACCCTGCCCTATCTGATTTGGCTCAGTGGATAGACCGTCAGCCTGCAAACTGAGGGGTCCCAGGTTTGATTCTGGTCGGGGACACACGCCTGGTTTGCGGGCTCCATCCCCAGTGGGGAGCGTGCAGGAGGCAGCCAATCAGTGATTCTCTCTCATCATTAATGTTTCTATCTTTCTCTCCCTCCCCCTCTTTGAAATCAATAGAAAAAAAAACGTTAAAAAAAAGAATTAACCCTTATTTTTAATTAGATGATTTTCATATTACCTTATTTAATTCTCACAACAACCTTCTTGTCCCTCATTTTGTATTTGAAGAATCAGACAAAGTCATTTATTTTTCCACGATGATTCAATAGTATATGAGTGCCAGAACTGGAATCTGAATTTAGTGCTGTCTAATCCAAACAGGATGTTTGTCCAGTGTACCTTGTTTCTTCTTTTAAAGGTTCTGAGCGTTCTTATTGTCATCATTTCCTGAATATTCTTAGGACCAAAAGTTATTTATTAAGCAAGAGTGTGTTTTTCCTTTTTTTGTTTGTTTAAAAAATTTTAAATTATATGTGTAGTTGGGTGGAGGGGGGCTGGGTGTGTTTCTTTTTTGATGGGTAAGAGAGTTACTTAAAATGTTTATTGTTGATCTTTAGATTTACTGTATTATGATAACTGAATATGTTGTCATAATTTTCTCATACTTCTAGTTTTTTAGTGTTTTCTTTGTTTTTAGTATATAATTATTTTTAAAGTTCATTGGTACTTTAATATATCTCTAGATATAAAAGTTCTCATGCTTTAAATCTCTCTCTCTCTCTTTCCCCCTCCCTCCCTCTTTTTTCCCTCTCTCTCTCTACCCCCTTCCTCTCTAAAATTAATAAAAATAACTAATGAGATTAAAATGAAGAGCTCAGACTCGATAAAATCAAATTAAACTTTAAAATTTGTTGTTTTATTTCATCATTGTTTCTGTTTTGCTTTTTTAGCTAGCATTTAGTAAAAAAAGTGTATAAAATTTCCAATGGATTTATTTAGAACTATGATTATTTTTATAAGTCTTATACCTTTAATTTTACTATATTCTCTTAAGGCGATTCCTTATAATTTTTGTTAATTAAACTTTCAAATTTGAAAATAGACCTGTAGTAAGGTAAATGATGGCTGCATACTATTTGATAGAAGTTATGATACCTTTTATGAAGCTTTTTATTGAAAAACTAGGGTGATAACATATTTGGGTGACCTTTTTTTTTTTTCCTGTTTCTTAGATTACCCTACTGTTCTTATTTTTAACTTAGGTTGGGAGCCCATTTTTCCTCACTGAGCACTTGATCCTCTCTTTCCAGATGGCTGTCTAAATTCTTCATGTTACTCTTTTTGTCATGAATTAAGAGTATTTTTTATCTCTTATGGTGGATTCCTGACTAATTTGTCTAGTTTTATATCAGGCCATTTCTCTAAGGTCATTATAGTCTTTCATCAGACTTGTCCTCACATAGTGGCATTCATTTTTAAGAAGTTCAATGTACTTATAGTTTATTTTTTCTTATAGTCTTTCTTCTGGAGCACATAAGAGAAAAATCCCACATTTTTGTGGAATAGAAGCTTTCCTTCCCCATCAGGTGACTATTTTTACTGAATTTTACAGACTAGTCCCTTTTAGCTCTTTGATACTTTTAATTGTTATGTAAGTTCGATCCTAACTGGTTTTTGTTGGTTTTACTTTTTCCCCCTACTGGTAAGTCCCCTCAGTTGTGCTTTCTATAGATAATCCCAAATTGACCATTTGTCACCACCGCTATACAACTACATTTAGCCTCTTACTGGATTTCCTGCTTCCACTTCTTTTCTGCACAGCCTTTTCCCTACTTAGGAGATAGTGAGATCTTTAAAAACTTGTGCTCTTCTGCCCAGAGCCTCTACTGGTTTCCCATCTCAAAGGAAACAGGAGAGTCCTTGGTGTGGCCCTCAGAGTTTTCTGTGACTGGCCTGTGACCTGCTCTCCAGTCTCATCTTCTAGCATCCTTTCATCACTGCTGTACACACAAGGCTTTCTTACACTTTCCTCAAATATTTTAAGCACACCCATACCTCAGAATATTGGCACTTACCATCTTCTGCCCAAGACGACCCTTTAGATATTTGAACGAGTTGCTTCCACATTTCATTCAGGAATTTGCTAAAATACATTTTATCAGAAGCTATCTCTGACTCCTCGTGTTTCAAATCTTCCCACCTCACTTGCAATGCAATCTACATGCATAATTGTAGATTTTTGTCTTTTTCTCATCTTTTAACTATTTTGATATCCAGGACTAATTTTGACAATAGATATTTTTAGCAACGTGTTCTATTGAATTCTTTTAAAACATTCAAATTAATTGTATAGAATCACAATCTCTATTTTGTACTGATAAAATCACTGCCTTACTTACTATTTTATTAACTCTCACAATTATAATTAAGATGCAATTGGCAGAAATGTTTTGGGAATAAAGACAAGTGGTGTTTTTTAAAGCTGAAACTTAACTGGAGAAAGCAAAGCCTGGGTTTTATTTTAGACTAGAGGCCCGGTGCACGAAATTCGTGCAGCGGAGCAGGGTCGGGGGGTTCCCTCAGCCCAGCTTGCTCCCTCTCTAATCCGGGACCCCTTGGGGGATGTCCAACTGTGGGATCGGGCCTAAACCGGCAGTCGGACATTCCTCTCGCAATCTGGGACTGCTGGCTCCTAACCGCTCACCTTCCTGCCTGCCTGCCTGGTAGCCCCTAACCACTCTGCCTGATTACCCCTAACCTCTCTGCTTGCCTGCCTGATCGCCCCGAACCACCTCTGCCTGCCTGCCTGATCACCCTTAAGTGGTCCCCTGCCAGCCTGATTGCCCCCAACTGCTCTTCCCTGGCAGCCTGATTGCCCCTAACAGCCCTCCTCTGCTGGCCTGGTCGCCCCCAATTGCCCTCCTCTGCTGACTTGGTCACCTCCAACTGCCCTCCCCTGCCTGCCTGGTCACCCCCAAAGGCCCTCCCCTGCCAGCCTGGTCGCCCTCAACTGCCCTCATCTACCAGTTTGATTGCCCCTAACTGCCTCTGCCTTGGCTCCCACAACCATGGCTTTGTCTGGAAGGAAGTCAGATGTCCGGAAAATTGGCTGGCCAGTCGACCCGGTATTATTAGCGTATAGATAGATTATTTAGGATAGGATTGCTTAAAGGGGGTGGGGGTTGTGGGGAGCCTTTTTCAGCAGGAGGAGATGCTCTTGACAGACAAAAACACATAATCCTTCTATCTGGACTGATAGCCAGCCATCTGCACTATACTGCCAAACCGGTCATTAAAAAATTGAACCGCTTTCTTACACCTTACACCAAACAGCTGTTGCCCTTAAAACCCCTCCTCAACCCTCACCTTAGGTTCTGCCTTTCCAGTTTACCCAGATTAGGTTCTGATTATTGGTTGGTTATGCCAGTCAGTGTCAAAAGCTTTGCCTCCTAGGCAGCCATTGGCTCCTCGCAGTTCACCCAGATTTGGTTCTGATTGGTCGGTTTCTATGCCAGTCAACGTCAAAAGCTTTGCCTCCTAGGCAGTCATTGGCTCCTTGCAGTTGACCCAAATTTGTTTCTGATTAGTTGGTTTCTCTGCCAGTCAGCATCTCTGAGCCTATCTCCAGCAGCTGTGGATCAGGCCCCGCCTCTCTCTCTCCAGGCATCGCCAGCAGCTGCAGTGGCTGCTGATAAGGCCCAGCCTCTCTCCGAGCCTCTCTCTGGACCTGATCTGCCGCTTCTGTGGAAGTGGCGAGGTCCTTAGGCCTCCAGCCCCGGGCTGGAGGGCTAATGACCTTCCTGCACCCGCTTCACCCTGCCCACCTCCCCATCACCCTGCCCGCCTGCTGGCTGCCAGCCTTGCTGTGATAGGTGCCTGTGGGCCACAGGGGCGGGACTACACTTCCTGGTGACTGGTTGTCTGTCTGATCGTTTAGGTCGTGATGACCCCTGGCCTTTTATAATGTAGATTAGTCTACTAGATTCAGCATTGGTGCTACTGTGGACATCAGTCAGAATATTTTAAAGAAGTCTTTGTTAATCATCCAGGGAATTGATCAAGTAGATCTTAATTAAAAGAGTTTCATTTGTAATTGAAAACAAGAACTGAAATAAACTTAGCTTTTCCTTTCTTATTGTCAGTAAATTAAAAATCATTCATAAAAATGTTTATGAAGGGGTCCGAGAATGGCAAATAGGGTAAGGTACAATGATGAGGTCATAAATTTAAGTTACAGAAACTTATTTATTTGCCTTTCTGATTGCTCACCTTGAGTGGACCAAAAGAAGTTTTTCTCCTTCTGAATAACAAAACAGTGATTTGAAGGAACTCCGTATTACCTAATTTACAGAATTTTTTTTCACAAAAATAGAGATAGGATGTAGGAAAATGAGCAATAGAAAGCTCGCCTTGGAACAAAACTCTTCTAAAAAGATAAGTATAACAATAATCAGAAATTGAAGAGGATCTATTAAATGTTGTTATGGGGGTATGACAAAGACTTCTGTGACTTAGGATACGATTTATAATACTAAAAAGAATTCACTATCTTGAACATTTTCCATCATTTAATCAATAAATATCTATACTACTAAAAGGGTAATATGCTCATTAGACCGGGAGACCTTTCGGACAAAGTCATGGTGGTGGGGCCGAAGCAGAGGCAGTTAGGGACGATCAGGCCAGGAGGGGAGGGCAGTTGGAGGTGATCAGGTCGGCAAGGGGGAGGTATTTGGGGGTGAGAAGACCGGCAGGCAGAGTGGTTAGGGGCAATCAGGCAGGCAGGTGAGTGTTTAGGAGCCAGCCGTCCCAGATTGTGAGAGGGTTGCCCTCAGGGATCGAGCCTAATCCGACAGTTAGACATCCCCCGAGGGGTCCCAGATTGGAGAGGGTGCAGGCCTGGCTGAGGGACACACAACACCCCGTGAATTTCATGCACGGGGCCACTAGTCAACTAATTAATAGAGCAAGTGTAGGCTGTGTTCAGTTTCAAGTGATTCTTTTCCCTCTTACTTGTAATGTTCCTGCTATTTGCTCCAGAATTAGCTTAGAATCTAAGGCTTAGATAGATATATGGCCCATTGGCATATTATAACATTTTAATTTTGAGTACCTTTAGGCAGCATACTCTGTCTTCTGTTTGCCATGGTGCCTATGGTGTCTGCCTTACCACACTCATTTCAGTGTGTGAATCATCTGGCCTCTGGAGGCATGTGTAACTCTTGCTAAACCTTTACACAACAGGAAAAAGGCAAGCATAAAAATGCTCACCTTTTCCTGACATAGCTAGTGAGTGAGGATTCCCACAAGGCTTGGATGAGCAAGTCTGAAACCATATGATCTTTAAATTATCCCTGTGCATGGTGTCTTCTCTGGTTTCTGGTTATAACTTTCTAATTTTTCAGTATTACCAAGTCTGTTTGTCATTTGCTATAATATATTATGCATAAAGGACTATGCTAAATTAAGCCTTAAGCCACAGTCTGGTGAAGAGTAAAGGCTTCTAGTTTTATCTAGTTATTCCTCATACTTTTTCAATTAATATTTATGGAAAGGATATATTTCTTGGGAACCTTTATGGGGGTAGAAGGTCTATTATTAATATAGTAATATCCAGTTATTTAAAAATGAATGCCCTTGAAATGTAACAATCAAGCTGTTTACATGGTAACAGAACTTAAAAATAAATCCTGTAAATCATTGCAGATTTTGGAATTAAAAACTCTGGACCATCTATGTATCATCCTGTTTAAAGTTGACCTGTCTTCATTCTTTCTTACTCTGCTTTATTTTCCTTCACCATACTTTTCCGTTGCTTAATGTATTACATGTTAGTTTCTCTATTTGTTGTTTGTCTCTTTCTACTGTGCAAGCCATGAGAGTAGGAACTCATTTCCATTTACTGTTCTCTTTCACTGTTTAGAACACTATCTGACACATAATGAATGAGAAAATTACTAAATATCTGGTTTATATGTTCATGAAACTTTCTTATCCAACTTTAATACGTTCTCTTCTGGGTACTGCCCTCTCCTTTCTATGTTCAGTGTTCCTTTAGCTTAATATTTCTTGAGCACTGATCCTGATGTTGTAACTTTCCCTACTTTAGCCCTCCATTGCCAGCAGGATGACATCACACTTAATTTTCTTACTGCATTGCATTTTGTTGTTTGTTTGTCTGTTTCCTTTCATTAGCCCTCTGAGCTCCTTGAGGAAAAGAACTTGGCTGTTCTCATCTCCTGTACCTACGACAGTGTCTGAAGATACTCAGGAACTGTCTGTAGAATGAAGTGTAATATTCACATTGCAATACCGGAGTCCAGCAGGGAAAGGACATATGCTGACGATTATGCTGCTTGTTAGCAGAGTCACACTAGACCTTGTGTTTTCCGCCTCCCTCAGCTCCACGCTCTATAAGGAATGAATTTTTATTTTTAACAAAAGTCTTCTTGTTTCTTCACTTACAGATATTGATGATGTTCGGAAGTACAAACCAGGTTATTTGGAAGCTACACTTAATTGGTTTAGATTTTACAAGGTGCCAGAGGGAAAACCAGAAAACCATTTTGCTTTTAATGGAGAATTCAAAAACAAGGTGAAGATAATACTCGTTATTTTAAAACATGCCTCATAATAACTGTACAATACTTTTTCACATATGAATATTTGTATATAGCATGATAGCAAAAGTCTTAATAACTTTTATACTTAAGGATATTATTTCATGACTTTTATTAAAAAATTTTTTCAGGAGATCTCTCAGTGAATCAGTAGGCTAATGAAGATCTATATCCATCTATTTATCTATAGATATCTCTTTCATCTAAAAAAAAAATGAGGGATTTTCGTGATGAATCTAATTCTTCCAATTCTCTAGGAAGAAAAATCTTCTATTTACTATTCTGGAGAGGATACAGTTACTTACTATTAGTGTAAATCAATAGGGGCTTGTCTCCTATGTGCTCATTTTACCATGACTGAATCAAGCTGCTAATTTAAGAAAGCATTTGAATTATCTCACTGTCATAGGACTTTTTAATAGAATACCATAAACTTTCTCTAATATGATGCAAATGGAGAGGATAGCCAGAGAGTTAAAATGTAAAGCATGGAATATTTTTTAAAGTTATTACCACTATATGAATTATGCATTATAATCCAACCTTTAAGTGGGTGCTAATAAATAAATTATATTTTATAAGTAAACCATGTTAATAAAAACTAAAATTTGCAATAAGGCCCAGCCAGCATGGCTCAGTGGTTGAGCATCGATAACCTATGATCCAGGAGGTCATGGTTCAATTCCAGGTCAGGGCACATGCCCTGGTTGCCAGCTTGATTCCCAGTAGGGGGCGTGCAGGAGGCAGCCAATCAATGACTTGCTCATCATTGATGTTTCTGTCTTTCCCTTTCCATTCTCTGAAATCAATAAAAATATATTTAAAAAAAATAAAAGTAGCATTTACAATAAGTATTTTGCTATATAAGAATTTATTGCTGGACTCAATATTTTTTTAAAGAATCTTTATTAAAAGAACCTTTAAGATCTAAGTCTTTTGTATAGGATTATGTATAAGTATAAAACTGTGCTCAATAAAACTTAATCTACAAAAACAGTGGCAGGCTGGATCTGGCCCCCAGGTCTTAGGTTGCTAACCTCTGATTTCAATTATCCCCATTCCATTCCATTTAATAGATGAAGAAATTAAGATTTAGTGAGATTAAGCAACTTACCCAAAGTCAAACAGCTGGTAAATAAGAATGCCAGAATTTATACTCAAGTTTGCCTGACTCCAGAGCTCATGTTCTTATAGAGAGTATGTTAGTATAACGATGTGATGATTGCTATGACTTTTTTTTTTTTCTTTTGGTTTGGAACTAGGATTTTGCTCTTGAAGTTATTAAATCTACACATGAATGTTGGAAAGCGTTGCTTATGAAGCAGTGTGATGGAGGGGCTATAAGTTGGTAAGAATTTGTCTTTTTTACTTATTTTATTATTAATTGGTAGTAAACAGTCATATAATACTACTCAGATCTGATTTTTTTAAGGGAGTTACAATTTTTTTCACTTAAATACTTACAGAGCACCTATTTGGAAGTCATTACTAAGTGTTGGGCACCATGAAACTAGTAATTGACTCATCATTTTTCAAGGGCTTTATAGGTTAGTGGGAGCATTTATAATATCAGTGGTTATTGTAATATATTGTGATATATGCAAAAATGGCCTGAAAAAACATTAACAGTTTTTCAACATGCAAGCATATGGTTATTTTATTTATCTTGTAGCTACCACATCATTTCTTAATAAAAACAAAAAAGCCGTCCTTTCCAACAAGATCTGGATCATTAGCTGATGGATTCAGAGGAATCAAACAACAGTAACATATATAACTCATTTATTTTACTTTAAAACAGCTAAATGTACATTTATTCACCTATTCCTGGATATAAGGCTAAGACCTTTTCTGTATTGATTCCATATAGATTATATATATTCTTACGTAAATGTATAATAGAAAATAAAGATCAGGTCCTATAACCCTTAAACTCCTTACAGTGAAAAACCCTGATAAGTTTGAAGGGTATGTTTTTTTCTAACCTTTTACAGTTGCCTTACCCCACACCTTATTTTGCCATCAGTTTTTATAGTCATTCGTTTTGATTAAGGCTTTTTAGAGTCTCAATAGTGTTTACAGCCTCGGAAATTTTAGAGCCTACTTTAGTGTTCATAGAAACAGTCTCTTTCCACACTCCCTTCATCTATGAGCATAATTACTGCTCACATTATGAAATAATAGCAACCAAGACAACAGACATAAACAAGTTTGAGAACAAAACAACTGACTGTTGGTGAGCCTAACTGTGGGAAGCAACTTGACGTCCTCGAGAATAGATACTGCCCCACTTCACTGTTCCCTTCTCTGAACCAGGAGGAATTGGAAAACCATTCTCTTTAAGCAAATACTGACTAGGGGTCTACTGCCAGGTCCTGTCCTGATACCAGTACAGTGGGGCCTTGACTTACGAGTGTCCCGACTAACGAGGTTTTCGAGATATGAGCCGTCTCTCGGCCAATTTTTTGCTTTGAGTTTCGAGCTAAAATTCGGGTTACGAGCCAGCTTCAGATATCACACCACTAGTTGGCGCAGAGAACGTCACAGTGAACGCCACAACATCAGCCCAGCATCACGTGTCTCACTCGTTCACTTTAAGATTTGACATACGAGTAATTTGAGTTACGAGCTCCGTCACGGAACGAATTAAACTCGTAAGTCAAGGCCCCACTGTATTACTGCTGTGAAGAGAGTCCCTGCTCTTTTGGAGCATAAAGTCTGGAATCAAAAGAGACATTAAAGCAGTGGTTCTCAACCTTCTGGCCCTTTAAATACAGTTCCTCATGTTGTGACCCAACCATAAAATTATTTTCGTTGCTACTTCATAACTGTAATGTTGCTACTGTTATGAATCGTTATGTAAATATCTCATATTCAGGATGGTCTCAGGCGACCCCTGTGAAAGGGTCGTTCAACTGCCAAAGGGGTCGCAACCCACAGGTTGAGAACCGCTGCATTAAAGCAATCGTTAGAATAAATTAGTCAGATGAAGGAAAGAAATAGGCTCAAAGAATATTTTATTCAGGTCGTCAAGAGGCTCATCTTTCCTGTGGCACAAATGCTTGGGCGTTATAGCTTCAGATTCTATTTCTTGTGCAGGCTAATGTAACACCCTCAACTCTGATATCCTCCTCCCCGTTTTCTTACTGCTTGTGCAGACTACTCTCTCTTTTTTTCAGCATATTCTTAAAATTTAGGTATTTTTTTCTAATTTAAATAGTATAATTTATTAACAACAAAGTCTTCCAGTCCTGACTATCCTAGTAACTGGTAGACTGAGTTAGTCTTCATGGTCAGGTATTTGAAGCCAGCTATTAATGTGATGAGCTAAAAGAAGACATCTCTAATTGTCTAAGAGGAATTTGCTTGCTGTTCACTTCCTTACTTAATCTCCTTGCTAATCATACTTTCTGAAAAGCTCTTGCACTCCTTGAGGGACTTGTGTTTTTCCCAAGCTTCCTCAGCTACACAGCTGTAGACCATTGCATTGGTTAGCTTTTCTACTGCTTGAGATCATTCCTTCTGTGCTGATTCTAATTATCTGCATTCTGAGGGTGACTATTTCTAAGCTCTGGCATCATTTTGCTCTAGTTTTTGGTAGTGATTAGGATTACATTAGTAAGAGTTGATATTTATTGAACTCTTCTATCTTCCAGGTTCTATGTATTTTATATGTGTTATTTCATTAATACTCACCAGAACCCTGTTACATCTCCATTTTACCCACGAGGAATTGAAACCACAGAGATTGAATGATCTAAGGTCACACTGGGCAGTGGAGCCAGGATTTAAGCCAGGTTCCAAGTCTGTTTACTTAACAGCTATAGTATGCCTCTACCATTTTATTTTATTATTATTTCTTATAATACATATTTTTATTGATTTCAGAAAGAAAGGGAGAGGGAAAGAGAGATAGAAACATCAATGATGAGAGAGAATCATCGATTGGCTGCCTCCTGCATGCTCCCTACTGGGGATCGATCCCACAACTCAGGCATGTGCCCTGACCAGGAATCAAACTGTGACCTCCTGGTTCATAGGTTGATGCTCAACCACTGAGCCACCTCAGTCAGGCTACCTGTACCATTTTAGAGAATACAATAAAATAAGTTTTGTTAGCTTAAAAATTACATGTGCCTAGGTCATTTAAAGACAAAACCTTTAGAATATTAACACATTTTTAATTTTTATCACTACTTGACTTGTAAAATATATTCAGAGTTGTTGCATTTTTATATTCTTTATTTTTAGTGAATAAATTACTCTCTCGGTTCCTTAAAATGTACTGTTATAAATGAGTACACTGTCTCCTCTTCCCTTTTTAACCTGTTTTCCCCACTTCGTTCAGTTTAGGTTCACATTATTTATCACTGCAGTTCTCTAAACAACACACAGTCCATCAAAAGTACCTAGGGAAACTGTGAGAAAACTTAGCTGCATTGTCCCTTTTTTAAGTCTAGTGAATTAGGATCTCTAAGCCTTTATAAAAATGTTTTTAAAGCCCCTAATGAGCCTCTCTGTGTGTGAACCATAAAATACGAACTTTTCTCCAGAAGAACAAACAAGGCCTTTCAAGATTTGGCCCCTGTCTGGTCTCACTTTCCATCACTTCATGCCTCTTATTCCTGTTTCCAACAACTGAGAACTGCTTGTCACTCCTCATACACACCATGGTTATTGACCTCTAGGCCATGACTGTTTCCTTGGCCGTGATTGTCTTCTCATTTTGTGAACTGGCTAACTTCTTCATTTTTTAAGACTTACCTTTGACTGCATCTTCTCTAGGAAACGTTCCCTTATAGTAGCCCCAGTGCTAGCTAAGGTGCCCATACACTCAGTATTCCCTCTGTGTGTTTCTATCATTGCATTTACCACAGTGCTTAACTACAATACCTCCCCCCCCCCCCCCCCCCCCCCCGCCCCTATGTGTGGTTTTGCTTTCCATGGTTTCAGTTACTTGCAGTCAACTGTGGTCTGAGATATTAATGGAAAATTTCAGAAAAACAATTATAAGTTTTAAGTCAACACTGTTCTTAGTAGTGTGATGAAATCTCACATTGTCCTGCTCCAGCCCAGGATGTGAAATATCCCTTTTTCCAAGTGTATCCACACTATATACCCTCCTCACCCATTGGTCACTTAGTAGTTATCAGAAATGAGAGACCATATTCACATACCTTTATATTCGAGTATATGTTAGAGTATATTGTTATAATTGTTCTACTTTATTTCTAGTTAGTGTTCATTTCTCACTTAATTTATAAGTTAAACTTTATCATAGGTATGTGTTTATAGGAAAAAACATAGTGTATAGAGTGTTCAATTCTGTCCGTGGTTTCAGGCATCCACTGGGGGTCTTGGAACATATCCCCTACAGATAAGGGGGGGCTGCTGTATTTTATTTGTGAATTTGTGTCCTCTAGAAGTTCCTTGAAAGCAAATGAATAAAACTGCCTTAACCATCTTTATTTTTCACCTGACATGTAATAGCTACTTAATAAATCCCCTTTGAGGTAAACTGTTGAATAATATTTTAAAGCCAATAAATATTCGTTGTGTTTTAAATCTAGTAGTGACTCTTTAATTGGTATTTTGAGTAATTATCTTATTCACAATAAGTTTTGTTATTTTTTATTATTTTGGCCCCACTGTTTAATGTTTACTCTGAAGGCGATATAGTCTTTTAACAGAAAGAATTTCATTAAAATAACTGTAAACTCCTTTGTAGGAGAAACAGAGGGTTTGTTTTTTTTTGTTTTTTTTTGCCATTTGGGTTTAATCATCAATGCCTCTGACGCTCTCTTCAGCCACAGTTTATTTATCTCATTTTTAAGAGATCCGAAGTGTACTGTACTTTTCACCAGCTTATTTTATTTCACTAACGATTATTTGTTGTGATGCAGTTTTTCAAGTTTTGATGACTTCTCAAATGCCTTTCTAGTTGCAAAACTGCTTTAATTTAGTTATCATTTTTGTACTCATAAATTATTTTGTATTGCAACTACTCTTCTGTTTAATATGTTCTATACAGTATTGTCCAAATTATCTTTGAAAAATACAAATGTGATTGTCATTTTCATTCTTAAAAACTTCATGTGGTTCCCTTCAATGACAGAATATGACCCAGTTCTTCCACACATTGAACGTGTCAAAACCTACTTGTCCAGCCTCATGTCTGTCCCCTCTCATCTCACTGTCTTTCCTCCATGAATGCCTGCTCATTCTTCAAGAAGTAGTTTAGATGTCACCTCTGCAAATAATTTTTTTTTCTGGTCAGAATTAACTGTACTCTCACCCGTGCTCTTACATCACCTGAGCTGTACACACCCCTCTGAAGAACTTGGGGCGGTACATTATTTTTTCTTTTTTATGCTCTAAATTGAGTTTGACCTTAGCACTTAGTGACAGGACTTGACAGGTAGTTTATGCTTACTGAATGAAAAAATGAAAAAAAAAAAATCCAAATAGTTGAGATCTTAAAATTGTTTCTTTTTACCTTTACAGAGGGAGGTGCATTTGATCTTATACAGATGGCTCCAATTCTTTTAACTTTGTGTAGATTTACTGCAGTGTCACTTCTACAAACTCTGGAGGTTATAGTCCAAAATTATTGTCATTCTCTTCCCTCCCTCCCTCCCTCCCTTCTCTCTCTCTCTCTCTGTCCCTCCCTCCCTTCTTCCCTCCCTCCCTCTCTCCCTGTCTCTCCTATTTTCTTGACTACTTTGCTATAGAATGAAAAGCCTGGGCAAATCTGTATCCTGGACCTGTCTTTGAGGATTCTCATGAGTTTGAGCCTTTGTCTGATTTGAGATGGTCTTGAAAAAAAAAATTTCTCTTTACTAATGTTCTATATTGCGGGCCGTAAATTTCATCTTTTAGGTGTCTGTTCATTATTTGCAGGTAATTTCTTTTTCTATTTTTATTTAATCAATTTTTGCACTATTATATATCTACTAATATGCCTTTTATTGTTTTTAAATGCAATTTGGGTTTGTTGTACATAGCATTTTTGGTATTGCTCATCTGTTGCTCTTGTCATGTCTGCTTATTTTGGTAAGTGAGATTGCATATGGGCTATATAATGTTTATAAATTTATAGCAAAATATTTGGTATCCTATCTAATAATAGACAAAGATTGAAATTAACCGTACCTCTGTTACGCTTCCCATTGGCTAATCAGTAAGATATGCAAATTAACCACCAACAGAGATGGCGACTGGCAGCCACGCAGCTGAAGCGAGCAGGAGGCTTGCTCCAGTGATGGAGGAAGCCAAGCTTCCTCCCTGCTGCAGCCGGGCTCTGAGCTCCACTCTAAGCAACAAAGTTGCAATTATAGAAGCTAAACAAACCCCAGATACCTGCTTTCAGCAGGCCGTGGCCTCGGAGCTGGAGCGGCAACAAAGTTTCAATTATAGAAGGTAAATAAATCCCAGAATATAAAAAGAAAAAGAAAAAAAGGAGAGGCTGGGAGCTTCAGTCGCCTGCGCCGGCGGACTTGGCCAGCCTGAAAAACCTCAGCCCCTCATCCAGACTGGCCAGGCACCCCAGTGGAGACTCCCACCCTAAAGGGGGTATGGCCAGCCTTAAAACAGCCATCAGCCCCTTATCCAGGCTGGCCAGGCACCCCAGTGGGGACCCCCACCCTGAAGGGGGTGTGACCAGCTGCAAACACCCATCAGACCCTCACCCAGGCTGGCCAGGCACCCAAGCGGGACCCCCACCCTGATCCGGGACACCCTTCAGGGCAAACCAGCTGGCCCCCACCCGTGCACCAGGCCTCTGTCCTATATAGTAAAAGGGTAATATGCACACTGACCCTAACAGCAGAAAGACTGGGACTGACTGGTCACTATGACACACACTGACCACCAGGGGGCAGACGCTCAATGCAGGAGCTGCCCCCTGGTGGTCAGTGCGCTCCCACATGGGGGAGCTCCGCTCAGCCACAAGCCAGGCTGATGGCTGCCAGTACAGCGGTGGTGATGGGAGCCTCACCTGCCTCAGCAGTGCTAAGGATGTCCGACTGGAGTTTAGGCCTGCTCCCCGCTGGCAAGTGGACATCCCCCGAGGGCTGCCAGGCTGCCAGAGGGATGTCTGATTGCCAGCTTAGGCCCAATCACCTGGGGTGCAGGCCTAAGCCAGCAGGTGGTCACCCCCGAGGGGTCCCAGACTGCGAGAGTGCACAGGCCAGGCTGAGGGACCTCCCCCTGCCCCCCTAGTGCACAAATTTTTGTGCACCGGGCCTCTAGTCTTATTATAAAAAGGGAAGCAGCATATTCTTTGTAGTCATATTTAATCTCATTTGTAGTAGACACTTATCAACTTAGTCATCTTTCCATTAAATGATTTTTCTGCTTCTCTTGTAGGCCATGGTCAGATTTGAGAGCTAAAATGTTTCCTAAATATTGTCAGCTCCATAGGGGCTCTGTAGTTCAATAGGGGCTCTGTATCCCCAGCATCTATAGATGATTTAGTTTTAATGTTAGAAACATTGTACATAGTATATTTACCATACACCATGGTTTCTTCAGAGGACTAGCACTTAGACTGCAATGTCTAATTTTTTGCCTGTTCTTTTTAAATTTAGTTTTAACTTTCTTTAAGGAAACATCTGACTTATAAGGCTTTACCTTTTTCAATTTTTAAATAAACATGGGATGTAGAGAAGAAAATAAAAATAGTCTTAAAGATGATAATGCCAAGTTTCTTATCCATGTCAAGAATGAAAATAAACCCCACGTCTTGAGTCTGGATAGAAAGCAAACTGACTAGTTAGTATAATTGTTATACCCAATGTCTGATTATAGACAGATGTAGTTAAAAAGATAGATAGGTAAGTAGGTTAGGTAGGTAGGTAGGTAGGTAGATAGATAGATAGATAGATAGATAGATAGATTGATCTTCTTATATATATCCTGACATATTTCATAAACCATTGTGGAAATTAATAGTAATTTGATAATGTATATCCTGTAGATTCACTTGAGGACGTGTGTGTGTGTGTGTGTGTGTGTATGTGTGTTTCATCTATTATTTATCTCCTTTAGGAATCCATTTTAATCTGATTTTTTTATGAAATTATGTTTGAGAGGAAGGATGCCTTTGCTTTGATGCAGGAGGTAGGACAAGGTACTGGGTGTCATGCTGCGTTGATAGCATGGTGTTCCCATTGAATGGAGAAGCTTTGACTGTATAGAGCCGTTACTGATCATGGAAGGAGCTGGTGTCTTATGCCTGACCAAACTTCCTTACTTGTGAGAAAACCGAGTTTTCATAGTCATATGATTTTCTCTCACCACTCTTAGTTTAATCTTCCATACCTACTTTTCAGTGGCCAATTAGTGTTTATCTCCTCACTTAGAGAAAATTTGTCCTTATAGTCATCATTCTGTGGGTAAAATTTTTTTTTCTTTCCTTCAGTAAAGGTGAAGTGTAGTTTTAGCTTAGCCTTTTATATATAACAGGGTGCAGTTGAGATTTGTATATTTTTATTTTGAATTCTGGAGCATGAAGTGCTGCAGAGCACTTTTATTTATAACCTTGCCTGAAAGAATGTACAAGAATCTACATTTGTCCTAATTTATATTTATTCAGGTCCTTTTCACCAGCTAGAATCATACTTTCAGTGTGGAATATTTGGACTTGGTTTTCTTTTGGGTAATTGCTCCTTTTTTATCCTGTGTAATAAAAACATTCTCTTTTCATTTGCAGCACAAATGTGCAGATATGCGATAGTCCTTTCCATTGTGCTCAAGAGAAAGCAAGATCATTAGTTGAATCGGTAAGGGAAAATGTCCTTTAATCTTACGTCATAAGGAAGTCTATAAAGTTCAAAAATAACACTAAAATCTATTATTTTTAATCCGGGGAATTTAAATCAAAACCTTTTAGTTGAATTATTAAGTTTTCTTTTCTAAAGTACATTAACCATTGAATTTTATATGATGCTCTTTTCCTTAACATCACCAATTTATTGTTGTTTGTATGCATTTGTTCTCTGTGCAGTTCTGTTCTCATGAGTTTCCCACCAGTCTGTGGCAAAAGTGCAACTGGCTGCTGGTATAGGTGCATTTTGGCTCAAGAAAAATGAAATAAATAAGACCCTTTTTTTCCATTTAGTTTGGCTATCTCACAAGCTTTCGACTTCCTAGCTAAGAAGATATCCTTGGATATTTACATGTCCTACTGTTTTTGCAGCCTGGAAACAACTGAATTTATTTACAACTTGGTACTTGTATTGGTGCTTTAATTTTTAAAATAGAAGGGAAGCTTGGCAGGCATGGCTCAATGGTTGATCATTGACCTATGAACCAGGAGGTCATGGTTTGGTTCCGTCAGGGCACATGCCTGGGGTTGCAGGTTCAATCCCCAGTGTGGGATGTGTAGGAGGCAGCCGATCAATGATTCTCTCTCATTGATTTTCTAAGATTCATATTCTGATAATCAAGTCATATTGCTATATAGTATTTTCAGGAATGATCTTAGGCTAGAAATACCATTTATAAATTAAGTTTTTAACAAATAACTCTTTATGAGGTAGGAAACTAGTGAATTTAGTTGTTTACTTCAAGGAACAACAGACATCTTTGCTTATGTTGGCTGCTTCAAATTTTATTTTCTCCACTAATTCATAAAGTATTTGATTAGCGCCTGTTCCATGTTGTGAGATTCTAAGTGCTAGGGATGCAGTACTAAGGAAAATATATAAAAACCTCTTCCCTTGGATAGAATGTTAGCTATTCCAGTTAGGGAGATGGATGGTTATTAAATACACAAGTAAAATACATAGTGTCCTGGAAGGTTATTGAAGAGAGTCAGGGACAGCCTCACTGAGGAAAGGGCTGCTATGAGACAAGATTCTTAGAAGGGAAAGGAAGGAGCCAAGTGTCTGTGAAGGAACAGCATTCCCGGCCACAGTCCCAAAGGCCATGAGGCAAGAGGATGCCTGGTGTGTCCTAGAAATACCTGAGAACCAGTGACAGTGGAATAGAGAGAGTCCAGGGGACAGAGGAGGAGAGGAGATCAGAAAAGTTTGGTTCTGGGGTTGGAAATGGAGGCAAATTATTATGAAAGTACTATATTACAGTCTGTAAAGACTAGTAAGAATTTTATTTCTCATTCTGAATGGGATCGGGAACCATTGGAGGGTTTTGAGCAAAAGTGATATGATCTGACTTAGATTTTAACAAGACACTTGGCTGCATTGCTGAGCAGGGACTATTGGGAGGTCAGGGAAGATACAGAGAAGCCATTTTAGTAATGTGGGCACCAAATCATTTATTTTCTTCGGGTTTTCAATTTTGTATCTATGTAGATTACATTCTGAACTTAGTTCTCATCAGTATTTACTATTACTTTTTTAAGGGAAAAAATATTTTTATCTTTGTCCAAGTAGTCTCAGATTAAGACTATTCCACTTATTTTAGTTTTGGATTTATGAATAATAAACAAAGATACTTGTCTTCAAATTATCTTCAAGATTAAAGTTTCTCTTACATCCTGTTTTTTGTTTCCTGTCATATTACCAGGGAAGCCATCCTCTTTTTTAAAAATGTATTTTTATTGATTTCAGAGAAGAAAGAAGAGGGAGAGAGAGAGAGAAACACCAATGATGAGAGAGAATTATCGATCGGCTGCCTCCTGCACACCTCACACTGGGGATCGAGCCCAAAAACCCAGGCATGTGCCCTGACTGGGAATCGAACCGTGACCTCCTTATTCATAGGTTGACAAAGCCATCCTCTTGAAAAAAAAAAATTGGAGGACTTGGATATGACTTAGATAATTAGATTTGGGGAACAAGGTTAGAAATCAGAAATACTAATATCCAGCTTTAATTACATGGTTTGGTAACTTTGTTGTGCTTCCTAATAATGAAGAAAGTGCTTGCTGATTTTTCACTGAGAATCCTACAGTAGAAAAACAAAATCCCGAGGGTTCTTGGAATTTGTTTACGAATTTAGACGTTTGAATTGATATACAATCACGAAAGGGATGGCTGTGTCAAAAACAGAGTTGGTTACATAGATCTCAACACACGAGGGATTATAAGAGGCAGGGAATTGCACTGCCCTGGAACTCTGGGTGTCTGGGCTGCAGCGTGCGGCCACTGTCGGCAGGAGTAACACTCTAATAGTTCAACCACAGGACCAGCCGATTACATTTTGTGGGCAAACAATGTGAATGGACAACTCACCAGAGAGGATACTTAAATGGCCAGTAAGCATGTGAAAATTTATTCAATCTCACCAGTAATCAGTGAGATCAATCTAAAACACAATACAATTCCATAGTTATCATTTAGCAAGTGTCAGAGATGCAGTGTTTTTAAAGAAGTGGTAAAAGGAGATCTCTCAAACTTGTTGATATATTTGATGCGAATATAAATTGGTACAACTACTTTGAAGAGCAATTAAGTAATTTCTAATAAAGTTGAACACACTTATAACCCACTAAGAAATTACCCTTCTAGATTCTATGGAGTTTTTAACTCATGTGTTTATCTGATCAGACATGAGAAAATTGGAAACTGAATAAATGTATACCGATTTAAAGATGTATACCGATTTAAAAATTTGCCCAAAAAATCAGTAGATAAAAATTAATGACACCAAAAGCTAGTTCTTTGAGAATATAATAAACCTTTATCCAGAATGATCAGGAAAGAAAAGAGAGAAGACAAATTTTCAATGTCAGGAATGAAATAAAATACATCACTGCTGATTCTACAGATATTACGAGAGTTGAAAATATTGTGGAAAACTTTATACCAATAAATTTGACACTTCATTTCACACCTTGCACCATCCTATATAATAAAAGCCTAATATGATAAATGTCCAGTCAGCCATTCAACCAATCAAAGCATAATATATTACCACTCAAAGATGGGCAAAGGAAATGAAAATAAAATCAATAGGTACTAGCCAATTATATTTTTTTATTGACAAAGTTGATTAAACTTACAGTCTTAAAATACTTTCCCATTTTGTGTATGGATAACTAAGAAAATGCTTGTAGGAAGCTGATGGGATTGTGTGAAGGAGAGACACTAAATACGTAGCAGTTGTATTAATTTAAAATACAGTTTGTGCCTGGATAAGGGACTGAGGCCAGCATAAGCTTTCTTCAGTTGATAAAAGAAAGAGGAATACTTTGGTAAGGTGAACTCTAGATTTGTTATAAAGAAATTAAAGATAGGAATATTCGTGAGAAGTATTTTTTTAGGGTGGGAAAAGGGGAGGAGATCGCATTTTTAGAATGAGGGTATAAAATAACACTGACCATTTCGTGGAGAATTTCTCTTAGATGAGGAGAGGGTGCCCACATTGTTTACCTACTGAGAAATAGGAGTAACTGAAAATCCTGTCTTGGTTTCTTACAAGGAAAATATAATAGTGGTGGTTCTGAGGGTGAGAGTTGGGATTGGGGCACTTTTAGATGCCGCTCTGTGCATTTCTTTTTTCTTCCAGTTTCTACAAGCAAGTGTTACCCTTGTTATTTTAAAAGTCTGGAAGTCATTGGTATTTAAATAGCTGATATTTATCATGATCTCGTGTTGGTATTTTTAAATATAAATCCTGGTCTCTCTTTTGGCATATGGAAAAATGTATAAAAAATACCTCCAAATTTTAATAGTTTACTACCTCTGAGTGTTAGACTTACCTATGATGTTTGTTTTCTTTTATATAAGGCTTTGTACATTCTGAATATATTCTACCAACCAAGAAATACATTTTCAGAATGAAAAAATTAAAATAATCTGGAAATTATTTTTAAATAACGTTTGATGGTAACTGTCTTAGGTAGAGTAGTTTGTTCATTTCTTTTCTGTAACACTCTGTAGGTTAATGAGAAGCTGCTCAGTTATTCTGTTTTATATGCCATACATTTTCTTCCTCTGAAATGTTTGCAGCTCCAGCAAGAAGCAGCTGCTGATTTTAAACAGGAAATCTAAACAGCTAACTTTTTAACAAACTTTGTAATATGTGTCCTACACAATTTAAAGAGCATAACAATTTCAAAGAACAGGCAAGTTACTCTGTTTATAGTCTGTTTAGAAAACCAGAGTTATTGCATCCCAAAGGCCTAATCTCAATGAGTAATATTTCATGTTGTAGCGTTCCTTTCACACCCAGATTCATTTCAGTTCTACCATCCTCAAAACCAGCCATGGTTAAGTATTTTCACCATGCTAGGAAACTGAATAGAATTTTTCTTGTTTTTTGAAGTACTTGGAAAATGTTAAGTACTTTTTATTTTACATGAAATTTGTACAGAGGTCTTTATTTACATTGTTACATCATCCTTTTCTATGACAGAAAAAAACAAAGCATATTTGATTAGGGTTGTTTTTAAATAGAGTTGAAGGAAAAATAACTTGAACAATTTATGATTTGGGGGAGGGCAATGTATTAGGGTTCTCCAGAGAACCAGTCAGTAGTGTGTGTGTGTGTGTGGAGAGAGGGCTTGGGGGGAGAGAGAGAGAGGGCTTGGGGGGAGAGAGAGAGAGAGAGAGCGAGCGAGCTTGGGAAGCCCAAAAACTGCAGGGTGGAAGCTGGAGAATTTTCTCTTGCTTAGGGAAAGTGGTCTTTTTGCTCTATTGGGGCCCTCAACTGATTGGATGAGGCCCACCCATCCAATCGCTTTACCCTGAGTTCACCAGTTAAATGTTAATCTCACTCCAAGGTGACACATTCACTATGATAGGGAATGTTTTAATATTGCTGAAATGTAACTGTTTTTCCTGCTGAGCTGTTCTTATTCAGTACTGCCCTTAGACCTAGAGGACCCTGCTTTGGCCCTCATCCAATCCTGTCCCTCCCCACAGGAAAAGACCAGGGGACCAAAGTTGTGCCTTCACTGGCAGCCCAAGCCCCCCGTTCTGGAAAACGTACTGGCTACTCAAGACCCTAGAAGTCATTGCCCAGACAGCTGCAGGCCCGTTCGCAGGGTCTGTGTGGGCATCTGCCCAAATTCATACTCATTACTCTGTGGACTGTGTGCTCACTGTTACTTCTGCAGGGGTGCGGGGGTGGCCATTGCAGGTAGGGGTTGCATAGATGTGTGGGCTGGAATTTCCACTGTTGTGCCAGTGAGGTCTCCAGTGCAGAACGGAGCCTGGGGTGGGAGGAGACGTGGGGCAGGGTGAGGCCCTGTGCCTTTTCTCGCGCTGCCATCCTCAGGCAGTCTCTGAGGCTTCCGGATGCTATGAGAGCTCCCAAGTCGGTACAAAGGTGTCTTTACAAGATGGTGGGATGAAGCATACTTTATATTCTAGCCGTCATTATGTTCGCTTGATTTATAACTTTCAACTGTTCAGATGTATGGTAATTGGTCTTTCTTTCTATCTTTGCCCAAGACCTCAAATGGTAGGTAGGGTGAAGAAATTCACAGAATTAGAAGTTGATTATTGAATTTGAAATAGGAAAAGTGCCCTAACTGGTTTGGCTCAGTGGATAGAGCGTCGGCCTGCGGACTGAAGGGTCCCAGGTTCGATTCCGGTCAAGGGCATGTACCTTGGTTGCGGGCACATCCCCAGTGGGGGGCGTACAGGAGGCAGCTGATCGATGTTTCTCTCTCATCGATGTTTCTAACTCTCTATCCTTCTCCCTTTCTCTCTGTAAAAAAAAAATCAATAAAATATATTTTTTTAAAAAAGAAATATGAAAAGTGTGTTACAAAGTCAGGTTATCGTTGGGGCGATGAGGTTACGATTGGGGAAGAGCCCGTCATGTTCCATTCTTTGAGCTCGGTAGTGATTACATAGATGTTAACCTAAGTATTCTTGGGCTGTGTGCATTCTGTCTATGGGAAATGGATCTTCCAATAAAATGTTTTTTTATAAAAACTTCTAAAAATGTTTTCTTAGTCAGAAAACAATTTATATCTCAAGAAAACCTTTCTTTCAAACTTGTCCACCACAGGTTGTATTACAGCTGCCCTAGGAATCTTGGCCGTCATCAAAATAAACAAAAATCATCTTGAAAGTTCTAGAAAGCAACTGCATAAATTATATAGTTTGTATGTGTGTCTCTGTATGTGTCACACACCCGCATGCGCATACTTATGAATGCGTGAGTTTGGTTTTTGTTCTCAGGACCTCAGCCAAGGAAGCAGCTGAAAGAAAACCTCTCTCCTCATTCCCAGTAGTTCCCAGGGGCTAATGAGAAAAGATATTTTCAAGCATGCTTTTTCTGTTTGACTCTGTGTGGTTTGTTTATCTGAACGAGTGAGCAGTGATAATAAAGGCAAAAGGAAATTTTTTTTTCAGGTTAGAGAACTATTACTAGTATGTGTGAACTTGGTTCTATAAATATATGAGAAAAACTTTTGGATACAGATTCTACATCTAAAAATTCATTGTAATGGAAACTCTGTTCTTATCTTTCAGGTATCATCTTCAATAAGTAAAGAAAGTCATGAAGAAGGTATGGTACATTTGGGTTCTTAAGGAGTTAGAGGTGTAAATTTATTCATTTTTAGTTAGTGGAAGCCAAAAAAAATTCAATAGATTAATTTAAAAGTTATGTAAACTGGAGAGTATTATGCTAAGCGAAACAAGCCAGTCTCAGAGAAAGACAAGTATCACATGATCTCACTCATATGTGGAATCTAAAGAACAAAGTATACTGATGAATAAAATAGATCCAGAGACATAGAACCATGGAACAGACTGGAACAGACTGTCTAATCCAGGGGTCCTCAAACTACGGCCCGTGGGCCACATGCAAATACAAATATTGTATTTGTTCCCGTTTTGTTTTTTTACTTCAAAATAAGATATATGCAGTGTGCATAGGAATTTGTTCATAGTTTTTTTTTAAGCTATAGTCCGGCCCTCCAACGGTCTGAGGGACAGTGAACTGGCCCCCTGTTTAAAAAGTTTGAGGACCCCTGGTCTAATCTCAGAGGGAAGGAGGGGGAGGGGAGGGGTGAGAAGAGATCAATCAAAGAGCTTGTATGGATATATGCATAACCCATGGACATAGACAATAGGGTGGTGAAGGCTAGGAGTGGGCAGTGAGGGGGAGTAGGGGCTGGCTAGAAGGGGTCAATGGGGGGAAAGGGACATCTGTAGTACTTTCAACAATAAAGGTATAATTTTTGAGAAGTTATATAAACTAAAATACTTTTCAAAATAGTCATTAAAATTTTCACATGAAGTAGTTTATTAATTTCAGAAAATGAGAAAGAGTGCATTTATTACTTTTAGGCTAGAAAATGGTTGATTATGTAGTGACCTTTTTGGTGAAGTAGAGAGATTCCAGCTAGTTCTAATAAGCGTAAAAAGACTCCAAATATCTGATTTGGGATATTTTCTTCATCTTTCATCACTTTATTTATTTTGATTTAAGATCTTAAAAATAAAATTTGTAGCATGATTAAAAATGCCATATTTTTACTACGATTATATTTGAAGCTGTTTTGAGAAACAAGTAAAAATATTCTGTGGTAAAAATTTCAGAATACAAGCATATGCACATATAATTTGTCTTTCAATATTTGGGCAGACCTTTGGCCTGTTGCTTTAATATACAACAGTAGAAGAATATTGAGCTTGCAAATTTGTAGAAAAAAATGAGCACTACAGACAGTCCTTGGGTTACGTTGGACTTGACATACATTGTTTTGTGGTTACGTCGCCATCTCCCATTTATTTATAAAAAATAAAATAAAAGTTCCGTCATTTTGATGTATATACCTATGTGCTTTGTGTTTTTTATTATTTATTTACCACAAGTAAAGGTCAGGAATTATTATCTTTCTTTTTCTTTTTTTTTTTTTACTGTTTCACTTCATTATTGCTGTGTATGTGCTCCATGTGAGTGAAGTAAGTGCTTATGTAGGTGGGTTCCGACTTACAGCGAAAATCGCGTTATGTCACGCAGTAGGAACGGATCTCCGACGTAACCCGAGGACCTACTGTATTTACTGTGAGTCTAGTTCTAGGATGTTTAGAAAGGAGCAGAACCATAGAGCTGGCTTCATGGGGAAGCAAGCTCCATTCCTTATGTGGGGAACTAACCCATTGTTTTTTTGTAATACTATCCCATTTTGTATATTTGACAGGCAGTCCAATTTTACAGTTCAAGGTTTTTCTAGACTTTTTGTGCTGTAGCTAGGGTACTAACTTCTGTAGCATTCAATAGAGACTAAAATCACCCAGAGAGAAGTAGGAAATAAAGTGGGAAGGCTCTAGAATTTTTTTATTAATATTTTTTATTGATTTCACAGAGGAAGGGAGAGGAAGAGAGAGAGAGAGAAACATCAATGATGAGAGAGAATCATTGATCGTCTGCCTCCTGCATGCCCCTTACTGGGGACCAAGCCCGCAACCCAGGCATATCCCCTCGACCGGAACCAAACCTGGGATTTTTCAGTCCACAGGCCAATGCTCTATCCACTGAGCCAAACCTGCCAGGGCAGGCTCTAGAATTTCTAATGTAGTTTTATGTAAGACTTCATCTAAATGAGAGAATTTAAGACAAGAGTTTAAAGGAAAGTAGCTTTAAATAGAGAAATGTCATGCTAAATAAGCTTTTTAAAAATATATATATTTTTATTAATTTCAGAAAGGAAGGGAGAGGGAGAGAGAAACATCAATGATGAGAGAGAATCATTGATCGGCTGCCTCCTGCACACCCCCTTCTGGGGTTTGAGTCCGAAATCCTGGCATGTATCCTCACCAGGGAATGGAACCATGATCTCCTGATTCATAGGTCGATGCTCTACCACTAAGCCATATGGACTGGGCCATGCTAAGCTTCTTGATTGTTTTTACCTGCCTGAACACTTCCTAAAGGTCTAAATTAAATTTGTCTTATTCTTCTTCCCTTCCTCCCTCCCTCGAACCCCTTCCCTAACACCCTTCTTCCCCCATTTTAAACACAGAGCAAGTGTGGCACTTCCTTGGCAAGTGATGGGAACATTTGAAGTTCTGCCATCAAGATTCCAATCTCTGAGGACTTCCAGACTGTCTCCCTCGAGTGCTGGAGATAGGCAGATCGATGAGAATTTGCTAACTTTCTGTTGAAACTCTTTTTCCCCCCAAACTTTCTGGGATATGCACTATGTAAATAAACACTGGTTTTGAATTAGTCTCCTCCAGATATTTATTGATATGATAAAGATTTCATTTAATTTTGTATCAGAAATTTAGAAACACTGAGTTTTGGCCAGTTCACATTTCTGTGCCCAAAGATTTTATTGGGCTTATTTCTATAGGTTAATGTAAACATTATAAATTTAGTACATTAATAATATTTCTATAGATATTATTGTTTTCATTTTCATACCTTATTATCCCTTTTCAAGTCCCTTGCTGGCAGAGACTTCATTGGCCAACCTCTGTCCACTTATTAGTTCTGTGTAAATGTGTTTACATATTAAGGTTCTTAACTATAACTTTCTGTTTCAGAGTTCTGAAAGTCTTTGAATTTCATCCAGTTTCCTTAGTTTAAATTCTCATCTCTATGGTGATGACTCCCAGCTATACATAAGAAGCCCATGTCTTTCTCCTGGGGTCTGCCTATGGGACATCTCTCCAAATGCCTTAGACCCCTCTGGTCCAAAAATGACCTCCTGTTAATTCCTTTGTTCTTGAACAATTAAGTTAACATTCTTTTAGTCCCCCACTCAAACCCTTGATACCATATTGAACCTCTCTTCTATCTTTACTCATAAAGATCATCTAAATGTAATTGTTTGTCGTTTTCGTTCGTTCACCCCCATTCTTTGCTTACTGTCCCCTTATTTATGGGGACTGTTACCACAGCCTCTCCTTAGTGCCCTCCTCCTATTCCCCAGTTGCTCTAGCTCTATTTCATACCCTCTTGCCTCCTAACTAAGTCCTGCCTCTGGCTCTTCTCCCTCCATACCACCTTCCACATTTCTAAACAGTTGTTTTCTTAAAACATAGGTCTTGCCTTGTTAAATTTTTCTCAAAATGTCGTCCATGGCTTTTCATACTGAGAAAAAAAACAGACTCCGATTTCCTCAGGGTCCCATTCTCATGCCATGCCTGCTACTCGCTCCTCTTCACACACCTTGTATGTTCGTGTTCCCAGTGCTGTGTTTCTCGTGCCGATTCTGTTCACATTTTTGTTTGGTTGTGTTTTCCCAGAAAACAAACATTATTGACAGTTGAAAAACATGGAAAATCTTGGGTTCTGAATCTGTGATACTTCCAAGATCTCTTGATCAAACAGGGCAGCAGCAGGCCGGGAAGCAAACACAGGCCAATCCAGATGATCTTACTTGAGGGCATCACTCAGAGCAAGGCCAGGCCTACAATGGCAGAGAGGTCAAGGTCTGAGTCAGTCTCGCTCTGGACTACATCACCCCACACTGGTCACCACGGGCAGCTTGGGCGTATTGTTGGGGCCTCAGTCTTTATCATCACTAGAAGTCCATCAGTGATTTTTCCAAACACTGCATGCTTCCCATCCAGCCAGGCACCCTTAGAGCAGGTGATGAAAGCCTGGCAGTCATTTGTGCTGGGACCACTGTTTGCTATGGGAAGCAGGCCTGGAGCTGAGTGTCTAAATTTAAAATTTTAATCTGCAAATGGCCCCTGGTAAATACTGGCAACTCCAGTACCATCTCCATTAATAAAATCTCCACTCTGGATCATGAAATCCTTTATAACCCTATGAAAATGCCACTTTGTATCCTATAGGAACCCTATCTTTTCTGAATTCTCCAGTGCAGAACTGCCTAAAGTTCTCAGCTGCCTTAGTCACAAGGTCTGCAAAGAGCTTGATCTCCAAACAGCCAACTTTCTGGCCTCCGATGCTAACATCAAGGAACACCCCAGGTTGACAGGGCTTGAATTTGCCACTGCCATGGCTCCAACCTGGAACTGTTCATATCTTTTTTCTTTCCTTTTTGTTCTATTAGTATCATCAATAGATATTTGCACAATATGCTTTGTGGTTTACAATAATTACAATTTCTTGAGCATCTGTTCTACATGAGGCACTGTTGTAGATGTCCTATGTGCACATATTGTATAAGGGAGACATTGCCCACTTCATATTGAGGCTCAGAAAGTCTATAATTTGCCCAAGGTCACATAGCTAGTTAGTATGAGAGCCAAAATTAGAACTCATGACTATATGGCTCTAAATCCATCAGTCTTTCCACGTACTTATGTTTTCCTCATACAGCTCATTTTGATGTAGGCACAGCGACTCAGAATAGGCCTGTTTTACAAAAAAGTAAATGGATACAGAGGGTGTGATTAACCCAAATGAAATAGCAAGGTCCCCTTGAAATGTCTTTGGGAATGTGTGAATCTCTTTGAAGAACATCAGAGAATGTATTGGTTTTAATTTTATTGATATATTGACTTTTTAATTGTGAAAATATAACTTATAGAAAATGGGAACAACTGTTACTTTGATTGTTGTAAACAAGCTGAATCACCAAAGGATAGATAAGTGGGCTTGTGGCATGTGGCATATTAGTCTCCTGAAGGTTGGAAGAGAGAAGCCATGTCTGGTGAGCCTCTTCGTATCGGGTGCAACAGGGCATCTGTCAGTCATGTCCGAATCCTGGTGCACCTGAGAGGAAAGCTGGGAATGCGTCTCTTCTCTCTTAAGAACAGATGAGACACAGGGCTCTTTCCCCCTTTTTAAGTGCATGGTTGAAAAGGGCTGAATCACAGAAATATTAGGGGGATTTGATTGGATCAGTTTACAATACATCTCATAATTTTAATTAGCCAACTCTTTGTTTAGACATGCTTTCTCATGCTATTTTAAAATGTATTTATTCAACAATTATTGACTGCACATACACTAAGTCCTCACTAACATCATCAATAGGTTCTGCGCCTTCAGGTGAAACGAAGTATAAGGAAACCCTAGCTAATTGATATAAACAAGAGTTCCTGCTGCATTTCATCAATGTTATAACAAAACAATACTAAACAAAACATTAATTGAGGACCTGCTGTATGTGCCAGGTAATATTCTGAGTTTTTAGAATACATCACTGCAAAACAAAAATCCCTGCTCATGTGGACCTTGCATTTTGTGTGGGGACAACATCACAAACATAGTAATTTATGTAGGATGTAGAAGAGAGGGAACAGGATAAGGGGATCAGCAATCCAGCTTGTGTTCCCACGTAAGAGTACGAATTGAAATTTTGAATTGAGTAGGCCACAGGCCTCATTGGCAAGATGATAGCCGAGCAAAGGTTGAAGAGAAGTGGGAGTGGGCCCATGTGGGTCTGCAGAAGAGAATTGAGGCAGGGGGAACTCCACAAACAAAGGCCCTGAAGCCAAGTGTGACCCACTTGTTAGAGGAACAGTAAGAAGGCCCCATGGCTGGAGGGGAAGGAGTAGAGGAGGAGTGACAGATGGGATCCCAGAGGGGGCAGAGAGATTACTTAGGGCCTTGCAAGCCAACAGAAGGACTTGGCCTTTTACCCTGAGAACATGAGCCATCTGAGGGCCCTGAGCAGAAAAAACACGGGTCACTCCAACTGCTGCGTTGAAAATGGATTGTGCTGGGGGTGAGGGGTGGAAGACTGTAGCAGGATGGAAACAGAGATTACTTATGTGGTTTCTCCAATAATCTATAAAGTTGATTTTTTTTCTTTTGAGATCATTTTCCTAGTATAAATTCCCAAAGGTGGAGCCAAAGAATAACATTTTATAACCAAAAAGATTTTCATAAGAGTTATTCCAAGTTATACTGTTACCAGCAATATATGAGATTTCTAGAATAGGATATTTTATTGTCACTGTTATGATTAACTAAAGGTCCGGTGCATGAAATTCATGCACAGGGGGGGTGGTGTCCCTCAGCCCAGCCTGAACCCTCTTCAATCTGGGACCCCTCGGGGAATGTCCCACTGCCTGTGGGATCAGGCCTAGACCGGCAGTTGAACATCCCTCTCATAATCTGGGACTGCTGGCTCCTAACCACTCACCTGCCTGTCTGCCTGATTGCCCCTAATCACTCTGCCTGCCAGTTTGATCACCCTCTAACCACTCCCCTGCCAGCCTGATCGCCTCCAACTGCCCTCCCCTGCCAGCCTTATCGCCCTCAACTGCCTTCTCCTACAGAACTGTGGGGACTGGGGGACTCCGGCTGGATGAGGTGGGCCTGAGAAGACTGGGGAACCGAGGCTGGATGAGGCACGTGGCACTTGCCACCCCCCAGTGGGGCTGAGGGGCCTGGGGGACTGAGGCTGGATGAGACAGGGCTGAGGGGACTGGGCGCCACCATCTTATGGCTGTGGGCGCTGCTGTCTTGTGAGGGCATGGCAGTCAATTAGCATATTCCCTCTATTGGCTGTGGTGCCGCCATCTTGTGAGGGCATGATGGTCAATTAGCATATTCCCTCTATTAGGATAGGTTTAAATTTTTCCTATTGTTACAAATGTTCTGTTTATTTGCCTATTTTTCTAATGAATCAATATTTTTATATGACATCCTCAGTTTTAGTGCAAAATTTGGATTCTGAATACTAAAGCCAAGTTTAAAGATATTAGCCCACATTCAAGTAAAAAAAAAACAGCAACCTTGTAAATGTTTATACTGAGTTAACTGGGAATCAAGAGGTGAAATATACTAATTTTCCTAAGTAGCAATTTAGACAGGATTACCTATAGGAATATCTGTATTATCTTACTGCTTCCTGGTCTCTGTTAAACATTAAAAATGAAAAGAAAGATAACTTTTAAAGCTAATACTCTAAATTTTTAAACTGGATAAAATAGTAAAACCAGTACAGTTTTAAAAGGAATCAGGAAAGAGTGTGAAATGAGTCTTACCCAATTAAAGCAGCTACAACTGGTGGCAGATGTGCATCTGTGGTCCTCAACCAGAATTTGGCAGCTGGCAAGATCAGGGATTACCGTCCTAAAGCAAGCTTTCTCTGCACTTGGGGCATAGGACGTGAATACTGGCATTCAGACCAGAATCTCAGAATCAGGAGGACTTCATCCACAGGTAGACAAAAAGATCGGCTCATGGTGAAATCGGCAAGTAGACTTCACTGTTCCTTCCTGTCTGAACCAACAGCAACACGGGAAAGGACACCAGCCCAGAACCCTTTGTGTCCAGGAGATCCCTGGGAGCTTCCAGTGAGTGATACAGACAGAAGCGGGATAGAAGAACTCCAACATTACCTATTGCCCTTTACACATGTTGCTTCTTGAGCTCTTTCTCGTCCTCAAAAGCCCTCTCAGATGCTGCCTTTTCTGAGAAACTTTCCCCAGTCTTTCGTGTTGAAATCTACTGTTGTCTCCTGCGTGAGAGGATAGCACTATTGATTTTTAGCACTATGACAGTATTTAGGTCATTCTGGCTTATATGAGAAGGTTCAGAGTCTACTACTGGGTTATGAACTCACATCAGTGACTGTGTCATGAAAATTTGGTATTAGTGTTTTACACATTAACAATTCATGTTTGTTAAAACATCCTTTGAGGAAGATAGATATTCCTTCTATTTTACTTATGAAGTTTAGAGAGGTTAAGGGGATTCCTAGAAATCACAGGCCTTCTGCATCTGCAGTCCCGCTGCACTCTGCTCTGTTCCAAAAGCCCACGCAAGATCTTGTAATAAAAGAATCCATTCCTTTCATGGGTCTCCGAAAGAGGAGATTTAATATCTAATCTGAGTACTTGTGCTTTTAATTTATTTTGTTTTTAATGTGTACTCAGAGAACTCCTCATAAATCTCAAGGTAAAAATTAAGTGATTTTTTTTCTAAGTTATAGAATTCTTGCCTCCTAAAATTCTACTCATCATTGAGATTTTTCTTAAAATCCTTTCTAAAATATTTTATTATCTGCTTTGCTATGGAATCTCCAAATGAATAAACATTTGCCTAGTGAAAAAGAACAGATACTTCAGTTTTTATGCATTCCATATACCTAGAATATTTTTGTTTTTGGAAACAATGATTAGTGTTACCCATTCCCTGCCCCCTGCAAGTGAATAAATAATATCCAGAAAGTAAGATTCTCTGGAAACGATCTTATTTTTATTAGTTTTTAAGGCATTTTAAGAGTTCTCACACAGGAATCTTCTGATGCCCCATGAAAACAAGTTTCACTTATATAAAAACAATACCTACTTGTGAAAATACTAAGACTGATCATCACATGTTTATCACTGCTTTTTTGTGGAATATGAGACAAAAATAAACACGAAATACTTAAGAATAAAAATAGGCTCAGGGCTCAAAGGTCAAAATTATTTTTTATGTATGTTGCTCTCATTTTCCTTTTCCATGCATTTGCACAGTAGGAGCACCATCATGTGATTAATAATTGTCCTATATTTAGGAAGTGTATTCCATGAAAACAGTGACAGCTGTGTATTCAGATAATGGATTTCTGTGTGGAAAAATGCACGTCACATTGAGCTGTTTTGTAGTTTTTAAACAGAGTTTATATTGCAGTGAATCTTTATATATACTTAAGGATTTTTAAAATATAGAAAATGAAGAGGATGAAATGAAATCTACACTGTTGAGCTCTAAAGGAAATAGTAGTCTTAGAGTACAAAGCTTCTCATGTGATATTCCACCAATAATATGTAATGCTCACCTAGTACTGATTTCTTTTTACTTCTTAAAAATTTTATTCCAGCCGAAACCGGTTTGGCTCAGTGGATAGAGCGTCAGCCTGCGGACTGAATGGTCCCAGGTTCGATTCCGGTCAAGGGCATGTACCTGGGTTGCGGGCACATCCCCAGTAGGAGATGTGCAGGAGGCAGCTGATCGATGTTTCTCTCTCATCGGTGTTTCTAACTCTCTATCTCTCTCCCTTCCTCTCTGTAAAAAAATCAATAAAATATATTTAAAAAAAAATTTTTATTCCATCTCCCCAACCCACTTTTTGGCAAATATCAGCTCATTCTCAATATTTATGGGTTTGTTTCTGTTTCATTTTGTTTAATCATTTATTTTTTTTTTCAGATTTTACATATTGGAGAAATACAGTATTTTACATATGGTATTTGTCTTTCTCTGTCTGACTTATTTCATGTAGCATAATACCCTCTAGGTCCATCCATGTTGTCACAAATGACAAAATGCCATTTTTATTGCTGAATAATATTCCATTATATATATTCCACATCTTTATCATTTCACTGAAGGACAGATACTTAGATTGCTTCTCTATCTTGATTATTGTTAATAATGATACAATAAACATAGGGGTGCATGTATCTTTTCCAGTTAGTATTTTTGTTTTCTTCACATAAATACCTAGAAGTGGAATAGCTGGATTATAAGGCAGTCCATTTTTAACTTTTTGAGGAATCTCGCCATACTGTTCCACAGTGGCTGCACCAATGTACATAGCCACCAACAGTGCACAAGGGTTTTCTTTTCTCCACATCCTTGCCAGCACTTGTTTGTTGAGATTTACTAATGATTAAAGGCCCAATGCACAAAATTCTTGTAAGGGGCTCAGCCCTCGCAGCCATGGCAGCTGCTGCTGCCTTGGCCCTCCCAGCCTCAGCGGCTTGCCTCGGCCCTCGCAGCCCCAGCTTCGTCCGGAAGGACATCCGGAAGGTCGTTTGGCTGTCCAGTCTAATTAGCATATTACGCTTTTATTATTCTAGATAGCCATTCTGACAAATGTGAGATAATATCTTGTAGTTTTAATTTGCATTTTTTTAGTGATATTGAGTATCTTTTCATATGTCTGTAGGTCCTATTTGGAGAAATATCTGTTCAGGTCCACTGCCTATTTTTTAATTTCAAAAATAAACATGAAATACTTAAAAATAAGAATATGCTCAGGGCTCAAAAACAAAAATTCTTGTTCCAGAGTGGCCTCTTATGTGGGTTTTGATGTAATTATTGATGATAATTTCTGTTTGAAACTTGACCTCCCAACTTTGAAGGTAGAGTAACATATTTGATTTTGAGATTAGAAATATTACAAGAAGCACTGAATAACCTTAAGAGAGTGGTAGAACAAAAGAATAATATGTAAGGAGAAAAATGTAATCCATGTGAATTTAAAATAAATAGTTGTCAATAAGCTCTCATGAAAAACTTTTAAAGGTCATCTGTTGTACTTAACTCTCTAAAGTACTATATTTGTGGGAATCTTTTTTTTTTTTTTTACAAAAATATTAGTTTTTCCTTTGCTTCCCACAATATCAAATGTCGCTCCTCTGGCTGCTCCTTCTCTTTAGTTTTTAAGAACAATTTAAAGCTAAATCATTCATTAAAATTTTAGATGTTCTTAGTAGACTCTCAAACCACAACTTGATTTTCACTGATACCCACCTCAGCCTATACAGTAGGGCCTTGACTTATGAGTTTAATTCGTTCCGAGACCGAGCTCGTTAAGGAGCTCGTTAACTCAAATTACTCTATCAACTCAATGCAAAAAATCTGCCGAGAGACAGCTGGTATCTCAAAAAACTCGTTGGTCGAGACACTCGTAAGTCAAGGCCCCACTGTATATTCTTCTGCCCCCCAAAGCAAGCACTGTAAATGTAATTTACAGGAGTATTAGTATTATCTCTAGAATATACTTACCCACTTACAAATAGATGTTGTGTGATTCAGGAACTGCTCGTTGCTTTTCTGAATCTGCAGGAGGACTGAGAACACAGAACATTTTGAACTGTAAAGAATCTTGCTTGTAAGGTGAGGCAACTACAGTGGGGCCTTGACTTACGAGTGTCCCGACTAATGAGTTTTTTGAGATACCAGCTGTCTCTCGGCAGATTTTTTGCATTGAGTTGATAGAGTAATTTGAGTTAACGAACTCCTTAACGAGCTCGGTCTCGGAACGAATTAAACTTGTAAGTCAAGGCCCCACTGTATACTCGAGAGGAGAATCGCCTGAAGCCACCAGTTAGCAACTAGGGAGACTGACCTAAAACTAGGTCTTTGGTATCCCAGCCTGCTGTTTTGTTTTTGCTTTTATTGATTCTGCTTTTCTGTGTACTTTGCCACCTTTAAAGTAGAAAGGTATTCATTTTCCCCTTTGTGAGTTATACGTTTAAAAATAATTGTGTTGGGACTGTGGAAATGAAGGTGCACATCATTTTGCCATTCTTTGCTTTATTAACAGCTACGTAAAGTGTTTATAGTTTTAATACAAAACAGTGTTCTTTGCATGGAGATTTTTTTTGTAATGAGAACTTCTTGTTATGCTTTAAAAGCATTTGATTTTTACCGCCACCCAACCTCATAATATTGCTTGTAAATGTGACCATGAATTAAAGATCAAATTTAAGTCCAGGAATTCGATGTATGGCTTAGCATTTTAAATTGTAAAATAGTTTTTGTAATTGACTTACAGCAGCCTTCTTTGCAAAATTATATTCAGTTTTGTGTGTGTGAGCCCACACTAAGCTTTTTGCTTATCTCTGGCTCACTTCCCGTTTGTGGCTCCCACTATCTCATGCTGGGAATAGGAGACAAACGCGACCTGCGGCTGTTTTCCCCTTAACACTTACCAATAATGTAAGTGTGGCTCAATCTTAAGTTTTTCATGATGTGTTAGTACTTTGAGAGAAGAAGAGGAGCTTAAACCAACATGGCTATTAAGAATACTGTCTTTCCCTGGCCGGTTTGGCTCAGTGGATAGAGTGTCGGCCTGGGGACTGAAGAGTCTCGGGTTTGATTCCGGTCAAGGGCACATGCCTGGGTTTCGGGTTCAATCCCCCACAGGGGGTGTGCAGAAGGCAGCCGATTAATGATTCTCATCATTGATGTTTCTCTCTCTCCCTCCCTCTCTCTGAAATCAATAAAAATATATTTTAAAAAAGAAGAAGAAAAGAAAAGAATACCATCTTCAGCATCTGTTTGGGTGGATACTTTCCCATGATATAAAACAAACACTGCAGCAAATCAGGATTGCCACTTCTTAGTGTTTTTTTCCTCTGTGCATTGAATAAAAGATTTAAAACAGACAGAATTCCAGAGAAAACAGGTGGCCTGGGAGCTGGAGTTGGCGTTGGCCGAAGTCTCTGTGGCACATAGTCATCCTCTCTAACCGATTTGTCCACCCCGTGAAAGCTTTTCGCAATTCACGACGAGGAACGTATGTAAGGAATGTTAAGAGTTGGCCTACGGATTGGACACTTGGAGGGACTGTGACAAAGAATGATTTGCTGGTATTTACATGCACGAAAAGAATGAATGCTGGTACCTACATGCACTTTAAACACAATTTCCAGTTAGATTAGTACTTACTTCTGGAGCGAGGAGGTACTTTTGTTTTACAACAGATGGCATTTGGCTTCTTACCCCATTCCCTCCCCTCGGAAGGATCATCTAAGTGGCAAGTGTAATTGACGGTTTGAGCTCGTGCACCCATGTGTATCGTTTAAGGTGGTGGGGGCCTCTTGGAGAAAAACAGGGAAAAACAATGAGTATTTTCAGTGTGAAAATTTTGTTCTCAAGAAGATAACTCAAAAAATAATTCTTTTCCTATAATTTATAAAAATAGAAGTACAAGTGCACATGTAAAGAAATAAATATCACCAGGTAGTAGGTGCCCCTTTTGCTCTGCACTGTCCTGGAGAATATGGCCATTATTGCCAAAGTTCTGACAACATCATAAGGAGTTGATAACTTTAATTTCTTCACAACACCTAATAATTATCTAGCTGCCTGGTGTGCATTCACTTTGGCATTAATGTTGGATTCATTTTAGATCATAAAGAGATTTTTCCCTACTAGTCTCATTATCTTCTAAACGAATATGCTCTATTTTTACATATTGAAATTTAAATTGTTACTGTGAAGTATTTAAGCAAAGGAATATTACCTGAAGAAATTGGTGGCAGAAAGAATATTAGCTGAGTGAGCTTGGCAAGAAGTCAAGTCGAAAGACTCCCATGCGATAATGATTATGAGAGGATCATTAAACTGAAGTTCCCATAATTATGTTGGGAGTTACTTGTTCTCACTTCCCAAGTGTTAGAGTGATAAGGAAACAACAGCCTAACTGGGAGCCATCAGCAAGAAACACTCTAAATACAAAATAGCCTATTGTCTAACTCACATAGAAGTTAAACAGTTATTAAGATAATTTCTTTTTTTTCTTTATTGATTAAGGTATTACATATGTGACCTTATCCCCCCATTGCTCCCCCCCCAGCCCCCTCTTGCCCTCATCCCCTGGTGTCTGTGTCCACTGGTTAGGCTTATATGCATGAATACAAGTCCTTTGGTTGATCTCTCCTCCTTACCCCCATCCTCCCCTACCTTCTCTTTGAGGTTTGACGGTCTGATTGATACTTCTCTGTCTATATATCTGTTTTTGTTTATCAGTTTATTTTGTTCATTATATTTCATAAATGACTAAGATCATGTGATATTTATCTTTCTCTGACTGGCTTATTTTGCTTAGCATAATGCTCTCTAGTTCCATCCATGCTGTTGCAAATGGTAAGAATTCCTTCTTTTTTACAGCAGCATAGTATTCTGTTGTGTAGACTTGGGATATATTCCTAGAAGTGGGATCACAGGGTCAAATGGGAGTTCCATTTTTAGTTTTTTGAGGAAACTCCATACTGTCTTCCATAGTGGCTGCACCAGTCTGCATTCCCACCAGCAGTGCACAAGTGTTCCTTTTTCTCCACATCCTCTCCAGCACTTGTCGTTTGTTGATTTGTTGATGATAGCCATTCTGACAGGTGTGAGATGGTACCTCATTGTTGTTTTGATTTGCATCTCTCAGATGATTAGTGACTTTGAGCATGTTTTCATATGTCTCTTGGCTTTCTGAATGTCCTCTTTTGAAAAGTGTCTATTTAGGTCCTTTGCCCATTTTTTGATTGGATTGTTTATCTTCCTTTTGTTAAGTTGTATGAGTTCCTTGTAAATTTTGGAGATTAAACCCTTATCGAAGATAACATTGGCAAATATGTTCTCCCATGCAGTGGGCTTTCTTGTTGTTTTGTTGATGGTTTCTTTTGCTGTGCAGAAGCTTTTTATTTTGATGTAGTCCCATTTGTTTATTTTCTCTTTAGCTTCCAATGCCCTAGGACCGTGGTCGGCAAACTGCGGCTTGTGAGCCACATGCAGCTTTTTGGCCCCTTGAGTGCGGCTCTTGCACAAAATACCACGTGCGGGCACATGTAGAGTGGGATTGATACTTCGTGGCCCATGCGCAGAAGTCGGTTTTAGGCCTGGGTGAGTCTATTTTGAAGAAGTACTGTTGATATTTGACTCTGTTGACTAATGAGTTTGCCGACCACTGCCCTAGGAGCTGTATCAGTGAAAATATTGCTTTGGCATATGTCTGAAATTTTGCTGCCTATGGATTCCTCTAATATTTTTATGGTTTTCTGTCTTATGTTTAAGTGCTTTATCCATTTTGAGTTTATTTTTGTGTATGGTGTAATTTGGTGGTCTAGTTTCATTTTTTTTGCATGTATTTGTCCAATTTTCCCAACACCATTTATTGAAGAGACTGTCTTGACTCCATTGTCAAATATTAATTGAGCATCGTGGTTTGGGTTGATTTCTGGGCTCTCTATTCAAGATAATTTCTTTCCAAAAGTTGAATACATGATTACATTGGTGTGATAGGGGAAAAATGATTTTTAGGAATTGGTTACTTTATGAATCTATTTCTGCATAACAAGTTTAGCAGATTAACACAACACATTATTTCTCCAATTCTGTGGGCCAGGAATCCAGACAGGGCTTAGTTGGGTCCTCTACTTCTAGGCCATATCAAGGCTTGGCTAGGGAAGGATTTGCTTCCCAGTTCACATGATTGTTAGCAGGGTTCTGCTTCTTGCTGGCTGTCGGTTAGAGGCCATGCTCCGCCCCTGACCACCACGGGGCCTCTCCAGCCTGGCCGCTGACTTCATCCCAGTGCACAAGCCGCGAAGGAAATAGTCTCCCAGCGAGACAGCAGTCACAGTCTTTTGTAACCTTGTCACAGAAGTAACATCATATCACCGTGTCGTAGCAAGTCACTAGGATTAATCAAGGGAATGGATTAAGCATGGAAGTGGACACTGGAGACAGGGATCTCTGGGCACCATTTTATTTTATTTTATTTTTTAAATTCAAAACCAAATGAGCACTTCTTATTTTTGTAATTATCAATGATGCACTCATGTTCGCCTTTCAGTAGTCACCATGTATATGGACCTCAAAAGAAAAAAAAAAAAAAGCAACAACAAAAGTAAAAATTTAAAACACCCCTAAGGTGTGTTGGTGGGAGGGAGGGAGGAAGAGAAAGCCAGAGGAGAAGAAGCTGTATTACCCATGCCCTCCACTCTGTGGCCTGTCTCTTCACTATCGCATAGTGTCCATAAATAGGAGGTTTTCATTTTAATGAAGTCCCATTTAGTCATTCTTTTTATCATAGCTAGTGCTTTTTATGAGGTAAAAAATCTTTTCCTTAACCTCTAGTCATGAGTGTTTTTTCCTACATTACATATATTACATATATATTTCTCCAATTGAAAATATTTTATTGTAGGGCGCTGTCGCTAGCTCTCCATCAGAGAGGACAGCGTCCCACCCAGACCCAGCTTTATTCTCTTGTCTGTCTTTTCTCAATCCCTCACCACCCCCTCTCAGGTTCACCAAACCTGGCTGAGCTGGCTCGGCATAGTTAACGAGAAAGGAGACTGGTGTGTTTCATGGGTTGAGGGCTGCATCCAGGGTGCCAGAACTCCTGGCCCTGCTCCATGCCACACTTCTACCACCAGAGAGAGCCCTCAGCAGAGTTGCAGGTTCTTGAAGCAAGAAGCTAGGGGCTGAGTGCTGAGGGACAGCATCAAGTGTCTGCAACCCAACTGCAAATCCGGCTGTGACAGTCACACAGAGGAGAACATTATTTCAAGGTTCATTGAGTCTACAATTTTAGTAAATTAATCTAACTACAAATAGAGCCACTAAGAAATCCTAAATTTCAATCAGTAATCTCATTATTGGTAGTAATGTTGGTATTTATCTTTTGAAATTGTATAGTGTGGGTTAAAGCTCATAACTAATATTAATGTTAAAACTAAAATTTTTTTTAAGAAAGAAAATGTTCAAAAACAGGTGAAAACCCTGTAATACTAAATTTGGCACAGAAATAAGTGTCAACTCATCCTTTTCTTTGTTTTTTAAAAAAATACACATTTCCTAGCTCTGCCCTAGTAACAGTGGACACCCCAAGCACCTGGATTGTGACCTGCATATCATATCCCACTGAAAGAAACCAGGGCTCCTTGAAGAATTGCTGGTTCCTGGAAGGGGGAGCGGGGTGCAGTTGCAACATGAGCCTAAAATGTTTTTTTGATTCAGAGAGCCAGGACACCATCAAAGACTGCTGGAACCATGTCAGGCGCCTGGGAGCTAGCCAACAATAATGATCACATCTGATTGAAACACTGAACATACTAAAAACAATGTATAATAGTTTAAAAATAAAAACAGCCAAAACCAACCAAACAAAAACATAAAAAAAGAAAATATTTTATTGTAATGCTAATGTTTTGTATGTGTATTCTTTCCCCTCTATATGACATTTTTAAGTCCTTATCGTTTTGCCGTTCATTTTCATTCCATCAGGCACTCCTATAAAGTCTGCCTCCCACCACCACTGAGCATCACTAGAGGAACCGAACCCGGGCTGGCTGAAGGCTGTGCGTCAAGGGAGACCCACACCGCCACGCTCCAGGGGACATGGACCCTCGCAGAGGATGTGTGGGGTTTGCCGGTGTTGGATTTTCGGAAAACGTTGTTCTAGAAAACTGAGGCACATTATGCAGAAAGTTTCCTAGAAATAATAGTAGTCTTAAAGTGAAGGACAGCCCCCCAAGAAAGGGGGTTACCCAAAACATAAGCTGACAATCAGTCGTTACGTCAGTCTAAGGCATTTTATGCTTGGGGATTTTTGTAGGTGTCTGGTGAGTCATGAAAAACAGAAAAGATACAGAGGAATGAAAGATTTAAAGGGGAAGTAGAACAAGCTAATATACTTAACTGCTTAAAAAAACCCCAACAACAGCAACTTGGAACTCCTAGAAATTTTAACACGCGCTGGAACCAATGATAGTCTAGGTTTCTCACACTTGACTCCAGATTCCCAGGTGGGTTTCAGAACCCAGACAGCTGTTGGGGAATGGCAGTGCCTGGTCTGTGTGGGTGCACAGGTGGCTGGAGAGGGGATTGTAGCATATGATGAGAGGGGAATTAAGTAACAGACATATTTCAGAAGCAATGAGATAGTATGGCACGATTGTCAAAAACTGTGGTTCTGAAGTCAAACAGACTTAAAGTTGCTTTCCAGTGCCTTTACTTAGTAGCTGTGTGTGTTGGGCAAGTAACTTAATATTTATGAACTTCCATCTCCTTTATCTATAAAATAGCTTATCAGTAGTATCTACTTCAAGGGTTTGTTTTGAGAATTAAGTGCAATACGGTATATACTATTTAGTGGCAGTAAATTTCAACTAAATATTAACTACTAGAGGCCCAGTGCACAGATTCATGAATCGATGGGGTCCCTCAACATGGCCTGTGCCCTCTCACAATCTGGGACCCCTCGAGGGATGTCAGACTGCCGGTTTCGGCCCGATCCCTGCAGGCCTGGTAGCGCTGCCGTGGAGGCAGTAGAGGCTCTCACCTCCACAGCTGCGCTCACCAGCCATGAGCCTGGCAACTGGCGCTCAACTGAGCGGTGCTCCCGCTGTGGGAGCCCACTGACCACCAGGGGGCAGCTCCTGCATTGCGCATCTGCTCCTGGTGGTCAGTGCGCATCATAGCGACCAAACAGTAGACTGGTTGAGTGGTTGACGGGTCGCTTAGGGTTTTATATATACAGATTAGTGTTATACAAATTGATGGCTGCACACACAGGAGAGAGAAAGAGATGAGACAGGATGATTCAAGGTTTTTGCCAAGGATTCTGGGAGAATACTGGTCCCATTCATCTTCAAAGAGTAAAGGTCGGGTGAGGGTGGCATGTGGTTCAGGTGGGAAATGATGAGGTCAGTCTCAGGCTTGTGAAATTTGAGGTGGCGGCATATGGTCATACGCAGCAGTCTTCTACGGGCCCAGGTGGAAGTTTAAGCCTGGAGGTTATGATTAGAGATACCGTGTTCCTGTGACCTTTGACTCATAGTTGTTCAATTCAGGGTGAGCACCTGACCCTTTCCCCTGACTGAACCCCCCCTCCAAATTCAAAATTGATTTATTTAAGACCTAGCCTAAACCCAGCCCACCAATAGCCTTAGTGATTCGGAATTGAGACCGACATGACAGCCCAGTCTTCCTGCTCTCTCTAACAAAGGAGATGTAAATTCAATCTAAACAAAGAAAAATTAGATGGACACACAGAAAAAGAAAACAAAATCGATGAAAAGGCCATGTTTTACATTCTGGTCCCAAGTGTCCCTAAAACTCAGCTTCATTCTTGCTTTGAATCCTTAAGTTAAATATATTTTCAATTTTTATGCAGGTTCAAGGTATGTTTCTATTACTTGCAATTCCCACCTAATACCAAGAAGCCACATGTGGGTGATAATTGCAGGTATCGGGAGTGAACTAACCCTCTGAGGAAATGGGAAGAAACCATCAAAGGAACAGGAAAGGTGGAGTGCAGGGAGTGAGAGCAATACTCACCCAGTCCTGTGGTGACAGGGAAGCCAGGGCGGAAATAGAGGTGGATTGATGGACAGCTGTGTCCAACGCTACAAAGTAGTCAAGGAGAGTGAGGTGGGAGGCAAGCCCACTGAACTTAGCTTTTCATTTTAATTAAAATTTTTCATTAAAATGTCATAATTTTTTTTGGAGTTATCATTGGTAAATTCAGAGATGCCTACCCTTCTCAACAGACTATTTACCTGTAATAACATTTCTTAACATTTTTTTTTGAAGCCTGGCAAATAGTGTTCCCTCCTTTATATGTCTTCCTAGCACACATGCTGAGTATGTCTGTATTTCATTGAGGACTGTTGGGTAGGTAGACTGGCTGCATTTAATCTTCATTGATTATGGTTCAGCTAGCCTGACCTTTTAATGGAAAACTACTGATTCAGACTGAGTCACCTAGTCTTGAGTTTAGGAACCAGCTCAGAAGCAGCCAAGAGTGACACGCGGCCCTATGAAAGGCAGGAGAAGAGGGTGCTAGTATTCAGGTGGCTTCAGGGAAATGAGAACGGGGCCTTCACAGAGACAGGCTTCTCTGAGAAACAAGAAAGACTCAGAACAGGCGAATTGAGGACATTGTAGCTTTTGGCAACTGAGTAAAACCCAGGAAATGGTTTAGCTTGTTAAACAAGGTGGCTTGACTCAAGAGTGAGTCCCCTTAAGGAAGGGTGAGGGTCGGTCAGCATAAGCGCATTAGGAAACATAGGGTACCTCTTATCTGTCCCCCTTTTGTTCTTGTTACTGTGGTTCCATGTATTTGTGTTTGATAAGGAATACTTTTGAAGTGTGTGTGTGTGTGTGTGTGTGTGTGTGTGTGTGTGTGTGTGTGTGTGTGTTAGGATAAATAACCAGATTTACACTCCTTTAGGCCCCAGTCACTGTGACTTTGTCAGTAGCCAAAAGAGGCACACGGGTCTTCTGGAAGCAATGATGGAGGGTCTAGATCAGTGGTTCTCAACCTTCCTAATACTGAGACCCTTTAATACAGTTTCTCATGTTGTGTTGACCCCCAACCATAAAATTATTTTCGTTGCTACTTCATAACTGTAATTTTGCTACTGTTATGAATCATAATATAAATATCTGATATGCAGGATGTATTTTCATTGTTACAAATTGAACATAATTAAAGCATAGTGATTAATCACAAAAACAATATGTAATTATATATGTGGTTTCCGATGGTCTAGGCGACCCCTGTGAAAGGGTCGTTCGACCCCCAAAGGGGTGGCGACCCACAGGTTGAGAACTGCTGGTCTAGATGAAAACCATCAAAGATGTCCACTCACGGTACCAAGACACAAGTCCTCCGAGTCCCAGCTGCGGTCAGAAGGGAGAAGGTGCCACCCTCAGTTCCTCTGTGACACATCTGGGACCTATTTGGACAGAAGACACAGGCACACAACCTAAAGTGCTTGCAGAAAGCAAGCTTCAATGGGGACAGCATGTTCGCTACTGACCTGCACTGCCCGCAAGACAAGGTACCAGTGCCACGACCCCCAGCTTCTTTTTCTGTTGCATTTGGGCCCTAAGCTAAATATGAAGAAATATTGCAAACTCTTCTGCTTAGATCACTGCCAAGGAAACAATGCTCGCATGTTTACCCCTCAGCAGGCACATGAAAAAACCACAAAACCAGTTTGGTTTTTGTTTGCCTGGGCCAATGCTTGTCGACACTCATGGCAAAGGTGGGGTGAGGGTGGACTTGTCCCCCAAAAGGCTAGGTAGTGACCAGATTTAGAATTGTTCAAAGAAGTAACTGGAAATGTTCAAAGTTTAACATCTGACATGGTGGATGTGGCCACGCAAATGATAATGTAAAACATTAGCAGCCCAGAAAAGTGCTTCCTGAAAAGTTAGGTGAAGAGAAGAAGTTAAATAGAAAGTAGCATCTGTTAGGATTCAAACTAGGTCAAAAGTATACTTGTATATAAATAGAACAGGAAAGAACGCAGAAAAGCTAAAGCGGGTGATTTATTAGAGTGGTGGGCATCTGGATGACTTTTTAAAACTCTTGTCAATGTTATAATGTTATGAGCGAAACAAATTTAAAGCAACCAAAATGGATGTATTTTTAGCGAGGGATGGCTTTTTGGTTGAATTACAATAAAAACATCTTAACCTAAACCATGCGCATAATCACTGAATCAAAGCGTGTCCCGAGTCCAGATTCTTGGGATCCACACAGTTATATGGGGTGATCGAGTGGTGAGGCCTCACATCCCAGGCCGAGAGCCAAGAGAGTGCAGAGAGGGTAACAGGATCGCTAAAGTGAGGTTCTCTCTCCATGGAGGAGGATAAGAGCTCCACTCAAAAACTGGGCTGCTCAGGAGTTACCTGGTATCTCTGGGTTCATGGCTAGTTAGAAAGAGAAAAAATACATGTCAATTTCTTCTGGGAAACGGTCCGTGAAGATAAACAATAAGGATGGTCTAGTGATGATAAATTGTACATAGAAAATTGACCAGAAGAAAATGTAATTTTTCCTTGGGAGGAGATGGGTCTCACTGACTGGAGATATATGTGTTCTGCAAAAGCAATTAGATTTGTCTCCTTGAAGGAAGGCCAACTCAGCTAGCAAGCAGGAAGTTTCACTTCCCTTGACTTAATGATGTGGATGAAAATATGGACACTTCTATGCTTGTCTGTTTCCAATGAGCATTTGTTTTGCATATTAAACTTTAAGACAAAATCGCGTTAACTTCTGAAAATCACAAAGGCCCCAGCTTAGTAGATGTAGATGTCTTTAGCAGTTGGCTATGTGGGTTGAAATTTTTTAAATCTAAATTAATCTATGGTGAAAGCACAAACTTTGGGGTCGTGCAGACTTGGGCTTGAATTCCACTTTTTACTATCTGCATGGACTTGAACAGCTTGCTTAAACCCTCTGAGTCTGTTTCCTCATCAAAGAAATGGGGATAAGAATACTTAGAGGCCAATGTGTTGTATTGAATGAACTCTACTCAAAGTAATTTAAGAAGAAAGGAGAAATATTTATAAGGAGACAGGGTGTCTAATGAACCCCCCGAGGACAGGAAGTGTGGCAAGTCTTATAAGCAAATGACTTCAGGAACCGAGATCTAGTTGGGCACCAATGTGACTTCTGATTCAGTCAGTGTCCCTTAAGGCCGAATGGTCTTTGTCTGTATCATTCTTCGTTCTCTCCGAAGACTGGCAAATGGATCCAACATGGCTTCTCCATTAGAACATTTATTGATTCTGATCTTCAACAGAGACCGACCTGGTTTATCTATATCCAACTGCAAATTCCTACAAATTTGAGTTTGATTGTAACCGTTTACCCGATGTCAATTATCACTCTTGGTCTAGTCAACAGCGACCTGGTGGGTCAGGCTCTTGTCATATGAAAGTCAACCCCTCCCTGGAATATGATAAGGACGTGGGAGTAAAGAGAAAGCGATAGCCATCTCTGTAACTGGAACTTGACTTCCTAGGGACAATGTGAGGATCAAATAAGATCATGGACGTGAAGTATCTAGAACAGTGCCTGGCATGTAGCTCAATAAATGGAGAAATAACCCAGCGGATAGGCAAGGGCCATAAAATCTCATTGATTTAATATTTGAAATCATATTTTGCTGCACCTGTCATCAGAGGAGGAAGCTCACAAAAACATTAGTCATGTGACAACTATGACAAATTTCTTTCTTCACCAAAGTGGTCACTCTGGGAAGGAGCTGTCTCAACAGCTGATGTTAATTGTGGTCAAGTCCCTCCAAGCTGATGAATGTTCACACCCCACCTTCCATCTCTGCGGTCTCATTTGAGCTTCCTGTATACGTTTACTGACTATGGGTAAATATGCCTATTTGAGAAGCTACCTAGCAGAATGACTAAATTATTCATATATTTTTCTTGAGTTTCTGTAAAAAGACATGTGGCTATTGACCAACTTTTTTGTTAAACTGCTTTCTCCTCCTGCATTGATTTTGATGAGATGATAGAGTATCAGAGTCAAGACATGGGCCTTAATGAAAGCTCCTCCTTTGAACATTGAAATAATAACTTCCCAGGCACCGCTTCTCAGGCTATGAGAAAGTACCCCCCAAACAGAAAGAAGTAGTCATTCCCCCAAATAGCCAAGCTCAGCCAAAACACAAGCTACTTCCCAGGATATGCTGTTTCATTCCTGCTTAAGTCAGGTTGTCTATTTTTTAAATTCACACCAACATTTCTTTTTAAAATATATTTTTATTGATTTCAGAAAGGAAAGGAGAGGAAGAGAGAGATAGAAACATCAATGATGAGAGAGAATCATAGATTAGCTGACTCCTGCACATCCCCTACTGATGATCAAGTCTGTAACCCAGGCATGTGCCTTGACTGGGAATTGAACCATGACCTCCTGGTTCATAGGTTGACACTCAATCACTGAGCCACACCGGCTGGGCTGTTGTCTATTTTTAAAATTTAAATATCCCCTTTAATTAAAGAAACATTATGAAATAGGTATGAGTGCACTTTTTCTTCTGCACCTGTGGCAGTCATGGTGTCTAGAGGTACTGCTGTCTATAAAAGGAAAAATATCCCAATAAACTTGAGTTCTATTGATATTATGCACTAGGTAACTTTTGAAAAATTCAAAACCCCAAACATACTGTGAAGTGTCTATTTAAGTAGATTTTAATTTATTATTATACTAAATTAATGAAATGCATATATATATATATATATACACACATGGGGGGGGGGTCCCTCAGCCCGACCTGCACCCTCTCCAATCTGGGAGCCCTCAGGGGAGCCCTCTCCAATGCAGGAGTTTCTGTCTATCTTTGCAATCATGTGAGTGAATTGTCTGAGATCCCAACCCAGTTTGATTTTGTGCTCACAGAATAGTAGAGGTCTTTTTTTTTTTTCTTTGCTCCATTGGTGGAGATTTCCTAGAAATTGCAGGATATCTTCCTTTTAATTTTTCCTCGACACTGTGACTTTACTTATGTCTCTCACCTTTGCTCTCCCTCCATTCCACACCCGCAACAGTAACTTGCTCCAGGCTCACTTTGCTCTAGTGCAGTGGTTCTCAACCTTCTGGCCCTTTAAATACAGTTCCTCATGTTGTGACCCAACCATAAAATTATTTTTGTTGCTACTTCATAACTGTAATGTTGCTACTGTTATGAATCGTAATGTAAATATCTGATATGCAGGATGGTCTTAGGCGACCCCTGTGAAAGGGTCGTTCAACCGCCAAAGGGGTCGCGACCCACAGGTTGAGAACCACTGCTCTAGTGGCTGTGGCGCCACTTTCTCCAGGAAGGACAAAGAGAGGCCCTGACATCCACCAGCTCCTCCGTCAGAGGGGGAGGGTTTTATCTGGTTGCCTGATCACCCCTGGATCAATTGAGGGGATCAGCAGAATCAGGGGTGAAGCAGGGCTGCCCAACAAATGCCACAGCTACACGCCGGCCTCGATGTCCCCAATGGGTATATGGCCCCAAACCCTCCTGTGTAACGCTGACAGCTGCAAACACATCCTTACATCCCTCCATGCACACAGATGAAGAGATGCGCTTTTGGAAAAAGTTTTCCTGTCACTTCATCGCATTATACGTTTTCTCTCTGAGCTGGTTATTTAAAGGAGCCCTCTGTGGAATCCTTTTGTGAAGCAAATAATCAGCCCTGACTCGAACTTCGTGGAAAAGCTGGCTTTTCCCATCAGGTTTGCTTGCGGGGAAAGCTACCTAGCATTGTACTGTGTGGGAGACTCTCCCTCCCGCCAGGGTCCGGGTTCTGCCCTGCGGACAAGCCCCAGTCAGCCACCAGGGCCGTGGCTGGGCTTTTTGTAGACAAGACCCACTCCACATGACACGCTGACATCACACAACACGGAATGTCTCAGTTGCCTCCTGTGGGACTGACTCATTTGGGGAAGCACTGGCTTCCCTCGCAGCCCCAGCTTCATCTGTAAGGTCATCCAGAAGGATGTCCGGAAGGACGTCTGGTCTAATTAGCATATTATGCTTTTATTATTATAGATAAAGGCAAAAGGTTAACTTCTCTCTGAAAGATTTTTTAATGGTTTCATATTCATGGGAGACATTACCTAATCACTTCCTTCTTTTCTTCCTTGCAGCTTTTCAGACTTTCCCCGTCAGGACTAATTTCTACTCTAGTCTAGGGTCAATATGTATGTTAGAAGCAAAGGTACCCATGCAGTTGTCATTTCAGGGCACCAATGCAGGGACTGTCTCATAGACACACAAGCTATGAGGAGAAACATAGCCAATCCGCTGACATGTACAAAATGTATGTTGGCTATGGTGACCTCTGGTTTTAAGCTGGAGAATTTGGGGGAGAAGTTCAAGCTGGTTTAGTTAACATCAGGAACCTATATTTGTCCAGCCTGGGTCTAGCCACTCTGGTGCTGACTCCCTGAAATTGCCCCAGATGGCCTGGCTAAGAGGGCCCTCCATTGCTGAGGAGTAAAGATAATACGGGGTTTTATGGTGGATACATCATGGCAAGCTGACATGTTGAAGATTGCACAGACATTGTGCAGGACATCAGAGCTACTCTGGTTGTTAAATAACTCTAGTTGAGTAGATATAGAGTGAAGGTACCAGACCGTGATCCTGATGCTAGAGGAGGCTCCCCTGGGCCCTGCATAAGTGACCCACTATCTTACCAATTCAAACTTCTCTAAGCCTGTTCTGACCATCCAGCTGCCTGTTAGAAAATCCACAAGCATCAGCATGGCCAAGCATTGAACTCATGTTTTTTCCTTCTAAAACCATGCTTCTTCCACTGGTGAATGGATTCCAGCCTCCATTCAGTTGCCTAAGTCAGAAATTCAGGAGCGACTCTTAATTCCTCTTCCATTTGCCTCCATATCCAGCTTTATGCAGTCACATCAACCCTGCCTCTTAGCAAATCTTTGACTTTGTAGTTTGCACGGTCCTTAGGCTACTCTTAAAGTGCTTCACTTACAGTATCATTCTCTTTCAATTTAAGTGATGGTTGTTAAGTTTCCCAAAAGTGGGCCATTAAAAAAAACAAACAAACAAATAGATTTTCCATAAGAAAAAACAGCTGCACTCAAGGTACATTTCCAAGTGGTAAAAAGTAAAATTGCCATATTGTAGTAATGTGAATAATAAAAACAGTTTATAGAAAAATGAACACTCTATATGAAAAGAATTTTAAAGATAGTGCCCAAACTGATTTATTTTGTGTGGTTTAAATTTATTTTATTTTTAAATTGACTTTATTGGGGTGAGATTGGTTTGGAAAATCATACAGGTTTCAAGTGGACAATTCAATAAACCATCATGTGCACACTGCATTGTGCGTTCATTGCCCAAAGCAAAATCTCTTTCCGTCTCCATTTCCGCCCTCTTTGCCCACCTCCACCTACCCCACTCTACCCTTTCCCTCTGGCTATCACCACACTCTTGTCTGTGTCTGAGTTATGTATATATGTTTTTTTTATTAATCCCTTCACCTTCTTTCATCCAGTTCCCCAACCTCCTACCCCTCTGACAGCTGTCAGTCTGTTCCATGTATCCATCCCTCTGTTTCTATTTTGTTCTTCAGTTTATTTTTTTTCATTAGATTCCACAAATATCATATGATTTCACAAGCCACTGATTTAAAGTTCAGTTTTCCTCAAACTTTAATGTGCTTACAGATCACCTGGTGGTTTGTTAAAATGAAGGTTCTGATTTGGTTAGTCTAGGATAGGGCCTGAGATCCTAACAAGCTCCCAGGAGCTGCTGCAGGTTAGAAGACCACACCTGAGGTAGCAAGACCTTAGCCTTCCATCTCTCAGTCACGTTCATTTACATCTCAAGGAATTCTTATTCCTAAATTATCTTTGTCTGAGGGAGGTAGTTTCAGATGTGAGTCTTAAATGTTGGAACCTTGTTTTGATGTATTTCTCTGGTGATGCTCCTCTCAGAGAGATGACCCGTTCCCATTTTTTCACTGCAGGTCATAATATAAAATATAAAAATAGAGGTATTTTTATACCAGAGCTAAAAGCATCAATTTGCATGAATCCCAGTGGCATTAACTGACATCTTAGAGACCTGTAAACTCTTTAAAGGTTAAAAAAATAAGAAGCAAAAACCACACTCTGAGAGTACACACGTTTACAGAGTCTAAACTAGAAAGCACCTCAATAGTAACTGAGAAACGACTTTGCAAGATCCTTAGCCAGTCTTGGCATAAGAAGTCGTGTGGCCAGCATAGGACCCGGACAGTGTTGGCAGGCAATATTAACCGTGTCCTCCTGGGAAGAGCACAGGAATATCCTCCCTAAAACAATGGTGAGCCTTCTCATCTCTTTATTCTGAAAATACAGAGATTATTTCGAGTTGCAAAGTTTGATGTTTTCCTGAGGCAAAAATTTAATTACTTTTACAAAAACAAATAAGATCATGCTCTCTGTATGTCTTCAACTTGCTCCATTTCCACTTAACCATGCCCTTGGGCATCCTTATGTACTGGTTACATAGTTTTTAGGATATGCTTTTGATACCTGTGTAGCTCTTATCTTCGTGTATTCGTATGTATTCTAAGTGTATTTAAAACCCTTTTGGCCTGAGGTAGAAGGTTCATATTCATTAAGTGAAAAAAATGAGTTACCTGACTTTAAATTACATTGTGTGGCTAACATTTTCTGAATGCTTCCTCTATACCAGATACTGTGCCAACTGCTTTACAACATGATTTCGTTACATCCTTAGGCAGCATTCAGTGTGGCTGCTGGAAGGCAGTATGCACAAGTGAGTCACTGTGCCCAGCAATGTCCAAATCCCATCCTGCCTTCACACTCAGCGCAGTGGCTCCTTACTTGTCCTAGCATTTGCAGTGACAAAAATAAAACTATTTCTAATGAAATATGAGTCTGTAAAGAACTCAATCTTTACTATTTGTTGCTAATGACAGAGGTGAAGAGAAGGAAACAGTCTGAGAAAATCATTTGTCTCAACTACAGTGAGGAGTGTCACACTGTCCGTCGCTCGGATCAGCATCATAACCAAGTTGGCCGTTGTGAAGAGGATTTCCATGGGCTTTCCCGTCTGAGTGCACAAACTGCTCACGTGGGAGAGAGATTTAATGCAAAACTAAGTTATTTCACTTGTGGTATTTAGACAGGCACAGGATAGGAGTCTCTAAATGTAAAGTTATGTGGGAGAAAGCCAGGCCTTTCTGTAGACACTGCCATCCTCAGCAGGTTGGGGATTTGCAAGGGCAAATCCCTTGTGAATGTCAAAGGCCTGCTGCACGGGGTCTTCTGAATTGGTTTTCTCCTCCCTGTCCCTTCGCCACTAACCTAGTTCAAGCGTTTGTGATTTCTCATCTGGACCATTGCAGTGGACTCCCATCTGGTCTCACTGCCTCCAAACCACTATCCACACTGGTGATGGAATCACCTTTGCAAAAGGCAGATGTCATTCCTCCGTGGATCCCCAGTGATGCCACATCAAGGGCAGGGTGCAGTCTCAGCACCTTTCTCTTGGCATCCGAGCTCCCACAGCCTGGCAATGAGAGCACAGGACCATCTGTCTTCTGACTTCTCAGAACTTAGCACAGCACCGATAATAGGTGTGGAGTAAATGCCCCTTACTTCTTCTTGCATCTCCCCTGTTATCGCTGTACCCAGCATATATCTCAAGTGATGTGTTTTTTTTCATGTCTATTGCGATTATTTATGTCCCTATCTTCTCTACTAGATAGAGAAGGGGTCAAAGTTTGTAACTGAAGACAATCTCTGATTCATCTTTGTAGGATAAGCATTTAGCATGGAACCCAACATCAGTAATTTTTAAAATAATTTTCAGTACATGACTTATTCTTCTATTTATTTATTTTCAGATAAATTACTGGAGGTGGGATCCCTTAGTTGAAAGTATAGCCCCAGCTGGTTTGGTTCAGTGGATAGAGTGTCCACCTGCAGACTGAAAGGTCCTGGGTTCGATTCCGGTCAAGGGTACATGCCCAGGTTGTGGATCTGATCCCCAGTAGGGGGCATGCAGGAGGCAGCTGATCAATGATTCTCTCATTATTGATGTTTCTTTCTATCTCTCTCTCCCTCTCCTTTTCTCTCTGAAATCAATAAAAATATATTTTTAAAAAGAAAGTATACACATATTTTTTATTCTTAATAGATATTAGCAGGTTGCTCTTAGGGTTTCATCAATGAGCTGTTTCATTACTTTCAAATGCCAGTGGTACCATCTGAATGCATTTCATTTTACTACAGCTTCTCTCATATTGGTCCTATTGTTTTAACACTTATTTTTTTTTTTAAATAATCCAGTAGAATTTTGTGTGTGGCAAATGGCATGACAGATGGTCTTTAGATCTATCTCTTCAGCTTTCTAGGCTGCTTACTTCAAAAAGAGGAAGGAAGAACGTGGAAGTGTGCAGAGAGGCAGGAACCTCTGGGTCTGTCCTACACTCTCTTCACTCCTCTCCACCGCCTCGGTATTGGGTTACTTTAACTGTTAAAAGTCCAGCCCTACACGTGCACAGACAGGACGCTCTTCTGAAAGGATTTGAAGGTTTGTTCCATATGAGATCAATGAAGAGAATAAGTTATTCCGTATTAAGGCAAAATCTCTTCTTGACTTTTTCTCATCTCATCAAGGAACTTTCTGATGTTTTCTCATGTTCAGGGGTGATTTCTGACCTTGAGACCTTTCAGGTTGCTTAACTGATGTTCACTTAGTAACACTTAAGTCCTCTGGGTCTATCTTCCTCATTGTCATCTTGTACTTCGTGAGCCTTCTGGGGTAGGATATATATATCTGCGTGATTTCACACACACACATGCATACGCACACGTACACACACACCCAAAACATACATTGTGAGGAACTGGTTGAGGCCTGAGCCTTCATGAGCAGAACCTGCAGCAGGGCCTCTTGCTGTTTATTCCGGTACAAATCCTGTGACAGTAATAAAGCAGATAGGAGCTGGGTGGGAAGAGAGGGGCACAGAGAAGGGGAAAAGGAAGCTCATGTGTCAGCTATTTCAGTTCTCATCATACTTTCTATTTGGAGAGCACATCACATTTGGCTGCGGCTGAAAAGCAAAATCCTATATTTAATGAGCCAATAAAATGCCTGGAGCACCAGTGCGCTAGGGGAGGCTTGACTTTCCACTGAGCTAAAAGCCGATAATTGAGCCTGCGTGCCAGCTGAGACCTGGAGATTTCGGCTGAAAGAGCTGTGGCTTTCACTTTTTTTTTTATTCCCCTCTCATGTGCAGCCAGCTTCTGACGAGGACTCCAATTCTCCCGAGAATTAACTGCTATCACCTAAATTATTTTTGATTAACCTTAACTCCGAGATTCTCAATTGAGTGACATGCCACATTAACGCCATGCGCCTGTGTAAATGCCTGCGGGGGCGGGGGCGGGGGGGTGTGATAAACCAGGTCTAATGCCAGGGGATGAGGCTGAGCCTTTTTGTTTTTATTTTTTTTTTAATTTAAGCTTGAAATAGAATTGTAACTGTTTGTGCTTCAGAAACACACAGGGAAAGGGAAAGGTTAACAGGAAAGGCCATTTTATGTAACTTTAAGCTCATCTCCCCTTTCAAGTTACAAGTTTAGCTGTGACTTTGCATTGGCGGGGGCATTATTAAAAACCCCACGGAAGGGAGCCCAACCCATCGTGTCTTTAAACGATTCTCATAACAAATCTGGCCCCTCATTTCCAGAGTCCTCCCTGTGCACGCCCTGAGAGTCAATTCTGCTGGGAGTTTACACAGACACTTTCTTGAGCTTTTGGGGCTGGTGGTTCTCTCTCATCATTGATGTTTCCATCTCTCTCTCTTTCTCCCTACCTCTCTGAAATAAAAAAAAAAAGAATTTATATTTTAAAAAAGAAACCTAACAACAAAACCAAACATCATAGGCATACCTTGTTTATTGCGCTCCGCTTTATGGCGCTCCACAGATGTTGCTTTTTTTTTACAAATTAAAGGAAATACCCTCCACCAACACAAAGCTTACAACTCGCTTTATTGCAGTGGTCTGGAACCAAGCTTGCAGTCTCCTCAACGTATGCCCGTATTGTTTTAGTCCATTCAGGCTGTGATAACAGCATACCACAGACTGGAGGTTATAAACAGCAGACATTTATTTTCGAGTTCTGCAGGCTGGGAAGTTGAAGATCAAGACACCAACAGATTCAGTGTCTGGTGAGAGCCCTGTTCCTGCTTCATAGATGACTGTCTTCTCAAGGCCCTCACATTTGGGGTCTCTTTTATAGGGCAAGGATCCCATGCCTGAGGGCTTCACTCTCGTTTCCCAAAGGCCCCAACTCCTGCTAGCATCACACTGGGCATTAGGAATTAATATAAGAGTTTTTCTTGGGGTGGGGGAGGGGCAACACACCTCTAGTCTCTAGCAGTTATGATAGACTAATCCTATATAATAAAAGGCTAATATGCAAATCAACTGAATGGCAGAATGACTGGTCGCTATGACATGCACTAACCACTAGAGGGCAGACACTCAATGCAGGAGCTGCCCCTGGTTGTCAGTGTGCTCCCACAGCGGGAGAATGGCTCAGCCAGAAGCCCTGAGCCGGGCTCACAGCTTACGAGCGCAGCGGCAGTGGCAGGAGCCTCTCCCACCTCCGCGGCAGCGCTAAGGATGTTGGACTGCTGAGGCTCTTGGACTGCGAGAGGGCTTAGGCCAGGCTGAGGGACCCTCCCCACCAGTGCATGAATTTCATGTACCGGGACTCTAGTTCAACTATATTTGTGGGCCTAGAGGCTAGAAATGTGATGGCTTTTTAGCTTGATCCAGAGCCTGGATCCTACAGTGTAGATATGACAAAAGAAATCAATTTGATGTCTGAAGTCCCCTGAGGTTTTGGTAGAGGTTTCAAGGTGTATAAAATGAGATTCAAGGAAACATTCTATAATGATTCATGTGTCAAATTTAATATATAGCTATGATTGCACACCCCCAAATTTTACAGACAATAGGAGCATTTAAGTGAAGATGGGTCATTACAATTTAGGTAAGTGCATTATTATATTATAGGTTAGAGCAGCTATGTCAATCTTTTGTCATTTCATTTGCAAAGAGGTTTTATGCCACATTATTCTTTCATTTAAAAATGTCTTTAGAGCATGGGATTAAATGGGTTCTTTAGCACATTTTAGTAAGGAAATAATTCCCCTCTGGCCTACATTTGCAAACTTCGTGTATACACAATCTGGCCAATTGAGAAACCAACGGAAGACTCATTTTCTAAAGCCAGCTTTTGGTTTTCTCCTCTTCTTTCCCCTTGTACCCAATTTTTTCTGCATCACTCTGACTTCATTTGAAAGTCATAATTGAGACTTCAGAAGAAGTCAATAGAAATGAGGAAAAAATTGCAAGTCACTGAAGCAAATAATGAATAAGTGATGAGTGGCACCTGAGAAGTCCGTCTCCGTTTTCCAAACCATCAGAGATAAAGGGGTGTCTAGGCTCCTGTATGGAGTGCTCCATGTGTTCTTCCTTACACATTACCCGCCATGATTAAGAACCTTTCCCCTTAAACCAGACTCTTTTTCAAAAAGTTATGTACAAAAGCCTTTTTGTTTGGGAAAACAAAATTTCATTTATATCTATTAAGTCTTAAATCGAGGCCCATCACCATTGAATAAAATTGGAATCAGTAAGATTTGATATAATACAATTAATATAGTTATGTATTTTTATGAAAAGAATTTATTGAAGTAGGTTGCTCTCAGAAAATCACTTTAAAATTGAGAACAGATGTTCTTGGCTGAACTTGAAGTTTTGAAATCAAACCATATGCTTTAACCTTTCCACTTATCTCAATTGTTCTCAAACCTCAGGCTGCTTTAATTAGAATCAGCTGAAGGGATGGTTAAACCACAGATTGCTGGACCTCCCCCCCGCCCCCCGAGTCTTGATTCAGTAGATCTGGGATGGGGTTTGAGAATTCAAATTTCTAACAGTTCCCAGGTATGATAGACAGAATTCTAAAGATATTCCACCAAGATTCCCACTCCCAGGTTATTCAATCAAGCACCAGTCTAAGTACAGCTGTAGAGGGACTTTGCAGATGGAATTCAGGCACTAATCAGCTGACGTAAAATAGATGACCTGGGTTCTCTGGGTGGACCCAATGCTATCACATAGCCCTGAAAAGCAGAAGGAGAGGTCAGAGAGTTGAAGCTTGAGAAACAGTCACGCCACCCTTGCTTGCTTTGAAGCTGGAGGTAGGGACTGCAATCCAAGGCTGTGCTTGGCCTCTAGAAACTGAGAACAGCCTCAAACAGGTCAAGGAAACAGGGATCTCAGCCCCACATGGAACTGAATTCCCACAACAACCTGAATGAACTTGAAAGTGGATTCATTTCTGGAGCTTCTGGAAAGAAGTGCAGCTCTGATGACACCTTGATTTTGGCCTATGAGACTCTCTAAGCTGAGAACCCTGGGAGCCACACTATGCCCAGCCATCTGATTTACAGAAACTGTGAGTTAACTAATTTGTGTTATTTTAATAATTAAAATCATGGTAATTTGTTATAGCAGCAATAAAAAAATCAATACACATAGTAATACTGATGCGGCTGGTTCCAGAAACACAATTTGAGAATCACTGGCTTCCCTTTTATAAGTCTTCCATTATTACCAATTTACGAACTTGGAAAAGTTCAATCATTTATCTTTGTTTTCCTTACTTAGGAAAATGGAAACTAAGGTGAAGGATGCTGCCTTCATTATTTAAAATAAAATAACATATGTAAACTGTTTAGCAGAGTGCTGGGGCCTTTACTATAGTAACTTCTATTGGTAGATAATATTTATTAAAATGTTCAGTGGTTGGCACTGTACTAATTAATTATTATGACTTTGCCTGACTTACCCTCATATTAATTCTATGAGGTAGCTGCTATGATTGTTGTCATTTTATAGATATGTAAACTGAGACTCAGAGGAAACTTGCCCAGAATCAGGTAAGTCAGTAAAATCTAGAGGTGAGATATGAGACTGGGCAGTGTGACTTTAGAACCCGAACTCTTAATTGCCATTGACTTAGGTTATTTCACATCTGATTATGTATCTGGGTCTTGTTTGCTTCTTGAGTTCAGCAGTCCTACTCAGTTTTACAAAATAATAAAAACTTAAAGGCTATATAATTGCTTTTATTAAAGGATGCTAACATAATAAAAGATATCTATTACTTACTTACTCAGAATCTATTGAACACAAATTTGAGAGTGGTTCCTACCTCTGTTGAACTTACAATATTGAAATCAGCAGTCATTGAAGTACTTAGAGAAACACTGTAGAGTCATTTCTGGTAAAATGAGAAATAGCACAGTAATGCTCTAATCACCATTATGTGGCAGGATTCTTATAATGCTAGCAATGCAACTAGACGAGTGATTCTCAACCTTCCTAATACCGAGACCCTTTAATACAGTTCCTCATGTTGTGGTGACCTCCAACCATAAAATTATTTTCGTTGCTACTTCATAACTGTAATTTTGCTACTGTTATGAATCATAATGTAAATATCTGATATGCAGGATGTATTTTCATTGTTACAAATTGAACATAATTAAAGCATAGTGATTAATCACAAAACAATATGTAATTATATATGTGTTTTTCGATGGTCTTAGGCGACCCCTGTGAAAGGGTCGTTCCACCCCCAAAGGGGTCGCGACCCACAGGTTGAGAACCGCTGAACTAGACTTTCCAGGTTTAGCAAATAAAAACATAGAACACCCAGTAAAATAAGTGTGAATTTCAGAAAAACAAACAAAAAATGTTTTAGTATGTCTATCTAAAATATTGCATGGGAAATAGTTACATTACCTGTTGTTTAACTGAACACATAATTTTGATCCTTTATTTTATCTGGCTACTCTAAATGCAGCTAAATAGAAAAACTAAGGATATATGACTGTTATTTTTAACCAATCAACAGAAAAACTATTAGTACCAAGAAAGATAAATTAAAAGACTGGGAATAGCCTGGCCAGCGTGGCTCAGTGGTTGAGCGTCCACCTATGAAGCAGATTATGGTTCGATTCTGATCAGGGCACATGCTAGGATTGCAGACTCAGTCTCCAGTAGGGGGTGTGCAGGAGGCAGCCGATCAATGATTCTGTCTCATTATTGATGTTTCTATCTCACTCTCCCAGTCCCTCCCTTTCTGAAATCAATAAAAATATATGTATTTTTAAAAGACGGGGAATAAAATATACAAAAATCAATGGCTTTTGCACATACTAACCATAGTTAGGAAGCATAACAGACAATAGTACTTTTTAAACTTATTTTTAAATTGGGGTATCATTGACATATTACATTGTATTAGTTTTAGATGTGCAACATAATGACTTGAAATACGTCTGTGTTATGATATGATTACCACAATAAATTTAGTTAACATACATCATCACACAGTTAGAGTTTTTTTTCAATTTTTTAAAAAATTTATCAAATTGATTGCGGTGACATTGGTCAACATGAACTTAAAGGTTTCATGTGTGGATTTCTATGCTATAAAATCTGTATATTGCATTGTGTGCCCATCATCCAAAACAAATCTCCTGTCACCTCATATTGTAATGAGAACTGTTAAGATCTATTCTCTTGGCAACTTTCAAATAGGCAATACAGTATTATTAACTACTAGAGGCCTAGTGCACGAAATTCGTGCATAGGTAGGATCCCTAGCAGCTGCTGGCTGCCAGCCGGGGCCTTCCTTCATTCCACGCCACCCCCTGGTGGTCAGCACACATCATATCGAGCGATCGAACTCTCATTCTCCCAGTCGAAGTCCCAAGGGGACACTTTGCATATTAGGCTTTTATATGTATAGATAGTGATCATGCTGTATATTATATCCATAGTACTTTTTAATCTTATAAGTGGAAGTTTGTACTTTTTGACTACCTTCACCCATTTTTCTACCCCCAACCCCTGCCTCTAACAACCCCCAATGTGTTCTGTATCTGTGAATTCGGTGTTTTTTAGATTCTACATATAAGTGATATCATACAATATTTGTCTTTCTCTGACTTCTTTCACTTAGCACAAACTCTTCAAAGTCCATCCATGTTGTTGCAAATGGCAGGATTTCC
>NW_005364596.1:5557465-5559694 GCF_000412655.1 Myotis brandtii
ATATATATATATATGTATTATCACATTTTCTTTATCCATTTATCTATCAATGGACACTTTGGTTGTTTCCATGCCTTGGCTATTATAAATAATGTTGCAATGACCATAGGGGTACATATATTTCTTCAACATGGTGACCTCGTTTATTTACAGGAAATCACAGAGGTGGGATTGCAGGATCATAAGATAGTTCCATTTTTATTTTTTGAGGAAATTTCACATTGCTTTCCATAGTGTCTGAACCAATTTACATTCCTACCAACAATGCACAAGCATTCCTTGTCACCACATTGGCCAACACTTGTTATTTTTTGTCTTTTTTAAATAACCATTCTAACAGATGTGAAGTGACTTCTTATTGTAGTTTTGACTCATATTTCCCTGATGGTTAGTGATGCCAAACATCTTCTCATGTAACTATTGGCATTTGTATGTCTTCTTTGGAAAATATTTCAGAACCACTGCCATTTTTAATCAGATTTTGTTGTTGTTGTTATCAAGTTGTATGAGTTCTTTATATATTTTGGGTATTATATGACTTACAAATATTTTTTTCCATTCAGTATGTTGCCTCTTCATTTTGATGATGGTTAAAAAATTGTTCCAATGCATGAGCATGGAATATTATTCCATTTATTTATGTCTTCTCTAATTTCTTTCATCCATGTCATGGTATTAAGTGTATGGGTCTTTCATGTCCTTGGTTAAGTTTATTCCTAGATTTTTTTTGATGTAATTTTATTGCAATTGAATGCAAAACCCAAATTTTTCCTAGTAATTGGTCTTCTTATACTTTCTATTTCTTCATGATTCAGTTTTGGTAGGTTGTATACTTCTAAAATTTGTCCATTTCTTCTAGGTTGTCCAATTTGGTGGCATATACCCTTTTATAGTACATCTGTGTATCCATGGCTTCCATTTTGACTTTTCTTTCACCCATGATTTTATTTATTTTTGTCTTCACTCTTTTTTTCTTAGTCTAGCTAAAATTTTGTCAATTTTGTTTATCATTTTAAAAACACCTATTAATTTTGTTGATCTTTTCTATTGTTTTTCTAGTCTCTATTTCCACTCAGATCTTTGTTATTTCCTTCCTTCTACTAACTTGGGCTGTTTGTTCTTCTTGTTTTAATTTTCTTGAGATGTAAATTTAGGTTGCTTGAGATCTTTTTTTTTAAACATAGATGTTTCACATTATTAACTTTCCTCTTAGCACTGCTTTTGGTGAATCCCATAAGCTTTGGTATGTTAACTTTTTCATTTTCAATTATCTCAAGATATTCTTTGATTTATTTTCTGATCTCTTTTTTTGACCCATTGGTGTTTCAAAAGCTTTATATAATTAGGTGCTCCTATGATGGGTGTATAAATATTTACATTGTTATATCCCATTATATAGTGACTTTCTTTGTCTCTTATAACAGTTTGTCTTAAGTCTATATGTGTTGGTTTTTATGCATTTAAAAAACAGTCACCTCTTCAGATCCTGAAGAAGTTGTTTTATGTAGGAGTTGGACCTTATTGTTCAACCCTACCCTAGCTCTTGGTTGTCTCCCAACCCTTTTGATGATCTGAGCAGCCTTATTTGTTCTTAGTATCTCCCAGAAGTTGAGGGGATGCCAAGAAGTGTCAGTGTCCCAAAGTGGAGGATCTCAGTCATCACCTAGAGACACGTAGGTTGGGAGCTGGACTCTCAGGCAGCAGCTTTTAAAGTCTTCACCTTTTTCAGGAAGAAGACTGAGAGGCATTTCTGTCTGCTGCCTCTGCACTGGCGCCTGGGGGGTTGGCCATAGTGTGTCTGTGAGGGCCTGTTTAGATTCTTTCACAGTTTAGTAGAGCCTTCTGGACCTTGTAGACTCAAGACCTATAGGCTTAAAAAGCTAGATGTTTTGAGGTCCCATCTCTCAGGGCAAAGTCTTAAAAGTTGGGGCACTAGATATGGGGTCCAAACTCTTCACTCCTCAGAGGCAAGCTGGGAGGTATGAGCTTTCTCCTGGTTGCGTGTTGCTACACTGGATGAAGTTTGTAAAGAGATTGTATCTCAACCTCTTCTACTGATTTTGATGTGTTTTTTTTATTGCTTAAAGTATTACAAAGAGTATTACATATGTCTCCTATTTTTTTTTACCCGCCCTTGACAATCCCCCAGCCTCCCCTAACCCCAGTGTCTTATGTCCATTGGTTATGCTTATATGCATGCATACAAGTCCTTCGGTTGATCTCTTACCC
>NW_005364596.1:5564456-5566776 GCF_000412655.1 Myotis brandtii
CACACATCCACACACTCCTCTATCACTTCCTTGCACTCTCACACTCTGTCCCTCCCTACCTTCCTGCTGGTCACCATTTTTTTCTCTCCTTGATGTGTGTTTTGTCTTGTTCACTCAATGTGTAGAAGTAACTCATCTAGTTCCTGGCTTTTTTTTTTTTAAAAAAGAGGGATTCATTCTGTATGTAACTGTAGATGTGGTGTGTCCATGAGAGGAGGTGAGTTCAGGAGCCTCCTAAGTCACCATCTGGAACCAGACTCCATAATACTATTTAAATTAGCAATCTAGCCTGGCCGGCGTGGCTCAGTGGTAGAGCGTGAACTTATGAACCAGGAGGTCATGGTTCGTTTCCCAGTCAGGGCACACCTGGATTGTGGGCTTGATTCCTAGTCTGGGGCACATAGGAGGAAGCTGATCAATGATTCTCTCTCGTCATTGATGTTTCCATCTCTCTCTCCCTCTCCCTTCCTCTCTGAAATCAATAAAAATATATTTAAAAAAATAAATTAGCAATCTAGAATAAAAAATAAAAGCCAAAGTTACCATGAAAAGCATAGGATAACAGAAAATTGTAAATTGTAAGGGGCAAAAAAGGATTCTTGAAAAAAATGTATAACCATGTGCAATATCATTTCTCCTTAAATAGTATATTTAATGCAATTATAATTAAAATCCTTGGGGAGAAAGATGGGGAACTTTGAAAAATGAACATAAAATTTTCTGGACAAGTAGAAGTATGAGACTAGCTGAATTGCAAAAGCAGTTAAAAAGGATGAAGATGTAGCCAAACTGAATTTGGTGCAAGAGAACAGGGTCTTGGTCAATAGCCCCTTAAATAGAATTAATCCCTGAAATTGTTTGGTGGGTCTTCCTGAATGGGAATATAAATTCTAAGTCCCGAAGGATTGTGGTATAGCACAGTGAAGCCCCAGCATGGACAGGATAGTGTCATTGGGCCATACGTCCCAATATTGGAGTGTGGGCAAAGGAAGCGACGCTGAGATATGAAGCATGTGCCTCTGCTTTGTGTAGCACCCTCGCTTTCATCAAATTGGACAAATAAATCAGAATGTGTGTGTGTGTGTGTGTGTGTGTGTGTGTGTGTGTGTGTGTGTTGTATAGTGTACTCTTCCTGCTAATCTGTGCCCACCGAATTTTGGCAAAGGCGTAAGCTAATGTTCACATATTTAAAGAGGAGAGGGCATGACATCAAGACAAAAACCCATAAGGCAAAACATTTTGGGGTTTGACTTTAGAAAAAATAAAAGGTAAACTGAGGTTGAAAGAAACTATTCTATAAATGTCTACCAGACTAAATGTCAATATTCCTAATATACAAATAACTCTTTCAATTTTATACAAAAAAATCACATGTAATAGAAAAATGGGTATTTATAAAAATATCAATAGAAATAACCAATAAACTTATAAAATTAAAAATAAAAACAAAATTCTATTGTTTTACAGACTATGAGCCTGATGGGGTTTGAGGAGGTAGATAATACCCTCTATTGCCAAGGGATACTGGGGACTATCATAAATGGTGGTGAAAATGTGTCCAGAGCTGGGAAGCATCTGAGATTTTACTTTACTGGAAAATCCAACAAGTTAAGCTGTCACAGTTCATGGACACCTGGGTCAGAAACAAAACACTTTTACTCACAGCAATAACAGTATCAACAATAGCAGCATCTTTGGTGCCAATTCCCTAAGCCTCATTTGTCACCCTTTACCTGGAATTTGTTCTAAGAAGATCTTTGGAAAAGGGTGCAAACATACATACCCATACATGTACATGTGTTTTTTTTAGAGTATCAAAAAAAATTGGAAACAACATAAATGTGTATTGATTTAAATGATAGTATATCCATACAAAGGAATATTAAATAAAAACATTAAAATGATTGTATTAGTTGACTTGAATTTAAATGTTCTAACATTTTTGTGGAGTTTGTGAGTGGCTCCCCAAAATTCATATGTTGAAGCCCTAGCCCCCAAAGTGTCTGTATTTGGAGAGAGGGTCTTTAAGGGGGTAATTAAGGTTAAATGAGATAATTAGGGTGTGGTATTTTATTATAGCAGTCTAAGCAGACTAATACAGGGGGTAAGCAGCTAGCATAACTTATGAACTCATCTACACTAATAAAAGAGAAACATGGTAATTAGCGTATGACCGCTACCCTTTTCATTGGCTAATCAGTGAGTATATGCAAATTAACTGTCAGCCAAGATGGCGGCCGGCAGCCAGGCAGCTGGAAGCGAACATGAGGCTTGCTTGCTCCAGTGACTGCAGACTCCAACGTTCCCCGCCTGACTTGCC
>NW_005364596.1:5567595-5581586 GCF_000412655.1 Myotis brandtii
CACAAATTTTGTGCACCGGGCCTCTAGTCCTATACAATAAAAGCCTAATATGCAAATTGACCAAATGGCAGAACGACTGATTGGTGGAGGGCGGGGCCTGCAAGCAGGTGGCGCCAGGCCAGCCAAGTGGGTGCCAGCGGGCAGAGAGAGGAATGGCCATCGGGGGGCGGCAACCTGCGGCAGTGGAGGGGTGATGGGGGTTGGGCCTGGCTGCTCACTGGCTGGCGTCATCCCCTGATTGGCCCGCCAGTCACCACCCGCAGAGGGAGGCCACTGGCGGTGGCAGCAGCGTGGCAATGGGGGGCGAGGCTAGCTGCTTGCCGGCTGGTGCTGTCCCCTGATCAGCCCTCCAGTTGCCTCCCGCAGAAGGAGGCCACTGGTGGTGGTGGGGCGATGGGGGGCAGGGCTGGAGCTGCCCCTTGGTGGTCAGTGCGCTCCCACAGAGATGTCCATGGGGAGCGGGCCTAAGCCATCAGTTGGATATCCTCTGAGGGCTCCCAGACTGCGAGAGGGCACAGGCCAGGCTGAGGGACCCCTCTGAATGCATGAATTTTTGTGCACCAGGCCTCTAGTTTATATATAATTTTACAGTTATGTTTTTACATTTAAAAGATGTCTAAGGGATGTTCACCAACTATACCAACAGTGGTCATCTCTCTCTGGTAGATTTTTAGTGGCATTTAACCTTCTTACTTATTCTATATTATTTAACTTTATACAGTAAACATGTATTATCTATAATAATAAAAGTGTAATATGCTAATTAGACTGGACGTCCTTCCGGACGACCTTCCGGATGAAGCCATGGCAGCAGGGGCCGAGACAGAGGCAGCTGCGGCAGCAGCAGGGGCCAAGCCCCTTGCACAAATTTCATGCCTCAGGCCTCTAGTCCCATATAATAAAAGCCTAATATGCAAATCGACTGAATGGCGGAATGACTGGCGGAACGACTGGTTGTTATGATGTGCACTGACCACCAGGGGGCAGATGCTCAACACAGGAGCTGCCCCCACCCACAGGCCCCAGGCCAGCCAAGACGGGTGCCAGCAGCGGCCCCCTGATCGCCCCACTGGTCACCCCACAGAGGGAAGCAACCAGCGGTGGCAACAGGGGTGGGGGCGGCCAGTGGGCAGTGCCAGGCTGGCCAAGGCGGGTGCCCGTGGGGGTCCCCTGATTGCCCCGCTGGTCACCCCACAGATCGGCCCTGATTACCATTCAGGCCTAGGGACCCTACCCATGCACTAATTTCATTCACTGGGCCTCTAGTCTTTTATACAAAAAAGATAAATTTTGCACTTTGGGGAGAAGGAGTACATTTTGAAGCTCATCTCAACATAGCTCCATTTTACTTAATTTTCTGTCTTGTCATCTCCCAGCCTCTTATATGATTATAGAGCTTGTGATTGTCCCCTTTCAAGTAATGGTTTCACTCATAAGTCAAGTGCACCCTTAGATGGATAATCTTAGATGTTATGATTACTGGATTCTGATAAAAGAATGGTTGGAGACTTAGGAGACAGGGCTAATACCACATGTAATATATTAGATCTCATTTTGAATGTGAACTTGAAGAGGTTGAAAACTGCCCAGTAATTAGATGGTGACCATCTTCTGCTTCAATCACTCTGCTCCTCAAAATAATGCTGACCTATTCTAGGTGGTTTCCTCTTATTGACAGTTTTGTTTGAGATGTTATTGGTATGGCGACATTTTCAAAGGCAGAGATCCAGAGATAATTTCTTTTTAATTATACTTAAAAACAGCCTCACTTAAACCAAGGCAGGTTATTTTTTAGTTCGTATACAGAGGAGGCTTGTTTTCATGAGTGTGTCAGTAAGAATTCTGCCTACTCAAAGGAAATATTTCCATTATAATTGGTGTTGGCCTAATTATACCATCCTGACATTTGTATGTAATTTATAAATATAAACTCCTTATAATTCATCACATTTATTTTATAGTAGGCCAGTGATGCATTTTTGGGCTGTTATTAACAAAGAAGTAAATGTGTAACCCAGATGTCAGTTGGGGCTTTTGTTCCCTGAAGATTTAGGTGAATTTGGTTCATATCCTCGATATCCCAGTTTTTATGCATACAGAATTATCCACAGAATTTTTGTGACTTCCCACACTTACCTTCTAATGGTCCCTCCTACTCATCACCAACCCTGACATAACCATAATGTTATAATCCATCTTACACCACCCAATATGAAAGCTACCACCATTTCACTTTTCTTTTCTCTGAAAAAAGTCCAATCAGTTATGATTTTGTGGACTTAGTGCCATTATTGAAGACTTGAAGGGTTGAAAGGCGCAATCACATCCCACAGTCCTCCACCAGTTTGCTTGCCTCTTTCGGCAGGCGCTGCCACCTTCTAACGCCTGTGCCTCTGACAAAAGACCCTTCTCCTGATTTGTAAACCCCTGAAAAGTAGAGTCTAGTTCTATCAGTTTGACTCCTTTTATGGGGTATTCTTTCCAGGTTATTTTGCCTACCTCTGACCCCTGAAGAATTCACATTTTCTCACTTCACTACATTGGTCCAGGGGACTGTAAAGTTATTGACACTCATGCCACAAATCAGTGGCAGGGGTTGACAAACAGACGTTTATTAGACACCATCCAACTACCCCAAATTGTGATAAGTACCAAGGATACCAAGATATAATGAGATAAATAATTTTAAAGCCTTTTCTATTTGAAAAAAACAAACAAACAACCCACGAATTACAGAACCTCACAACTAGAAAAGCTCTTAGAGGTCATCTGTTTGAATTCTTCATCATTACACAGATGAGGAAACTAAAGAATAAGACTGTACAACTGATCGATGGCAGAACTGGAACTGGTACCCGTGTCTTCAGTCCCTTTGTCTAGTTCTTTTTTCTGGACATTCTGGAATATGGAGGAAGTTGACCAAGTGAGGATATATGTGAGATGTGATGGAGGAACACCAAAGGGGAACATGTGAGAGGTGTACAAGGAAGGAAGGAAGGAATGAAACGAGCAGGGCCTCATGGCGAGAAAAAGTGAAAGAGGATATGCCAAGCCACAAGGCAGAGGTGGCTTGTTCAGGTAGGAGTAGTTCCCCCGCAAGCCGAAGTGTGTGGCAGAGAAAATGAGCATAGGTATATGCACTAGTAGGTGGGAAAAGGAGAGCAAAATGTAAAACCAGTACTTCCTGAAGCTTGATAATGTTTCATCTTGTTTTTGTTCTTTTTTTCAAACTGATTGCCCCCAAATTTCCTCTGGTGTCACTTTTCTTAATGTGGGCTATGAGAGTAGGAGTTGGTAAAGTTTTGAGAAATTGGGCCCTCTTCATGGGATTCCCAAGGGTTGACAAAATAAACTAAATGCTGTGAAAGAAAAGAAACGCTCTTCTTTTTCTCAAAGGATGTGTGGGAAACATTGGAGTAGACTGAAGAGCTCCGTATAGTAACACTGAGTATGGACTTTGCATATGGACTTTCCCTAGAATCAGCAAAGCATATTCCTTTGATGGAAAAAGGGGCTTTCCTCACTCCTCCCATCCTCTCAGTCCCTTGTTAACCAAAGGACCCCAACCAAACACACAAGAACATGATTGCTATGGTCTAAAAGCTACCCAACACCTGACAGCTTGGAAGTGGTGATAGTGAGAGGATGGCAATACTACTGAAGATGTTTGCTGGTTCCTGAATGCATTCAACATGGAAGCACCCATTATTCTGAGAAATACTTTTCCTTTACCTCTCTGTTGTATAGTCTTTTCATTCTCAATCTGTACACAATTTAACCTTCCAGTTGGATTGGCAAACTGGGCCAGTTATAACCATATTTTTAAAGGTTTATTGCTTTTAAGGGATAAAAGCCACACTGCTAGAATGGAACATGAACGTTTCAGAAAGAGGACAAAGTAGAGCAATGCCAGGCAGAAACTAGACCTGGGAAAGCAGTGAGGTGCTTTCTGTCATTTAAGTCTGCATGTTCTTTTTGTTTCTGGGTTTGAACCCCTCTTCCCAAACTTAAATGGTATTATCAACACACCGCCCAGTATGGTGGCTCCAGCATAATTCTACGTGATCCTTCTTATAATTCATGTACATATGATCATATTATTATTTTTTAAATATTTACTGTTGAAAGTATTACATATGTCCCCCCTTTTTGCCCCATTGACCCCGTCTAGTCTGCCCCTGCCCCCCACCCCAGGCCTTCACCACACTATTATCTATGTCCATGGGTTATGCATATATGCATACAAGTTCTTTGATTAATCTCTTCCCACCCACCACCCACCCCCAACTTCCCTCTGAGATTCAACAGTCTGTTTCATGCTTCTATGTCTTTGGATCTATTTTGTTCATTAGATTCCACATATGAGTGAGAGCATGTGATACTTGTCTTTCGCGACTGGCTTATTTTGCTTTATTCATTTAGTTCTTGTATCTCCTAGAACAAATTCCTGAGAGGAAATCTGGCGCATTGTGCTCAGCTTACATCTTGGTTCCCTTCAGAAAGGTGTCCGCTGTTGATCAACTCGGTTGTGACTAAGAGGATGGGAGGTGCGAGGAAAGCCCCTTTCTCCATCAAAGGAATATGCTTCGCTGCTTCTAGGGAAGGTCCATGTGCTTGGCTCTGTGATCTAAATTAGTTTTTCAAGTTCATAGTTTTCAAGAACAAATAAATCACACTTTCCAACTCATTAAGCATTTCTCCGTGGTCTTTGGTCTGGGATTCAGGTTTTATTAGTGAGCACTCAAGGAATTTAGAATTAGGATTTGGGATCTCATCAGAGAGGGTGAGAAAAAGTTAAAAGCATGGAAAATGTGGCTTTTTATATGTCTCCTTAAGTTGTAAATGTCAATAGCCACAATGCAGTACAATGTTCGTCATGATTTTCTCACAGGGCCGAAATTTAAAAGAAAATCAGAGTAGGTTTCTAAAGAAATACATATTTGACATGGTGGGACACCATACCTCTAAAAATAAAAGCCAATTTGAGAGATTAAACAAAATTGGGCTGTAGTGCAAGGGTATGCTGACTGGGGAGAAGGAATGGGTTTTTTCTTTTCTTATCTGTAGATTTTGGGAAGTGATGGAATCATACAACTCCATTTGCTCCGTTGTAGAGATCTGAGGCCCTATTGCACAGCACAGTTCATACCTCCTAGCAATGTCTGCAGGATTTGGTGGGTCATAATGATGTGTTTATTGATTACATTATGAGAAATCAATTCAACATCCACCCTGACCTTTACTCCAGGGTGCTTTCTGTGCATGCAATGGCAGGTGGCCACTCACCACTGTGGCTAAAACAGCACCACAGGGTGCCCCATTACAGCCCTGGTGAGAGGACCTTCAGGGAATTCAGTGTGGTTTCCTTCATTGCCTTCATGTGGCCTCTGAGCGGGAGCCTCATAGTTCTTTCTCATTCTGGGCAGCAGGACCACTATGGCAGCTCCCTGTTAATTTTGACTTCCCTTGGGCACCAGATTGAATCAGTGCTTCCCCATTCCTTTAATACAACTGTTTTCCTCAGATGCTGAGCAGCTGTCATTGTCTGAAGATGTTCCCAGAAAGATAAGCCGGGGCTAGAAATCCTTGGTTTTCTTTGTTCATATTAATCAGACTTGTTCATTGAAAACAAACGCCCGCCTAGATCAGGGGAGCACAGGAAAATATTGGGTTAAGGAGGGAGCCAGAGAGGATGGAGGAGTGGGATGGAGGAGCTTGGTCAGAAGCCCTCCGATGAAGGCTACATTCTCATGGGCACCTGGCTCCCTGCGCATGCTGCTATTGAAATGGTTAATAAAATGCTTTGGATCAAATAGTTTTTTAAAATATATATTTTTATTGGTTTCATGGAGGATGGAAGAGGGAGAGAGAGATGGAAACATCAATGATGAGAGAGAATCTTTAATCGGCTGCCTCCTGCATGCCCATCCTGGGGATCAAGCCCATGACCCAGGCATGTGCCCTGACCAGGAATTGAGTCATGACTTCCTGGTTCATAGATTGACACTCAACCACTCAGCCACGCCAGCCAGGCTCAAATAGGTTTTTTTTTTAAGTGAACATAGGATATAGGTCATAAGACTGCTAGAGAGACTTTAACCCACATGACAAAATGAAAAAAAAAAATGATCAGAGCTGTCTGGCCAGTTTCTGCTGTGTCTTTACTATCATGTTTGACCTGCTAATATTTTTCTGGTTTCATTGTGGAGCCTCCATGTTTACAGAATGAGGTAGAAGGAGCATGAGTGCATGATAAAAGGGAACCATGTCATTCTATATATGAAAAATGATGTAACTCTCCCCCACGTTCCCTCAATCTCCTCCCTTAGTCTGGGAATGAAGCATAGGGAGAGGAGGAAAATGGTACTAATGTCAACAAATTGGGCTCAGGTGGAGATGGTTGGAGATGCTGAGTCAATTATGGGCAGCACGGAGGTCCAATCTCCTGAACTACAGAGGACTGGCAGGTCTGTGGCCTTGGGAATTTGATAGGCAAAATCTAATATAGGCGTACCTCAGAGGCATTGTGGGTTTGCTTACAGACCACTACAACGAAGCAAGTATTGAAATAAAGTGAGTCGTAATGGTTTTGCTGATGGAGAGTCTCGCCTTCAATTTGTTATTTTTAAAAAATGCATCTGTGAAGCACAACAAAGCGCAGTGCAGTAAATGAGGTATGCCTGTCGTGCACGCGATCGGGTTTCTGTTACATTTTTTCCGGTTGTAACTAATCTAGATTTTGAATTTTCACAGCAAAAGAAATATCCTCAATACCCAAGTCTTGAATGCTTTTATCCCACTCAAAAGAAAGAGATTAGGCTTTCCTGATGATTCTGTCATAATATATGGCAATCTTTCCTAGAAGGCGATCAACACACCTTTTGCATTAAAATAAACCACCATTCATGTGAATCCCTTACAGTGGGAATAAGGAACAGCTGAGGAATGCAAGGGGGTGTGCACAAGCAAACTATGAGGAATTATTTGTTCCTGTTGTCAAAAGCAAACTTTTCTGGACTCGTTTTTCTTTTATTGAAATATAGCAAAATATAAAAGTTTTTTGGGGAAAGACTGCTATCTTAAAAGTAGGAAATATTTAGGTTCCATTATCTTAGCTGTGATGAGTGGTGACTGGGTACATGACTGCCAGGGTTGTATCTTCAAGAACAAATTGTCAATCTAAACTGTGGAAGACAAAATTGTCAGCTATGTCTCTGGATGAACGAAATTATTGATTGCGTCTCAAGAAGGTGAAAGTCCTTGGGAGTGAGAAGATTGTCAGATGCATATTTTCAAGACAGACTCATTGGCCATGTCAGTTAAATAACAGGTTGCTATTATTTTACTGCTGAACTGTGAAATTGACCGTTTTTATCCTATTTGCCATTTGAATTGACAGAGTGAACTCCACCCAAATTGTCATGTGCATTGGTACTGAGCACGGGCAGATGTACCACATGTGCTTTTGTGTTATGACTGGAAAGATAGATACATATGGGCAACCAACCAGATAGTACATGGTAAAATGTTTCTTGTGTTAATGGAGAAAGAGCCATTGTGGATTCCTTGAATGGGTGTTTCAATTCAAAATGAAAGGCAGTTAGGTCAGAGGGAGGTGGGACAAAGGCATGGGGAGCGGGGCAGTCATTACTAGAGCACTGTATTTAATAACATGTCTTGTGACATGTTTGTGGTAAGTCAATAATTCCCTTCTGAGTCATGGCATTTGGCTCTGGGAGAGAGAGAGAGAGAGAGAGAGAGAGAGACATCAATGATGAGAGAGAATCATTGATCGGCTGCCTCCTATATGCCCCCCCCCCCCACACTGGGGATCGAGCCCACAACCTGGGCATGTGCACTGACCAGGAATTGCTGTGTGATCCCCTGGTTCGTAGGTCGGTGCTCAACCACTGAACCACATTGGCCAGGCAACAGTAGGTGTATTTTATTTTTCAGACCAAGATGGTAAGTTTCAACATCCCAGGAATCTCTGGGTCATTCCCAGGAATCTCTGGGTCATCCCCAGAAATCAGTTGTCTGTTTTATTTTGATTCTGTGGGTTTATGATTGAGTTGTGGAAGGCAGGTTCAGCTTTGAGTCTAAATTAAGGGAGTTGGAAATGTTGAGCTTCAGGACTCCCAGTTTATTCTTTAGCCAGACTAACCTGGATACCTGTATTGTGATACACTCTGGCTCATGACTTTCCAATGTCTTCCCATTGCCTACAAAATACAGTAACTATGCCCTAGACTAGACTCCAAGTTCTGTATGTTCCAAGTTCTGCTCTAATTGGTACTTATTTCCTGAGCCCCATTCTGTTGTAATCTAACCTTAACCCTCACTCTAATCCTGACCTTGACTCTTCCTATTTGAATTTTTTGGGACCTAGAACAAATATATCTTTAGTGATGTCTAATGTACCTACCGAGCACTCTTACTCCTTTGTATTTTGAGTAGTTACTGTCACTTCGTACTACTAAATTGATACTAGTATACACTGTATTTAAACAATATTTTAAAGGATAACTATGTGTCCTGTTATCTGATGTTAGGGGTATAAAGATGAATAAGACATGAGCCTATCTTCTTGGCCATTGTAGTTCATCAAGTGACTCAGAAGAAAACAGGTGATTGTAGCAGGGGACAGAAAGTATTATGAGGGGAAGGTACAGGGCATAATGAGAGCAGACAGTAAGAACATTTTAACCAGATGTTGGGCTCAAAAGGAGATCTCTAACCTGTGGATGTGACATTTAGGCTGATACCCAAAGAAAGGGGAAATTTTAGTTCCTGTAGGAAAGTTGTGGCAGGGTCCTTTACTGCACTAGCACACTGAGTTAGTGCTTCCTATAGCTCTTCCATTCTGCTTATGCTAAGCAGGTGGACTCAACTGTGTGAGATGGGGATGGTGAGAGATGAGGGGTGTGCATATCATGAAGGGTGTTGTAGGCTATCCTGAAGTGATTGAACATCCTATCTAATAAAGAGGGGATATGCTAATTGACTGTCACACCCTCACAAAGATGGCAGCACCCACAGACACAAGAAGGCGGTGCCCAGTCCCCTCAGCCCCACCTTATCCAGCCGGAGTCCCCCAGTCCCCTAAGCCCTGCCTCATCCAGCCTCAGTTCCCCAGTCCTCTCAGCCCCGCAGGGGAAGGCAGTTGGGGACAATCATGCCAGCAGGGGGGCAGTTAGGCATCAATCAGGCCAGCAGGGGAGTGGTTAGGGGCAATCAGGCAGGCAGGCAGTGGTTAGGAGCCAGCAGTCCCAGATTGTGAGAGGGATGTCTGACTGCTGGTTTAGGCCTGATCCCGCAGGGGTCCCAGATTGGAGAGGGTGCAGGCTGGGCTGAGGGACACCCCTTCCCTCCCCCTCGCCATGCACGAATTTCATGCACCAGGCCTCTAGTTGTCTTATAAGGAGCCATTGAAGAGAGGGAGATAAAGGGAGGAACAAGGTCAAATTTGCATTTCAGAAACATCACTATGGCTTCAGTGAAAAAAGATTATAAATTAGATAACCAAATAGTGTGGTTTGCCTGTTATAGTACTATCCATTTTAACATTTGTCTTATATTTTTCATTTTTTAAACAAATTAGGAACCCTCTGTGTATTTCTAACTTCTCCATGGATTCTTCTTGTAGTGTTTGAGATATATGTCAATGAATAGAATTCTCATCTTAACATGTGGTTGAGTCTAAAAGGTACCTACCTTTCAAGGACAACATACAAGCATTCATGATAAAATAGCCCAACAGAAAACAAAGGACTTGAGTAGCTGTGGGGAAAGTACTATATAAAACTGCTCTTCTACTGATATACCAGCCCCTTGTGCCAGCCAGTGAGAAGCAGGAAACCACTATAGTCATTGGGAAACAAGGGACGGTAAAGGTTAAATGTAGCTGAAATAATAAACAGGAAATAGAAGTTGGGTGATTTACTATAATGCAGAAAGAGAGAAGTCCACTACAGTGGTTTTGTCATTTACTATATGTTATATATCTTAACAATTTATTTAACTTTATTATTTGATGGCCTTTTATGGAACAATAAACATTTTCAGGAGCTATGAGTTCAAAAATATTAAAAGCACATGTTCAATGAAAAATTAGCTACTGAATTACTGTTTCTTGAGACAGTTGATGCTGATTGAGCAAAAAAAAAATCATCAAACGAAATATTACTAACAAAATGAAAACTAGAAGTCAGAAATCTCTAAAAATCATTAATTTGAAAATTAGTACTTACAAGGAAACTGCATGACTACAACAATTTAATGTGTGTGAATGCAAAAAGTGCATTTCGTTGTCATTCTATGGACAGGATTTTCATTGTATCAAATGACTGCTCTGTTCGTCTTCAATTCCAATTTTTCTAGTACACATGAAAATGAAGTGATAACCATTGGCTCCATTAGTAAAGAGATATTCTCAGTTAGTCATGTTGGTTTTCCATTAGTATTACCAAATGCTTCAAAGAGAAAAGCAGTTAATTCCAATTCCTTTTCTTAAACAATGTAATTCATACAATCAAAGGAAATTGTTTGGAATTTCATTGGCTTGCCATTATTGTGACTGTTACTGCACATTTAGTTTAAAACAAAGTTTAACTTTGAGCATAAAGTTATTGTGTGGTAATATAAACACATTTTGGTAAAGAACAAAGATGAGGTATAAACATTATATCATATTAAGAAACTTATGGAGGTGAAATGTACTTGTGTTGGTTGTGGTGCACAAATATTTTATAATTGCAGCTAAACAAGCTGTATTATTCTACCAATTAAATACATTTTTATATATTTGCAGAGTAGTATAAATTTTTATAATGCTGGTGATATTGAATATGCAAAACTACTTTTTCATGGCAGAACTTACATTTTTTCTCTTTGCTGCTCATCACCAATTAGATGTTTAGAAACGCCTGAGTCTTTGAAGGACTTTGAAAGACACGTTGTAAATCAACTTAATAGTGGTTTTAAAATATTTTGTAGACAATTTATTTAACTTTTGATTACATTTTGTCTAAAATAAATTGTGAATTTAAGTGCACATATTTAACAAATGGACCACCCAAGAATTAAGTTGTTAGCAAATTGCAGTTATAGAAAAAAATTAAGAAAAAGGAAGACATTAAAATCCCCCTCTTCCCCACCCTCAGCCCACCCCCCCTAAAAGAAGAAGTGGAAATAATGAGGATTCAAGTGGTATATGAATATTTCATGCTGAAGTTTTAAATTTTGCTTTGCAATATTTCTATTTGTGGGAGGAATCTTTTAATAAAGCTTCTGTTTTTAACTGGAGAAATTTCTATTCCATATGCCAGGATGGAAGGAAATGGAGAAAGCTTACAATTTCCAGCATCTAAATTTAGTGAAAGATTCAAAAGGATCATAAATAGAGGCAAGTTTTTGGACAAATTTATTTTGTAAAAATATGTATCAAAGAAAGACACTCAAAAGAGTGGCAAAAATGTGTCTGTGAAAATATTTGAGCTGAACTACCTCCAATTTCAATATGCAAAATATGATTTTGCCTTAGGCTTATCAGGAACCATAAGTGGTACTTTCGCAGTAAAAAATACTATGGGCACCAGAAATAAAACATGAGACCCTTCAGTCCTCCAGTCTGCAACCCAACTGCTGTAACCACTGAGCAAACCAGCCAGGGCACTATTTCCCATTTAAATGTACCTATAAACTTCCATGACTTGGCAAGTTGTGTGCTATTTGCTGTTTAATGTTGGTCTCAGTTAAGAAAAATTAAAATCTTGAATTATTAGCAGGAATTTTACCATTTACCTTTACATTGTGTAAAGCTGATTTAAAATGCAAATATCAGAAATCTAATATGCAGAATCACTGCAATTATACAATTTGAATTTTGCGGCTCAGCCCCTATCAGAGGGCTTAAAACTGGCCAGAGTACGTACACACAACGAAGGAAGAGAGGATCCCGCAGGGCCTGGGGATATTCCAGGGCCGGTCCTCACAGGTCCCCAGGGCCATGCCCTGCCCTGCAGGGCCCTTCCACTTCCCACCAGCAGCCAGACCTCCTGCGCTGTGTGGTGGCTGGGGCTGGGCTGGGCAGTTAAGCCGGGAGCTCCCCTTTCCTAAGGATCTGCACTCCAACTGACACACATAGGAGAACCCCCAAGGATCTAGTGCCTTCGCACCTGAACAGGCTCGGTTCCTGGATCAGTGATGAATGGGTGAGGGACTCTGCTGCTAAGATGTCGACTCTGGCCAGCGGTTCACATGACACCCCTGGTGCTGCCAGCCTGGGGTGGGACCAGGCTCTCCCCAGAGGTGCTGCCTGGCCTTTGCCTGACCCCAACCCTGTGCCACACCCTGCAGGGGATGGAGGGCAGGTGTGGTCACAAGGTGGGGCAGGGAGGAGGCTGGGCAGGGGCCAGTGCACCCAGAATCCTCCCCTGGAGGTGGTATGAGGCAGCCTGCAAGTTCCCAGCACATTTTCCATGGTCCCATCAGACTCCATTCACACACACACACACACCCCAAAGAAATATTTTAAGAATCTCAAGAAAGTGACAGCAACAGCCTTAAACCCTAAGCAGGACGCCCTCTGCGCGTTGGGGCCTGCGTGGCTGCCCTGGTCGCGTGCCCGGGAAGCTGGGCCTAGACGTAATCAACTCCTCAGGAGGAGGAAACCGGTTCCTGGTTTCTGGGTCTGTGCATTGCAGGCCTTCGACTCCATGCTGCCTTTTTCAAAGAAAGGAGAGTGTGGTCTCCCTCTTCTTGGAGGGAAGCCCACACAGGTCCATTTGGGAAAAGTCCAGTTAAAATGAAAGGTGTTACTCCAAACTGGAAAGGAATGCCCCTTGCGTGGTCATGTGTCCCGTCCACTTACTGAGAGGAAAACTTCCGGCAACATATGAGGTCGCATGAGAACGCCGCGGGAGAACCGACCCTGCACCCTGGAGCAGTCGTGTGTTCACATGCACTCTCTCTTTCCCTTGATCACTTTTTATTTTTCCTAGAGGGGAAAAATAGAAACAAAATGTGAATGAATTCCGTCTCGATTAAGCCCTGTATTTGGTTCTGATTGGTCTTGGGTAGGGTGGAATGCAGGGCAGGGGAAGGAAGGCAAAGGCGGCTTTATTTGGCCTTGGAAAAGGAACTTATTAAACAAGGATTACTTGTACGGTGTGGTGCACTTCACACGTGTCATCTGGTTTAATGCTACTCTGCAAGACCGCTGTCATTATTCCCGTTTATCCTATTGAGGACGGTAAGGCTCAGGAAGGTTAAGTAACTTGTTCATGTTCAACTCCATCTGACTGAAACGCTTGTGGCTTTCTTTTGAGACGAGGTTCTTGTCCTCAGGCAGCGGACCAGTCTCTCTGCCGGGGCTCAAGGCCCAAGTGACACGTTTTTTTCAGAGGACCTGATCCATCCCCAACGCGGTGGCTTCTCCAACCACTTCTTACCAGCCCAGTCAGACTTGGACACATTTTCTAACAGAGTAGCAAGTATGAGATTCTGCTGAAAGTATGAGAGAAAGAGAGAGGAGGCGGAGTTAGTAATAGCTCCCTTTAACCATAGGGACATTTTAACATCCCATCGCTGGGGCAGGGGGGGAGGGGGAGGGGATGGGGGGGGGGGGAAGGAAGAGAGTGATTAGTCCGCGATCCTCCCCCGCACCCTCCCTCCCCAGTTCCCTTGTGAATTCTGTAGCCATAATTGGTATATTGAGTCCTTGTATAGGGGTAGGAGCGAAGTAGGTGGAGGATCTTTCTTGCTCAGCCCAGCTAACTTTCGGGTCTCTGATTTCCTGATGGAGATGCTTGACACCCTGGATGGTGAGGTCAAGTTCTTTCATGTCTGGACTGAGTCTCACTGAAACTGAGGGAGGTGGACTTGGCCACTTCTGAGTCTCCGCCTTCTGAGAGTGTCATCATTAAATACGTGAGAACATCTACTCCCAGGAAACGCTTCTCATGTCTTTCTTCCCCCCTCCTTCAGCCTCC
>NW_005364596.1:5581706-5591065 GCF_000412655.1 Myotis brandtii
TGAGTTATTCTTTCTGTTTCCAGATGGCTCACAGGAATAGTGACTCAGAGAAGCGGAACAGCCTCTTTTCTCTGAAAAAAAAAAAATCTCATTTTTTAGCGAGTGGCTCCTGGGTGTCTTTCTGTCCTTGGTTGAGAATGTCATTCTGTGCAGCCCGGGGGGTTTTCCCTCTGACGTTCTCGGTTTGAATGGTTACCATGCGAGCCAGAGCCAGCCGATGAGTCACTGCTGTTTAACACACCAAGCAGTGGGCGAGGCTCTGTGACATCAGCTGCTGGCCTGCGCCTGTGCTTGGAACCAGACACACGCCCACCTACACCCACACCGGTTTGCTTTTGTCATTCAGAGCCGGAAGCCCTGACTAGAGCAGGATCCCAGGTACCGTAACATCAGGTATGGTGTAATGTTTTCCACCGACGATTTTCAGAGAGAGAAGTATGTGGCCCGATTGGGGGGTTGTCATGTGTCCGTGCTAAATGTATACTCACCATCCTAAGCCGTGTTGTGAAATCTGAGGCCATTTTTGTCTTTCCCATTCACTCTCCCTCTCACTAACCCAGGCCCCTTTGCCAGGGAACAAAGAAATAATGATCAGTGCATCTTAGCCAGTTCCTTAATGGGGCCAGACATGGCCCACAGGACTCTGCTGACAGGCCTAGATCAGGCTAATAGACATCTGGTCACCTGGGAGCTTTATTAACAATTGCACAGCTGGGCCAAAGGCTGAACTACGGGCTGCTGACTGTTCTGATTGGCCAGCCAATGATCTCATTGCCCAGATAAAACAGAATTTCTCACATCTGCCTTACTTTCTGTCAGGAACTAGAGCTACTTATTTGCTCTGTGATCTTGAGAAAATTATTTCAATTCTGAATCTGTTTTTTTTCCCCCAGTGATAAAATGCAGATAATAACAGGACTTCCCTTAAATAGTGGTCAATGGAGATTGAAAGAGTTAATGCATGTAAGGCACTTAGATCAATGTTTGGCCCATAATAAAATTCTTTATACATGTTAATGATTATTAATATCCTAACTAAGCCTCTAGCATGGGAACGTCCTAAGCTGCAAATATAGAAGTCTATTTGCCTACCTGGGAGATGAAAGCATAGTCTTTGGAAGGTAACTAGTATGTAGTATGACGTGCAATAATATGATAGCGTCATCCCGATAAGCACCTGAGTACTCCTTCAATGTGATGCTCTCTACCTGCAGTGATATTTACAAGGAAGCTATAGGGGCCCGGATGGAGTAATATTTATCCTATTTCCAGCCCTTTTAGTGGTTCTTCCATAAAGCCTGGCATGTTGTAATTGCTCAATTAAATTGCCATCGAGGGCCACAATTTTGAATCTTTACTGTGAAAATGCTACTTCTGCTTGGCTGTGCAGAGCTGACTGCTCCATGGCACAGTAGAGGCTGATTTCAGGCACCAGCAGCCCCACAATTCCTATCTGCTATCATCTAAGTGTCCCAAAGACACAGAGATTTTTTTTAACTATTGTATTTTCAGTGTCTAGGACAGTGCCTCACACATGGTCAACGATCAGTAAATATTCACTGAAGGTATAAATAAAAGCAAAACATTGGAGGGGGCACAAAGGGGCTGACAAAGTCTGTGGCTGCATAATATAAAAGTTACCATTTTAACAATCTTTAGGTGTGTAGTTCAGAGGCATTAAGTAAATTTGCACTGTTATACAACCATCGCCACTATCCACCTCCAGGAAATTTTCAACTTCCCAAACTGAAAGTTGTACCCTTTAAGACTTAACTCCCTTTTACCCCTACTCCAAACCCTGACAACAACTATTGTTCTTTCTGTCTCTATGAATCTACTTGGGAATCTCATATAAGTGAAATCATACAATATTTGTTCTTTTGTGTCTGGCTTATTTCACTTAGCACAATGTCATCAAGGTTCATCTCTGTTGTAGCAGGTGTCACAATTTCATCCCTTTTTGTAGCTGAATAATATTCTATTCTCTCTCTCTCTCTCTCTCTCTCTCTCTCTCTCTCTCCCTTTCTTAGTCAGTTTGCATTGCTGTAATAAATTACCACAGACTGGGAGACTAAATGGTAAACAGTTTTCTCATACTTCTTGAGTCTGGGGAGTCAAAGATCAAGATGCCAGCAAATGACCATCTTCTCATCTATCCTCATTTAGTGGAGTGCAGAGAGGGAGCAAACTCTCATATCTCTTCCTGTTAGGACACTAATTTCATTCATGAGGATGCTAACCTCTTGACCTAATCATCTCCCATAGCCCCTCCTCCTAACATCATCACATTTGGAGATTCAGATTGCAAGATGTGATTTGGGTAGGGGACACAAATATTCTATCTAGAATACCACTCATCTGTCAATAGACATCTGGGCTGTTTTCATCTATTGTGAATAATGTTGCTATGAGCATTGATATACATATATTTATCTGAGTTCCTGCTTTCAATTATTTTCAGTATATATCCAGAAGTGGAATTGCTGCATCATATGGTAATTCTATCTTTGTGGGGTTTTTTTGAGGAACCACCATACTGCTTTCCACCGTGATTACACCATTTTACATTCCCACCAGCAATGCACAAGAGTTCCAATTTCTCCACATCCTCTCCAGCACATGTTGTTGCTATCCTGATGGGTATGAAGTGATATCTCGTTGTGATTTGATTTGCATTGCCGTAATGATTAGTGAGGTTGAGCATCTTTTCATGTACTTATTGGCCATTCGTATACATTCTTGGCAAAAACATCTATTCAAGTCCTTTACCCATATTTTAATCAGTTTGTGTGTTGTTGTGTTGCTGAGTACGACGTGGTTTTAAATTCTTTGTCCAAGTTCTTTAAATTTTTTGTCTAAAGACTGTGCTTTTTAGAGATGCTTCCTGCCAGCTCATTTTCTTCTTGTCGTGGGCTGTGCTTTCCTGTTTCTTTGCCTACTTCATGATTTTTTTTTGTTGTTGAAAGTTGGCACTTGGAAAAACAGCAATCTCTACCAGTCTTTGTAGACTGGCTCTGGGCTGGGCTCATTCTTCACCAATTAGCTAAGCGTGCTCTGGGCCTTAGGGGCTGCCTGAGTTGAAAAGGTAAGGTCTTTTCTGAGCACGAGGTTTTTTTCTAGGCCTTGAGTGGCCTTTTCAGTCTTCTCCACCCACATACAAGGTTGGTTCTGAATATTTTACTTCACCAGCTTCTTCCCAGGGCCTTGGTTGTCCTATTGTACATCTTCCCCAGTAACCTCTTGCCCTCGGCATCTACTGGTTTTGGTCTTCGCAGCTTTTATGAGTAGCTTCCACTCCTCCCCAGCTCTAAGTTAGGTGAAGCACAGACAGATAGATGTTCAGGACCCCAGATGGATTAGAATGTAGCAAATAAGGTCCCACTGGTTTCTGGGAGGGAATTGGAAACTAGGATGCTACCTTCTCAAGACCAAGACACTGCAAGGAGGTGGTGGGGCAGGGACAAGAAAAAACACCACAAAATTTCCTACCATTTTGAATGTGGCTTTTTCTTGACTGGCTGTGCTTTTGGTTGCTTGTAGAACTTTGACCCTTTTTCATTGCTCCAATAACATTATTTTAGCGTGTGTGTGTGTGTGTGTGTGTGTGTGTGTGTGTGTGTGTAAGTGTTTAATGTTTCTGTGGGGAAGTGAAAGCTTGGAAATTACTAGTCTGCCATTTCATTGACATCACTCTTCAATTTAGATTCTATGACTTCTTTTTAGAATAGGTTTGGGGGGACTATTGATGGAAATTGATACTTTTCAAGTGCCCTCTCCACTGAAGGTACTCTTAGGCATTATCCCTGGTTACTGGATTTTGAGGCCATGAATATAACTGGAAACTCTCATTAGAAGGCAAAATAAAGAGGCCGCAGAGAGCCATATTTGAAGTTGGGAGAAAGCCCTCCTAACCCCTGGTTTGAGGGTATTGTTGAGGCATTACTCACTCAACCAATATGTGTTATTTATGAGATTCCAAGAGAGAAGTTTTCCTCTTTACCTAATAAGGTTTAAAATACATAAATATTCTTTGAAAAGTAGACAAGACATTTATCATGCCCATTTGCCTCATGAGGAAACTGAAAATTATCATGAGTTTTAGCCAAGATTCTTCTTCCCACTCTACTGTGCTGCCCTTCCTGTCCTCCCTAAATATGGAAAATTCAGCTGTCGCTGAAAGCAGGATTTCTGACTCGTTTGTAGATGGATCCCATGCATACGGATGATGCCAGCCACATAATAGATGTTTAATAAATATTTGTGGAATGAATGAACACATGGGAGGAGCTAGTTTCCCACAGTATATGAAAGAAATATGAGGAATTTCTTATCTTTTTAAAACTTGGCTTAGTGAACTTTATAATGAAATAAAACATACCTATGGAAAAGCACCTGTTCTAAGTGTACAGGTCAGTGACTTTTTACATGAACACATCCATGGAGCCAGCTCCCAGACACACAAACACTGTGCTCCATCTTCTCTCTGAAGGGTAAAACTACCCTCACTTCCTAACTGTGGATTTGTTTTGCCTGTTTTCGAACTTTCTATAGATTATACAATGTAATATATACTCTTTTCTGTTTGTCTTTCTTTGTTTTTATTGCTCAACATTTTGTGAGATTTATCCATGTTGTTGAGTGAAGTTATAGTTGAGTTTTGACTTTTTTGAAACTTAAAAAACATCTAGCTTGAAGTTAATCAATGCCAGGGGAAACCACAGATTTGTAGAATAATAGTCTTCGATAGCCTTCCTTTTTTTAAAGCACATGGTGGCACACTCTATGCTAAGAAGTGATATTCATGAATGATCTTACTTTCCCCTGTCAAAGTCTCCTGGGTTCAGCTATCATTCTCCATACTTTCTTGATAGAAAAACTCAAATATAGAGAAGGTACCTAGCTGGCTGGTAAATAACAGGCTTGTAAGAAATGACATTCTCAGTTGAAACCAGGCTTCCCAGTCAACCACGCCTAAGGTTTTGTTAACCGCTACTCTCATTTGCCGTTCCCACACAGGACTTCTTTAAGAAACTGTTTTCAATGAATATGCATTTAGGTGGAAGTAGTGGGGAGAGTGAGACTGTACTAATTGGGAGACAGCTGTGTGTCAGCATCCGCACCGCCGACAGGACAGTTTCCCAGAGCCTCTTTGCTGACCCTTTTGGTCCTTTGCCCTCTGATCACCCAGCCAGTGTATCACAGATTCGGCCTCAGGATCAAGTCAGGAAGGACTGTCTCCTGGAGGTCCTTTTCTTTAGGCCCCAGCAGTTATGGGTCACAGACCAGCTAGAGGTCATTCCCATTCCAACTGTTCCCAATTTCTGGGTGGGAGGCGGTGCCCTCGGTTGAATCAGCCCCAGCTGAGAACTGGATTCCTCTATCAGGTGGTGAGCATGTGCGGAATGTTTCTCTGGGGGCGAACTCCCAGCCTGGGGTTCACCGTGTTGACTTCCAGTTGACACATTCAGGATGATGCAAGATTTTCTCTTGGGCTGACTTTTGCCTTTTCCACTTTTGTAGGCCTTACATACTGCAGGCTCACTTGACTCTTGTAGCCCGCAGGGAGCAAGGACAGGTGTCCATTTGGCACCAGCAAAGGCTATCCTCGCATTGTGCTGTCTTACCAATGGCCTGTCCTTTGTGACGCAGGACACACTCTAATTTTCCATCTCCTTTCACCTTCAACTTTTTGTTTTTTTAAAAAGAAAGGCTTTTCCCAGCCTGCTTGGCTCAACCTATGAATGCTGACCTATGAACCAGGAGGTCATGGCTTGATTCCCGATTGGGGCACATGCCCAGGTTCTGGGCTCAAACCCCAGTGTGGGGCATACAGGAGGCAGCTGATCAATGATTCTCTCTCATCATTGATGTTTCTCTCTTCCTCCCTCTCTAAAATTGATAAAAAAAATATATACTTTTAAAAAGTCTTTTATTTGCTGAGCTTACAGATTCAGCCAGCATTTAACTGTTAGAGTAGATCTTTCACTTCCCCAGCCCTCTGTCTCTTAGTCCCTTTCCCTCATTCTCTTATTTGGGGTGAGTTATCTTGGTGCCATCAGCCTCCTTTGTCAGTGTAATACTTCCTTTATCTCTCTTTTGCTTTTAAAGGTATATACTGTCTGTGCTTTTATGACTGTGGCCTTTTCTTATCACTTTGGCTGATCTAACTCTCTTTAAAAGGCACCTTTCTCCTTCGTCTCCCTTTTCTGTTCCATTTCCTCTTGTCTCAGAGAAAGGAGACAAGGTAAGTACCACCCTCAGAGGGTGATAAGTACAAATTCCTTCCCTCTGTATCCTCAGAAGTGTCTGGAAGAGCCGAGCTTATTTTGCCCCATGCTTAGCCCATGGAGCCTCACCACGCCTTTGTGAGAGAGATACTACCACTGCCATGTACTAGAGATGAAGAAATGTGCTAAATCACATAGAGCTGGGGCTCAAGCTTGGGTTATTCAAGCCAAAATGTTCATTTTACTCCAGTGCCTCCAAGCTTTTCCACTGTTGGTAATTATGAAAAAATGCTGCCCAGAAGAAAAGGATCTCATCCTGTAATGTGTGTGAGGAGCCTCCTAAAATGGAAGGCCCTCTGTTCACTCAGCTAACCAAAGGCCCCTCCTTCCCAGCCCAGCTCAGATCTCACCTCTTCCTGGGAAAAGCCCTCTTGTGTCTTTGGGTAACAGGAGGCCTGTCTGATCGTGTATTTGGAACCTTCTTATTCATGCTTTCATTTAATTCTTTATCCTTTGGCACATCCACCTCCCATCATCAGCCTCTCAAGGAAGCCAATCACAAAATATTTGTCTTTCTCTGTCTGACTTATTTCACTTAGCAGAAAGACCTCAAGTATCATCCAAGTTGTTGCAAATGGCAGCATTTCCTTCTTTCCCATGGCAGTTTCACTTCGCATATTTTCAGTAATCTCAGTCTGAAAATACCTCAGTGAAAAATAAAGAAAATTGTTTTAAATTGTATGCCATTTTGAGTAGGGAGATGAAATCTCATGTTGTCCCTGTTCAGATACCTCCACCTTTGTTTTTCTTTCTCAAGATTGTTTTGGTGATCTGGGGTCTTTTGTGATTTCATACAAATTTCATAAATTTTTTCCATTTCTGAGAAAAATGTCATTGGAATTTTGATAGAGATTGCATTGAATCTGTAGAATGCTTTTGGAAGGGCAGACATTTTAACAATATTCTTTTAATCCATGAGCCTGCATCTTTTCATTTATTTGTGGTTCCTTCAATTTCTTTCATCAATTTTTTTATAGCTTTTAGTGTATAGGTCTTTCATATCCTTGGTTAAATTTATTCCTAGCTATTTTATTCTCCTTGATGCAATTGTGAATGGGATTGCTTTAATAATTTCTCTTCCCTAAATTCTATTGTAAGTGTATAGAAATGCAACTTATTTTTTTATATTGATTGATTTGTATCTTTCAACTTTACTAAGGTTATTAGTTAGTTCCTACCCTTTTTTTTCCATGTAGTGTTTAGGGTTTTGTACATCTGCAAAGACTGAATTTTACTTCTTCCTTTCCAATTTGGATGCCTTTTATTTTTTCTTTCCTAGTTTCTCTGGCTAGGACTTGCAACACTATCCTATATAATAAAAGTGTAATATGCAAATTGACCGTTGGCAGGGAGGGCCAGCGAGCAGGCGGTGCCAGGCCAGCTAAGGCGTGTGCCAGTGGGAAGAGGGAAGGAACAGAGATGGGGGGGTGGTGACCAGCGGTGGCAGAGGGGTGATTGGGGGGGGTCCCCTGATCGGCCCGTCTAGTTGCCTCCCACAGAGGGAGGCTGGGCGGCAATGGCGGGGTGATGCGGGTGGCGCTGTCCCCTGATCCCCTGTCCTTGCCTCCCACAGAGGGAGGCCGGGTGGAGGCAGTGGTGGGGTGATGGGGGCAGTGTCATCCCCTGATTGGCCGGCCCGGTCATTTCCTGTAGAGGGAGGCCAGACTGCGGCTTAGGCCCGCTCCCCATGGGGAGCGGGCCTAAGCTGTCAGTAGGACATTCCCTGAGCTGTCAGTAGGACATTCTCCTGGACTGTGAGAGGGTGCAGGCTGGGCTGAGGGAACCCTCTGCCCCCAAGTGCATGAATTTTCGTGCACCAGGCCTCTAGTCTATACTAGTATATATAAAAGCCTAAGCAACCTGCTGGTAGGTATGACACGCACTGACCACCAGGGGGCAGATGCTCAACGCAGGAGCTACCGAGCTGCAGCTCCTGTGGTTCTTGGGTGACGCACCCCGAAACCAGAGAGGAGAGAGCCCAATTCCTCGCAGGGCTGCGCAATTCCACCTTCGGCTGTGGGTTATGTTGTTGCTGGGGCACTGTCAGCCCCGAATCTGGTTTACTGCACACTGGTATTTGCGTTCCATACCCTGTACGACAGCAACTTTGCAGAGTGCCCTCTCGCACTCCAGGACCCCTCAGGGGATGTCGGAGAGCTGGTTTCAGCCCAACCCCTGCAGGCCAGGCCAAGGGACCCCACCTGCCAAAGGGAGCCGGTTGGCTCAGGGTATATCCAGCCTGTCTTGCCCAGTCCCACCCCGCCGGCCACCTTCTAATTAATTTCCTTTCAATGTGCACGAATCCATGCACCAGGCCTCTAGTGTTGAATAAAAGTGGTAAATATGGGCATCCTTGTCTCATTCTTGATCTAGAGGAAGAGCTTTGAGCTTTTCACCTTTGAGTATGACGTTAACTGTGCGAATGTCATATACGGCCTTTATTACGTACATTCCCTCTAATTTAAGGGTTTTTATTACAAGTGGATGTGAATTTTATCAAATGCTTTTTCTGCATCTCTTGAGATTATATGATTTTAATCCTCCATTTTGTTATTGTGTTGTAACACATTTTTGATTAGCAAATATTGAACCATCCTTGCATTCCTGAAATAAATCTCACTTGATCATGGTGGATGATCCTTTTATTGTACTGTTGATTTCAGTTTACTAATATTTGTTGAGGATTTTTGAAGCTTTGTTTAGTGGTGATATTGGCCAGTGATTTTTTTTTTCTTGTTATGTTCTTATCTAGTTTGGTATCAGGGCAATGGTGACCTTGTAAATAAATTTGAGAGTCTTTCTTCTTCAATTTTTTGAAAGAGTTTGAGAAGGTTTGTTGTTAATTCTTTTTTAAATGAATTAACATTTGATGCTGTCTTGTCCTGGACTTTTGTTCGTTGGGAGCTTTTTGTCACTGATTTAATTGCCTTCTTTGTTATTGGTCCATTCGGCTTTTCTGTTTTTTTATAAGTCAGTCTTGGCGGCTTATGTTTCTAGGAATTTATCCATTTCTTCTAAATTATCCAGTATTTGTGTGTGTGTGTGTGTGTGTGTGTGTGTGTGTGTGTGTGT
>NW_005364596.1:5591396-5595600 GCF_000412655.1 Myotis brandtii
TTTTTTATTGCCTTCCTTCTGCTAACTTTGCACATGGTTTATTCTTCTTTTCTAGTTTCTTAAGGTGTAAAGTTAAGTTGTTTCTTTGAGATCTATTTTCTTAGTATGTGCATTTATCTATAAACAGCTCTCTCAGAGCTGTTCTTGCAGTATCCCATTGGTGTTTTTTTTGTGTGTGTGTGTGTTTTTTATCCCATAGGTTTTGATATGTTAGTACCTCCAATTTTATTATGTTTCAAGATATTTCTTGATTTCCCTTTTAATTTTTTATTCAATTCATTAGATTTTCAGGAGCATTTTGTTTATTTTGCACATATTTATGCATTTTCCAGACTTCCTCTTGTTACTGATTTCCAGTTTCATATCAGTCTTCTTAAATTTGCTAGGACTTGTTTTGTGACCTGTCATGTAATTTATCCTGAAGAAAGTTCAGTGTGCACTTGAGAAGACTGTGTATTTTGCTGCTGTTGAACCTATGTCCTGTATATGACTGTTAGGTTTATTTGATCTAACATTTGGTTCAAGTCTAATGTTTCCTTGTTGATTTCCTGTTTGAGTGAGTTATCCATTGATGAAAATGGAGTATTGAAGTCTCCTACTCTTCTTGTATTGTTATCTATTACTCCCTTCAAATATGTGAGTATTTGCTTAATATATTTAGATGCTCTGATGTTGGGTGCATATATATTTATGATTGTTTTATCTTCTCAGTGAACTGACCCTTTAATTATTACATAATGTTTGTCTTTTTCTCTGTTAAGCTACCCCTGCTCTCTTTTGGTTTTCACTTTCATGGAATATTTTTACCCCATCCCATTATTTGAGTCTATGTGTCTCCTTAAACCTTAAGTGAATCTCTTCAAAACAGCATATAGCCCTTGCTGGTTTGGCTCAGTGGATAGAGCATCAGCCTGTGGAACAAAGGGTCCCGGGTTTGATTCAGGTCAAGGGCATGTACCTTGGTTGCAGGCTCCTCCTGGGCCCAGGGCCCTGGTCGGGGCTTGTGCAGGAGGCAACGGAGGCAACCAGATGTGTTCCTCTCACATGATGTTTCTCTCTGTCTTTCCTCTCTCTTCCACTCTCCCTAAAAATAAGTGGAAAAATATCCTCAGGAGAGAATTAACAAAAAACAAACAAACAAACAAAAGACAGCATATAGTTTGGTCTTTTTAAAAAAAAAATCTATTCAGCTACTCACTGGGAATTCAATTCATTAATATTTAGAATAATTACTGATAAGTAATAATTTACTAATGCCATCTTATTTATTGTTTTCTGGCTGTTTTAAAGTTTTGTTTTTCTTCCTTTCTTGTTGCCTTCCTTTGTAAATTGATTGTTTCCATAGTGAAATGCTTTGGTTCTCTTCTCTTTATCTTTGTATATCTATTGTGAGTTTTGGCTTTGTAGTTACCATGAGATTTTACATAAAACATATACACACACACACATATATATGTCATATGTATGTATACATGTTACGGTCTATGCTGAGAACAATTTAACTTTAATTGCATACAAAAACTTTATATTTTTATTTCTATGTTTCTGAGGTAATTTTAAATTGTGTTCATTAACATAAAAAAGCATAAGCTATTTTTATGCTTTTGTGCTGTAGCTTTTATTCTAGAGTTAAGTAGTTAGCACATCATCATTAATAATAATAAAAGCATAGTATGCTAATTAGACCGGATGGCTGAATAGCGGAACGACCATCCAGATGACCTTCCAGACGAAGCCGGTACTGTGAAGGCCAAGGCAGCCACCGCGGTCAGAGGCAGCCGCCACAGCTGCTAGGGCTGAGCCCCTTGCACAAATTTTGTGCATCAGGCCTCTAGTATTACAATATTAGTGTATTCTGAATCTGACTATATGCTTACCTCTACCAATGTGTTATATGTTTTTATATGTTTCATGTCACCAATTAGTGACATGTTTCAACTTTAAGAACTAATTTCAGCATTTATTTTTTTAAATATGTTTTTATTGATTTCAGAGAGAGAAAGGGAGAGGGAGAGAGAGATAGTGACAACAATGATGAGAGAGAATCATCAACTGGCTGCCTCTTGCACACCTACTGGGGATCCAGCCCATAACCCAAGCATATGCCCTGTCTGGGAATCAAACCAGTGACCTCTTGGTGCATGGGCCAACACTCAACCATTGAGCCACACTGGCTGGGCATTCAGCATTTTTTTAAAGTTGGTTTAGTGGTGGTAAATTCCTTTAGCTTTTGTTTATTAGAGAAAGTCTTTATTTTAGTTTCAGTTCTGAAAACAACTTTGCTGGGTAAAGTACTTTTGGTTGACAGTTTCTTTCCTTTAGCACTTTGAATATATTATCCCATTGTCTCCTGACCTGTAAGCTCACTGCTGAGAAATCCACTAAAAGCCTTATAGTGGTTCCTTTGTACAAAGAATTATTTTTCTCTTGCTTTTTTCTTTTTAAGTTCTTTTCTTTGATTTCAGAAAGTTTTATTATTATGTCTGGGAAAAGAAAGTGTTGAATTAAAATTTTGAAGTGACCTATTAGATTCATGAACTTGGATCCATCTTTGCCTTTTAAGACCCATTCTTAACATAGTTATTCTTTAAAACACAAATCAGCTCATGTTTCTCCTTTTTCTGAAAACCCTTTAGGATCATCATCTTACTTACAGTAAAGGCCAAAGGACTTCAAATGCTCTGTAACAGAGCCCTCAACCATCTGACCTTATGTCCCACCACTTCACCAGGGGGATTATAAACTCATCTGAAAATCATCCTGAGACTTTCTGACATGACAGGACAGGGGATTATTCCCTTTTCTGTCACTTTCTTCTCTTTAGCCTTGAGGTCCTTCTGATACTTCATGATCAAGAGTTGCTGTTCCATGAACGTATCTTGTCAGGTGAGGAAATCAGGGGCCCTGCCCATAGGGAGAGGGCAGGGGATGCAGGAGTCAGCTAGACAAGCACTAAGGTATGGTCAGTGGCTTGAAGTATAGAGAGATGAAAACCTTTGTAAGAATAACAGTTTAGGCCTGGCCGGTGTGGCTCAGTGGTTGAGTGTCGAGCTATGAACCGGGAGGTCACAATTCGATTCCTGGTCAGGCCATATTGCTCGGGTTGCAAGATCAGTCCCCAGTAGGGGGTGTGCAGGAGGTAGCCGATCAATGATTCTCTCTCATCAATGATGTTTCTATCTCCCTCTCCCTCTCCCTTCCTCTCTGAAATCAATTAATAAAAAAACTTTAAAAAAAGAATAATAGATTATTCTAGTTTGTGCTTAAAGCTTTGCATTCTCATTAATCTTTAGCACATCCCTGAGAGGAATGCACTGTTTTACTGTTTTACAAATGAGGTTTAATGGCACATAACTAGTAAATTGCAGGGCCGAATCAAGAGCCGGGTACTTTGTGCTGCACCGTTACTTGTAAGTCATCGTATTCCTTAGAGCAAAATCAAGAGCTGCCCACGAGAGAAGGATTGAAGACATCTCAGGTTTCAAGAAACAACACCCACATTTCTATTCACATGACTATTCTGTGCACAGAATAAAAGCAGTGGTTAGTGAATATGCCTATACATCTTTAATTCCGTGAATTTAAATGATCTGAATTCATTCTTGGGCGGGGGTGGGGGGGGGGAGGGAAGAAGTGGAGTGTTTTTATGTAACTACGATTTTACTCAACACCTAAGTAAAAATCTCATTTCAGTTTGAATTAAGAACTGATTAGAGAGGGAGGAGAGACAAGATGGCAGCAGAATAGGCAGATGCATCCCAGGGCTTGTCCCGGAGCAAATGGAGTGAGCAGCTGAAACTAATAACACCCACCCTGAATTGGTGAAGTATACTCAGCTGGTGAGACAGTTTGCAGCCAGGAAGGGCAGAGTTCCCCTGGAAAGGTAAAGACCAGAGATCTGGGCAGGAAAGTTTGCCAGACCTCTGAGCCCAGTGGTCAGAGGTAGACCTTGCGGCACACAGCCACGTCTCTTGGGACAGGCACAGCCCCTGACTGTGGAAAGGAGATCCTCGGGACTGTTGGTGCCAGAGGATTTGAGATCTGGGTTCCGTAATTATGGAGGACTGAGCCTAAAGGGGGCAGCCTGAAGCGCTGACCAGACCATGCAGTGCCGGTAAGAGAGGAGCTTACAGAGACTCAGCCTTCTCCGTTTCTGTGGCCGGCGTTTGTTTGTTTTCACTGAACCCTGTTCATAGGACATTTC
>NW_005364596.1:5601451-5621012 GCF_000412655.1 Myotis brandtii
ATCAACCGAAGAACTTGTATGCATGCATATAAGCATAACCAATGGACATAAGACACTGGGGGGTAGGGGAGGCCAGGGGATTGTCAAGGGCGGGGGAAAAAAGGAGACATATGTAATATTCTTTGTAATACTTTAAGCAATAAAACAATTAAAAAAAATAAACAAATAAACTATTGCATGGTGATATATATATAAAAAAGAACTGATTAGAGAATAAAATGTCATACTGAGTAGAGAAATTCCTTTTGAAGCAGCACAAAAGGACGTCCCCAAAGAAAGCATATTCGTCAAGTGCATATGCAAGGAAAAGAGTGGCTCCTTTCAAGAGTGAACGCTGGCTAGACAAGCAAAGAGATTTGTGAGAAATTGCCTGGTAAGAGAGGGAAATGTAGGCAGGTGGCCTCGAATATTTGGGAACAAAAGTTTCTTTGTTACTTGAAACTGAAGAGTGCTGGTAAAACTGAAATGATCTATAATTGCAGCTAATTGTCATCTCCACATCTTTTATGAAAGTTTTCTCACCACTCCAGCAACTGGAGAGTGTGTTTCTCAGGGGAAGCGGGCATTGAGAAAAGACCCCGCCCCCTTACTAGTGAGCCATGTGACTGAAGTTAATGATCACTTGTCTTTGTGCAGTAAGCACTCTCCCCTCCCATTGATGCACTCTCTCAGCCTTCCATTTATGCTGGATACTCACCGCCAGGTGGCCTTTAAACCAACAAAACCAAGGTCTTTTCTCCCTGAATCAGGTTCTCACACTTGATCAAGTACAACGCAGATGAGTGAGGCAGGAGTCAGAGCTAAGCTAGAATTACCCCAAGCAGGAGGATTTTTATGATAAATTGACTCGGTTATCATATGAGACTGAAGAAAGGAGCAGTGGTACTGTGTGTGCCAGGGCAGCTGTGTGCCTGCCTGCCTGCCTGCCTGCCTGCAAAGGTTCACTCTTGGCAAGTATTTCCAGAGGAGGCAAGGGACCCACAGAACGTCGTGAATGATGGCTCATCTGTCATTCCCAGCTGCCTCCCTGTCTAGGTCCACCTGCAGACTCACAGCAGCAGGCCTGCCCGCACCTTCGTTTACAGGGCACTGGCATCACCTGACTCAGCCAGTGGGATCTGCATAGGGCCTGACAGGAAAAGCTTTGAGCTCCCTTTGCCCTGGGCATGGCAGACTAGCAAATGAGGAGTGGGAGGTTCCCAAGGCTCAGTCAGAGGAAGGATGTGAAATGAGGGTTGACAATGTCCCTAAAGGGCTGAATTTTTTTTAAAGAAATCATTGGATCACTGCTTTTAAGTGATATTGCCGCTGCTTTTACTATGCTGGCTTTGAGTAGAGTGCTGGAGGAATCACCCAGTCAAGCTCAAAGGTGGGCTCAGGAAGGACTATTTAAATCAGATTTGGCCTAGGCTGAACAGAGAGGGAAATATGGGGAAAGGACTTTCCTTACTTACTGCATGATGACAATGATTTCTCTGCCAGTTTGGGAAAGGAAGGGATAGATGTTGGGCAGGGGTGGGAGGAGGGATGGGGGATGGGAAGGGCTGAAAGCACATAACTATAATTAGTTACTGTGTTGGATAGCTTGTGTTTCTAGGAAGTGCTTCAGCAGGAGTGCAGTGGTGCTGCGTGAGACAAAGAAGGGGCAGAGATGAGGACACCCTAGCCTCCAGCTCCCTGAAGCCACATGGAATGGATGAGGACATGCATGTCTATGTGGTGCTGCCCAGCCCACCCCTCACCTCTCTTCCTGTCCAACACAATCTGCCTTTTGGATGGGCAGGAAGTGGAATCTTCCTTGAGAAGAGTGGACATAAGGAGGGAAATGTGAATCTAAAAATCAGGGTGGCCTTAGACCACAGAAATGTGAACTCAACCCCAGTGTACCTGCTGTTGCTGGTGGCCCTCACAAACTACACACAGGAAGGGGTGGTCAGGCTAATGAAGGTCAGCAGATGCTATTATTTTATTCCTGACTTACACTGGCTACTCAAGTTAGGTGAATAGGCTAAAAAGCAAACTGGAAAAAGGTTAATACCTAAACTATTTAACCAGAGAAATATTTTGGCCTTAATTATGTGGATATTACTCTAGATATAGTTTAACATTAAGAATGACTAAAATTATCTTTAAAAAAAGAATTCTTTTTATTCCCTTTAGCCTCATTGAGATGACAATAACTTAAGCAGTAAACAGAAACTTTAACAAGACAATACTTAGAGTGCATTAAATAAATATAAATTTTATTAAAAACACTCTAATAGCGTTATCAGGAATGATATAATAATAAACGCTTTCAAATAACTTGCATTCATAACATTACAATACTTACAGTATTTATAACCATCCTCAGATTTTATAGACAAACCAAACATTTCATGAAAATGAAATGAAACTAAGTTTTTAAAAAAGCATAGAAAAAATGCACACAGAGCTCATTATCTTAGTGTCAAACTGCAAAAGTTTCCTACACAAGTTGACCACTAGCTTGAGAAGTGAACTGTACACCACTGTGCGTCAATCAAGATGAAAAATTCATTCAAGTAAAGTTGACACCACTCAGAAGCATTTTTCAAGTATGGCTATATAGTCAACCTGATATTCCTATATAAGCAAACTGGAGATTTGCTTGCCATTCATTCTGAGGCAGGTTTTATATTTACAATTATAGATCTGATATTTACAATATGCCATTCAATTTTCTCTTCTCCCTACCTAACCTCTCCTGAACCCCCCAAACTATACTTCCTGCTCTTGCTGGCTAGCAGTTTGACAAGTGACAGTGAATGATATAGAAACCAAATATTCATAAAGGGATGGATGACTAAAACCAACAAATATGCATGTAGTAACCAAATACATGGCATTAAATACATGCGATATGTAAAATATTTTAAATCATGTGGTTTGACATTGGCAAAACAAATGTTTTTGAAATATTTGTAAATTGATCACAGCCAGAAAGGAAAGTTTTTAAAAAGACAAAAGCCATGTTATAAAGAAAGATTTGACCAATAAATCTCAAAGGCTTCCTTGATTAAGAATTTATTTGAAATTTTAGTAAGCAAAAGTGTACTTAGACCAAAATGTAATTGTACAGTCGATTGCACACCATACCCCTAAATGTTTTGCCTGTTTGGGGACGTCCTTATGGATCTGTACCTCTACTGATTACAGGATAAAACATCTTTATTTAGAGAGTTCAAAGACTCTAGCCAGCAGCCACTTGCCAAACTCCTGCCTTACAAGTTTCCCTTTATCAACTCAGTGCATTCTATTTTCATGTAATTTTTTTCCTGCTCAAAACAATCAAAATACTCCCCAAACTTTTAAAATGCTTTTCTTTACAATAAAAGGGGTCAACAGATATACAAAATTAGTTTTAGTTACATGAGGACATATACAAGCAAAATAGGAGGGATTCAAAGTAAAAGGTTTAAATCCCTGACAAAGAATATGTTTATTAACCTACAATTTTACATAAACACAGGTGACATGTTGGCATAAGGAGAACATGAGCTGAAATATCCCTGATTTTTAGAACAAAAAGGTTGACGTTCAAGTTATACTTGCTAAGAAATCAAGTACTGAACAAAAAGGTATGCGTTTTAATTATAAAAAAGAAAGACTTGGAAAAAAAATGATGGTACATGATGCTCTAAGCTTTCACTCTCAGTTCAATATCCTATTGCCAAACTAGTGTTGAGGTATATGACAGTAGGAACACCACTCAAACCTTTACTGAATTCTTAGCTCACATTATGATATATTTGTAGCAGGTTGAGTAGCACCATCATGATGTGAATTCTGCTTCAAATCCATATATATATATGTATATATATATATTTAATTTTTTACAGTACTAAAATACTAAAGCATTGCGTTAAAAAAGTTTTGTTTACAATTAATTTACTTACTATACATCTCTTTCACTTCTTTATACAAATTAATGATTTAAAACCGCCACAGCAAGCCAGCTGCCTGTTTCCTTTCTTTTCCTTTAATTAACAGATTCACATGGAACGAACCCTGTTTATTCAACTGATGCAGGCCAGTCTGCTCGGTCGGTCTTCCTGGTAAAGAGGACACTTAAGCCAAGAAGTGACAACATCACAACGTACAATTATCAACACAAAGGCAGACTGACATTCAATTGCCGAAGAGCATACAGAGCCATAAAACCACTTTGCGTAAGTGAACGGCATGGTTGAGTCTGTGGCATGAAGTTAATCATTACTGAAGTTGATAGAAAATTCTGAAAACTACATGTTTGACCAATGAACTTGTCATACAATTCCGTATAAAACTGTTACAGTATAGCATGAGAGGTGAGCACCAGAAAACATGTTTTATGGACTAACGTATTCCCTTGAATCCAGTAAGCCCCCTTTTGGATTGAACTGGCTGTATGAAAAATGGACACATTGCTCATCAGCAGACGCATGGCTAAAAGCAAAAATATTTTAAAAGCTTTCTTAAAAAAATCAACTTTGCATTCTAAAATGAAAGTAAACTTTTTTTTTTAAACGTCTCAGTACCTTAGCATTGTTCAAGTTGTCAAAGCTTAGGTAGGCAAAGTGCTTCTAAGACACCATTTAAAATATTTATACATATACATGTGTGTGCACATATACATGTGTGTGTATATATATATGTATATATATATGTACATATATACGTTTATTGTCCTACAAGGACTTCACTGGATGAGCAAAATCCAGAGGCCTTTAAAATGTCCACATTTTAAAAACAGCTTGTGTAAGAATAGGTAATTATAATAAAAACTTGAATGAAAAGGTACCCCTATTATTCAAGGGCACTGGAGTTCACTGATAGCATCTTGATGATATAAAGGCATTAAATTTTCAACTATTAAAGACACCATTTTCTTAGCACCATTTCTTAGAACACCCAAACAAATTCAGTGTTTTGCGGTCTATTCATTTATGCTTCCTGTAGCTATTTGATAAATAAAAGTTAATATTAAGATTACAGTAAAAACTGCATGTTAAAAAACCATAATTCCAGTATTTCAGTACATTATATGTTCAGCACCAGATGGTGTTTAAGAATCCTGCCACTGTAACACTACAGTACTCGCTGGATTTGTGTCCAGGACTATGCAAACTTGGTATTACTAAAAAGTGGTCACAGATGTGGAGAGTTGTAAGGTGGGGAAAAGTCACATTTACATTATCATCTCGTCCAATCATAGAACCAGTGTTTAAAAATGTAAATGGTGGAACACTCTCTTCCCCACCTTCGTTTTGCATAGAATGCTTTGGTCTTTTGCATGGATGCCATCTGTGACCACTTAGGAGTCAGTGGGAATTAAGTGCTATGGGAAGGTGACCTCTTTTGCGTTTGCTGGTGAGCTGAGGTTCTTCCTACCACCTTTGTCATGAATACTGTGTCCCTGTCCCCAGGGCCCATGTCATGAGAACTACACTGTGGGCCGGTTGGCTGTGGTCTTTTCGAATGAGGTAACCAACACCAGGGGCGACGTCACACGTATGTGTTGTAAGGCCCCGTGACCCGAGTGAAGGCATACGGAGATGTGGTGACTGTGGAGTCTGTGGTCACCGACATGGTCCTCTCGGCCAGGGACTTGATGAAGCGCAGGTAGGTGGGCTCGGAGGGCTCGTGCGGCTCGGTGGGCTCCCGCTTCACTTTCTTGCCGTGCGTTTTCTGAGGCACGTAGTCCGGGCCATACTTCTCGCACTCTTCCTCCTTCTCCCGGGCTTTCTCGGCCATCTTGGCCTCCCAGAGCGCCAAGCCGTGTTTGGGCTCGTTCATGCTCTTGTGTTGGTAGAAGACGAGCGAGATCCTGGTGGGGTGATTCCGGTTGGGATTCTTTAAGGGGGTCGTGGCGTGCAGCTCCCGCTTTGCACACTCGATGAGAATGGACCCGTGAGCCGGCGCCACCGCCACGCCCCCGATGTCAGGGTCCAGGAAGCTCTGCTCGCTGTCGGACCAGACCTCATCGTTTTCCTCCGCGGCAGGGGGCTGCTTGTCCTGGCTGCTCGCGTCTAGCAACCTGTGCAAGCCTTGCTGGGCAGCGGCAGCTCGATCGTGGCTCAGGCCGGGAAGCATCGTGGGGAGCCCGTTAGCTGTGTGGGAAAGCATGTCGTTCTCCTTGTTCTGGAGGTGCAGCGCGTGGAGAGAGCTGTTGAACATGCCCGGGGCGGCACCGTAGTTATGGAGCATACGAGAAGGTGGGGGATGCTCCCCGTTTTTATAGTCTATGTTGGGGTTGCTCAAATTGGGTGGGAATCTAGAGGTGGCCCCCAGGAAGTGACCATCCATCTCGGGCGTGGAATAAGGAGGCAGCGTCCCCACGTGGCGCACGGTGGGCCTGGGAGTACAGCTCCTGAAGGTGTCCCCCTGCATATTTTGGTTTCCGTAACCCAAGGGTTTGGAAGTAAAACTCGGGCTGTTTCCGAACCTCGGCTGGTAAAGCGTGTGGATGGGCGGCAGATTTAGCTTAGAGAGAGGGTCTTGGTTTGGATACCTATAGAGATCCATGGGCTGGGACTGGGGAGAGTAAGAACCCAGATAGGAGGAGCAGCTGTCCATGGATACGTTTCCGTTGCACTGATATGATGGATATTGGTTGTTCTGATTTAGAAGCCCAGGGTAGGGGCTCATGAGATTAGAAGAATTCAAATATGAACCCGCAGTTTGGGATGAGGTGGAATAGTAGTTCACACAGTTGGCGCCTCCTCCATAAATATCCGAAGTGTGTGAAGAGCTTGGATAAGGACTGACTGGATTGGGCCGTCTCATATATAGATTGGTGTGTCCAGAAGAATAGTAAGAGTTGACAGTCTCTGAATGATGGCTATTAGTCAAGGGGTGATGTGGTGGCTGCTGCTGGGGTGGCTGCTGCTGGGGTGGCTGTGGCTGTGGCTGTGGCTGCGGCTGCGGCTGCGGCTGCGGCTGCGGCGGCTGCTTCTGTGGCTGTGGAGGCTGCTTCTGTAGTTGCTGGGGCTGTGACTGGGGCTGGGGCTGCTGGGACAGCTGCATGACTGATCCTGAAAGTCATAGAAGTTTTGTGGACAAGATAAGAAAAGAGCAGGAACAAGCATGCTTGACCATTGTTTTATGAAAGCTAGTGAGGATGCTTAAATGCATGTAAGAACCACCACCAGGATTATACAACACCCATCAAACAAGGTAAGAGCAGAGTCAGGGTGCTGATGACTGTCTGGCATTATTTTTTGTGTCTAAAGCATCCCATATAATAAAAGCCTAATATGCTAAGTGTCCAGTCATCCGGTTGGCCATTCAACCAATCAGAGCATAATATGCTAATATATGCTAAGGCAGCTCAACTCGCTATGACGTGCACTGACCACCAGGGGGAAGACAGTTGACCAGTCACTATGACGTGCACTACCAGAGGGCAGATGCTCCAACTGGTAGGTTAGCTTGCTGCTGGGGTCCGGCTGATCGAGACTGAGTGAGACAGGCCGAACACGCCCTGGAGTCCTCCCACAGTCCCTTCCCAGCTGGCCAATCTCCTGCACCCCTCCCCGGCCCCAATAGTGCACCAGTGGGGTCCCTCAGCCTGGCCTGTGCCCTCTTGCAATCCGTGCTGTAGGATACCCTCCAAGTGCACTAATTTCGTGCACAGGGCCTCTAGTTAGAAATAAAATGACAGACCTCATAAAAGGACAGTCGGGTAAGTGAAGGTAAAGGTAGTAAACATCCGAAAGACATTCCACGGAGAGCATCACATTCTCTGGAGCCTCTGCTTCTGATCATGCCAAACTCTCTGCATGAAGTGCCCTCCACCCTCCACCCAGCTCCCTGCCCTCCCTTGGCACAGGCATCCCATCTTCCAGGGCTTTTGCAGTACCCACCACAAAGCACATGAAGCAACAGTCACAATGCATTGTAATCATCCATTTTTAGCCCCCTCTTTATCCTCCTAAGAAGGAATTTCCCATGGGAAGGGACCATGCCTTATTTTACTTTATTTCTACACTACCTGGCATGCAATAAAATTGGTTAAATATTAAAATTAAGTAGTATAAAATTTGTTATGAAAAGATTCAGCAATGCAATGAGAAGAAAAATGACATTCATTCAAACACCCAAAGGATCTTGTATAACACACGAACCCATTTCATTAGCATGCTCTTGAGAAAGGAAATTTACAGAGTTGTAGATAAAACTTGAATGAAACTTTCAGCTTTGCAAGTTGAAAACTTTAAAAAGTCATGCTGTTGTTTCATGACCTCACTTAAGAGCGTTACCTGAGATCAGAACAGATGGAGCTGCACTGGCAGCCCTGACCACCGAAACGATCGTTGCAGAAGCCGGTTAGAAGGGACAAGAGGCCAAGTTCTACATGCTTACACTTTACAGCTAACTTAAAGGGACATCATGGACTGCATGGGATTAGTTTCTCATAGTGGGTCAACCAATCAACAAATATTTATTAAGCATCTTTGGCACATTATTCTAAATTACTTAGTTTCTTTGGGCTTCACAATGAATTACCAGGAAGATTTGACTTTGTACGACAAAGATGGTTGGTTCTAAGCAAACTGGTTCACTAAACTTACAAGGTATACACTTTTCTCTTGTTAATAGTCAGGCCTACAATTTGGATATGGACATTATTACATTGTTGTATGATTCCTTACACTAACTGCAGATATAAAGCAAGGGGCTATGGACAGAAAATATCAACTAAGTATTGATAAGTCATGTTCTATTGCTACTACTGTAGATGTGATCCATTGGGATGGGTGAAAGCTTTATAAGAACTACATGTGGACCCATCTCCTAAACCTCAAACATAATATGGCTAAGGAAAGGCATCTTATTCTCCCACCACTACCCCCTTAAACTTGCTCCAAAACTTATTTCAATAAATTGTACTGCTTACATTATCTGGGCTTAAAACTTTGGAGTCATCCTTAAATCTGTCACCTCCTTATCCCAATGTTTTGCCATCAGTATATTGGTATTAATTTTGGAAGAATTCACTCCCATCATTTCTGCTACATCTTCATTGTCACCACTAAAATTCAAGCTCTTATTACCTCACTCTTGGTTTATTGCTTCTGTCTCCAAACTATTAGCTTCTTCAGCTCTAATGTGGTCTACCTGCCACTGCTCGATTAACACTGATTTTACCATATCACTTATCTTTCAGGAGATTTTGCCACTTATTATAGAATAACATCCAAAGTTCCCCATCAAGCTGGGGCTGATGGTGCAATAGCTCAGTACCATCTCCAAGAACAAAGCCTGGCCCTTGGGACTTTAGAGAAGATTCTGGTACAGAACTAAGACCATGACTAAATGTGACCTTCCAAAATGAACAATGCTCATTTGAAGTATCATATAACACATGTATCTACAAGGCTTCACATTAAATTTACCTGCCAAGTGTTTAGCCTGGGCTGCACCTTCAGTCTGCTTTGTGCGGGATGGGGCGGACTTGTCCTTTTCATTCTTATGTGCGCTGTTCTCCAGAGAAAAAAGCTTTTCGGCGGCAGCTTTCTTGGCTTCTAGTTTCCTCTGTCGGCACGTCTTCACTGGCTCTGCTAACATCCTGACTTTCCGCCGAAAAGAACTTAGCACCTGAATAGCACCATTTCGTTTCTTCTCCTCCTGAGCTTCTACACTCCCAAACTCATCCACATCAGAGACTTTGTAGAGCGGCAGCACATGGAGTTGCTCATCCTCAGGCTTGCCTCTGATTTCTCGATTGTCTTCTCTTGTGAGGGTGCATACCTGGTAGGAAAGTAAGACAAACAGCCTGTTTCAGTTCAGAACAACAGTGTGTGTGTGTGTGTGTGTGTGTGTTTCTTGCTCCTAGTATTTAGATTTGTGGTTGGTGGTCTACTGGACCACACCAGTGACCATAAAACTATGTCTGTTATTAATAAAGAGTGGATCAATTCCCCCAGCAGCATGGCTCAATGACTGAGCATCAACCTATGAACCAAGAGGTCGCAGTTCCATTCCTAGTCAGGGCACATGCCTGGATTGTGGGCTCGATCCCGAGCATGGTGTGTGCAGGAGGCAGCGGATCAGTGATTTTCTCTCATCATGTGCACCAGTTTTCTCAAATTCTTTCCACTATTGCTACTACCTCCCTGAATTCTTTTCTACCCTACAATATAACTTTAGTGCCCGTCGTTTGTTTTCTCATTAACTGGTCACCTTCCTTAACTATAACTATATCCATGTTGATGACGCGTTAGGTCAGCGGTTCTCAACCTGTGGGTCGCGACCCCTTTGGGGGTCGAACGACCCTTTCACAGGGGTCGCCTAAGACCATTGGAAAACACATATATAACTACATATTGTTTTTGTGATTAATCACTATGCTTTATGTTCAATTTGTAACAATGAAAATACATCCTGCATATCAGATATTTACATTATGATTCATAACAGTAGCAAAATTACAGTTATGAAGTAGCAACGAAAATAATTTTATGGTTGGGGGTCACCACAACATGAGGAACTGTATTAAAGGGTCGCGGCATTAGGAAGGTTGAGAACCACTACGTTAGGTTGATTAATGCAGTTTCTTCACTTGAGCTTTCTCATTCCTTATCTCCACCTCGGATCATCTCTCTCCAGGCAAGCCCTTTTCCTGGACTTTGTTATTATGGAAGGTTGTCCTACCCTAAGACCGTATTCATTTTCTCCCCGTACCATAGCCTTCAGTTATAAGGCCCAATGCATTTCACCCATTGGAATATATAGTTCCCGTGGGCTCTTTTTCACTTTGAATCTTCTATAGCAGTTACTGCGACAGTGACGATGTGCTTCTGTGTGAACTTCTCTGCAAGGTGACTGGTACTTTGGCTTGTTGCTTAACTGATCATAACCTACCAGATATCTGACACGTAATTTTTAAAGATTTTTTTGGCAGCCAACTGCTAGGAGCTGGCAACTCATAGTCACTGGTTTAGATTAGCACCGAGAATTTCCATGATTTTCATGTGCCTGTCAACACAGTTTCCCCTGGTGTGCCAACCTGTTATGAGAGTACTAGTTATGCCAAACAGTTATGCAACAACAGTTCATTCATGAAAACGCGGCTGTGCTGTGTGACACCTGCAGAGAGCGTGTTACTCTAAGCAAATGCTGCTCCCTGCCAGCCCGCTGCTCCTCCACGGGGCAGGCTGCTTGCCCGTCCTCGGCCGCACTTACCAAGGTGCTGCCATTGTGCATGTTGTGCAAGTCTCTGTGGGCGTGAGCACAGAAGTCCAAGCACGCAGTGACCCCTGAGAATGGACGGCCTTCCTTCAGACCCAGGCGGCACTCTGGCGCTCGGTGTTCATATTCAATCTGAAAAATACAAGTATGTGTGTGAGTGGGGAGGTACTCAGGCTTTTTAAATTCCTGGGCATACATTTGATAAGAAAGTCCAAGACCTGTGCACTGAATAGGTCAAAAAGACACTGTAATATTTAGAACTTTTAGAATTGTTGCCTACTTTAGATCCAAAAACAAGAGGATGGTACACAATAAAGCCAATACCTTGACATAGTAAAGTTTTTATTTGACAGTGTTGAGGTTTGACATAATAATACATGAAACCATGCCACCATCAAAATAATGTATATATCCATCACTCCCCCAAATTTCCTCATACCGCTTTATAATTCATGCCTCCTCTTTGTTTTCAGGCACCCACTGATCTCTATCACTGCTGATTAGTTTTTTTTTCTAATATAAGTGTTCAATGCTATAGTTCTCTAATCCAGTGGTTCTCAACCTTCTGGCCCTTTAAATACAGTTCCTCATGTTGTGACCCAACCATAAAATTATTTTCATTGCTACTTCATAACTGTAATGTTGCTACTGTTATGAATCATAATGTAAATATCTGATATGCAGGATGGTCTTAGGTGACCCCTGTGAAAGGGTCGTTCGACTGCCAAAGGGGTCGCGGCCCACAGGTTGAGAACCGCAGCTAAGCAATGCTTTATAGCTGCATCCCACAAATTTTAATGTCATCTCTTAACTTTCATTTAGTTTGAAATACTTTCTAATTTCCCTTATAATTTATTCTTTGACTCATATGTCATTTAGACATATATTGCTCCATTTCCAGATATTTAGAGATTTTGTAGGCATCTTTCTGGTACAGAATTTAATTTAATTGGCTTTAATGTAGTGGCTGCTTGCTTTAAAGTTTATGGTGTGCTCTTTAACTTACCACAGTCTACATTTAAGTAATATTATACCACTCCATACATGAGAACCTTATAACAGTATGCAGTAATCTCCCCTTATTCACTGTTTTGCTTTCCACAGTTTCTGTTACCTGTCGTCAATAGTGGTCCAAACATATTCAATGGAAAATTCAAAAAATAAACCATTTATAAGTTTTAAATTGCACACCATTCTGAGGGGTGTGATGAAATCTCACACCAACCTACTCAGTCCCACCTGAATGGTGAGTCATCTCTTTGTCCAGCATCTCTAGCTATATGTGCCAGCCTACCCATTAGTCACTTGGCAGTCAACTTGCTATCAGATTGACTGTGTGGTATCTCAGTGCTTGTGTTCAAGTCACCTTACTTTACTTAATGATGGCCCACAACACATGCACAGTGATGCTGGTAATTTGGATATGCCAAAGAGAAGCCATAAACTGCTCTCTTTAAGTGAAAAGCTGAGTACAGTCCATAAGATATTTTGAAAGAGAGAGACCATATTCACATAACTTTTATTACAATATATTGTTACTATAGGCCCGGTGCACGGATTCGTGCACTGGTGGGGTCCCTCAGCTTGGCTTGCAGGGATAAGTGCACTCCACACTACTGTAGCCTGGTCTTACCCGCCAGCTCGTTGGGCTCCAGCCCGCTGTCTGTGTCGATGCTGCACAGCACAAAGTAGTGCGCCAAGCAGCAGGCGGCCGGGAAGGAGCCCAAGCCCAGGCTGGGCCCTTTGGCTCCAGCTCATCTCGGCCCCCCGCTGCACCTGCCACCACTGCCACTCAGGTGCGCAGGGCAGGAGAGGCTCGCACTGTCACAGCTGTGCTCACCAGCCATCTGCCCGGCATCTGGCGCCCGTTTGTCAGCTGAGTGACGCTTCCACCGTGGGAGCACACTGACCATGAAGGGTCAACCCCTGCATTGAGCGTCTGCCCCCTGTTGGTCAGTGTGCATCATAGCTACCGTCCGGTCGTCCAGTTGCTTAGGCTTTTATATATATAGATAATTATCCTATTTGCTTATTGCTTTTACTCTCTTTCTATGCCTAACTTATAAATTAACTTTTAGCATCGGTTTGTATGTATAGGAACAAAAGTATATGTGGGGTTCAGTACTATCCACAATTTCAGGCATCCTCTGGGGGTATTAGAATGTATTGCTTGTAGATTGCGGTGGAGGGAAACTACGGTCTTCCAATTCCCAAGCCTCTGTGCTACTTCAACATGTTATAAATCTCAGAGTACACTGTTAATATTTTTTTATTTAGCAAAATATCTTTAAAATAAGAAAAAAGTCTTTTTACTCACATATATATTATTTGTGATTTTTTTTTAATCAATCCAGATTTCTATTTGGTATCATTTACTTTTTACCAGAAGACTTCCTTTAACATTTTTGAAATGTTAGTCTGCTGGTGGTAAATTATTTCAGCTTTTGTCTGAAGAAAATCTTTATTTTGTCTTTACTTTTAAGAGTTGTTTTCACTGGTTTTCTAAGTTGACAGTTTGTTTTTTCTTTCAGTACTTTAAAGATATTTCTCCTCTGTCTTCTTTCTTGCTTTTCCTGACATGAAGTTTCCTATGTTTATTATTAGTTTTCTCACTAAATGTAATAAGTCTTTTTTTTCTCCATCTGCTTTTCACATTTTTCTCTTTATCACTGACTTTAAGCAAATTGATTTCCATGTATCTTTCATCTAGTCCACTTCTGTCTTTTTTTCCACCTCTATTAGGGGCTAGCTCAGCTTCTAGGATCAACGGGTTTATAGTTTTGAACAAATTTTTTTGGGAAAATTTAGCTCTTATTTCTTTAAATTTTTCTGTACACTATCTCCTTCTGGTACTCTAATTACATATATATTAGTGTAATAATTAGTTTAATCATTAGTAGGTCATCAATCTATTAATTTTATTTCCAGTTTTGGTTTTTCTCTTTATTTCACATTGAAATTTTTCTATTGCTTATATTCCAGCTCACTAATCTGCTGTTGATTCCATCTAATGTATTCTTTTATCCAGGCATCATATATTTTTCATTTCTAGAAGTTTAATGTGGGTCTTTTTTATATCTTCTTAGTTTTCTTTTATCATGCTTATACTTTCCTCTGATATATTTTAATGCCCTTGTCTACATATTACCATGTCATTTTTGGAACAATGTCTATTGATTGCTTTCCCCTTACCCTCATTATGGGTCATATTTTCTCACTTCTTTGTATGCCTCGTAATTTTTAAAAATATGTTTCTATTGATTTTAGAGAGAGAGGAAGGGATAGGGATAGAGAGATAAAAACACTGATGAGAGAGAAACACTGATTGGCAGCCCCCTGCACGCCCCCTCCAGGGATTGAGCCTGCAACCTGGGCAAGTGGGCCATGACCTCTTGGTTCATGGGTCGACGTTCAACCACCTAGCCACACTGGCCAGGCTATGCCTAGTAATTTTTATGGGATTAAGATATTATAAATTTTACCTCGTTTCAGAGATTTTTTTTAAGACTTTGTTCTGGGATGCCATTATTTGGAGTCAGTTTGATGCTTTCAAGACTTGACTTTAACCATCTTTAGATGGGATCAGAATAGCCTAATCTACTTCTGCTACCAAGGCCATAAGATTCTGAATATGCTCTTTGTAAGTTCGTATGTTAATAGGTCTTTTCCTTCTGAATAGTATTAACAAAACCTTTCCAGGTCCTGTTATGAAACCAAGGGATTGTTCTGCCTAGTGCTTTGGATGTCTCTTTCTACAGCCTTGGTAATCTCTTCACATGCATGCACTGTTCAGTAGTCAGCTGAAGATGCAAGCAGAGCTTTCTACAGATATGGGCGCTCTTCTCAATGATGCTCTCTCCTCCCTGATACTCTGGGTTGTAAGTTCTATGATGTTACTTCTCCATATTCTGAGCTTTGTCTCCTTAATGCATGGATAACCCTGGGGTCTGTTCAGGAACCTCCTCCCAGTCCTGGAGCCTAATGTACTCTTCAGGAAATAAGTTATGGTAATCATAGGTTTGTCTTTTTTTTTTTTAAATTGAATTTATTAGGGTGACATTGGTTTGCAAAACCATAGAGGTATCAAGTGTACGACTCAATAAAACATCATTTGCACACTGCGTCATGCGCTCACTGCCCCAAGCAAAGTCTCTTTCTACCCCCATTTCCCCCCCTTTGCTCACCTCCACCTCTACCTCACCCCCCTTTTCCTCTGGCTGTCACCACACTGTTGTCCGGGTCCATGTGATAAATTCACCTTTCTCTGGCATTACTATCCTGTGCTTTTTCTACTTCTACAACTTCTACATATAAAAAATTGTTTTGCACACACACACACACACACACACACACAAAGTAAATCCAGTCCCTGGGAATTCATCATGGCTAGAATCTCACAACATGATGTTTTTGATGGCTTGGATATTATTTACTACTGGGTTCACATAGTATATTTGTGTATTGAAACTCATGATTCTGGCCTGGCCAGTGTTGCTCAGTGGCTGAGCATTGACCCAGAAACCAAGAGATCACTGGTTTGATTCTTGGTCAAGGCACATGCCCAGGTTGTAGGCTCAGTCCACAGTAGTGGGTGTACAGCCAGTCAATGAAGTTTCTCTCTCATCGATGTTTCTATATATCCCTCCTCCTTCCTCTCTCTCTAAAAAAATATCAAGAAATGCTTTGAAGACCCAATGAAGCTTAACTTTAGCAACAAGACTTTAACTATGAAAACAGGGAATAAAGCAAGGAAGCACATTCAGATATGAGAAATAAAGTTAATATATTCAGTTAAGGGAAGCAGGCAAAAATCAAATGGTAGGTTTTTCCAGCATCCATACCTCAAAACATCTTCCCATTTACTGTGTAGAAAGGTCACATGGCTCTTTTTTGATCTCTAAACCATGTTAAGACATATAGATGAACATTACTAATGGTACCTATCATGCATATATAAAAAAACACCTATCCATTCACAGCCATTAATTGAATTAATTTAGAGACATTAAATCTATTTGTATGTACAAATGTATGCAGTTAAATTTTATTTTTACCTATCATGCATATATAAAAAAAACACCTATCCATTCACAGCCATTAATTGAATTAATTTAGAGACATTAAATCTATTTGTATGTACAAATGTATGCAGTTAAATTTTATTTTATTGTGATAAGAACATTTAACATGAGATCTACCCTTGTAACACATTTTAAGTTACAATACATTTTTTTGACTATAGGTATAAATGTTATACAGCAGATTCTACAGCTTATTCATCTTGCCTAACCAACACTTGATGCCCATTGATTAGTACACCTTTACAGTTTTTCCTACAAAGATAGTGAAACACATCTCAGAAGTTATATATAGTCACTTTGCTATAACTTAAAAATTTTGACTACTTCCATATTTTGAGCACTCCAGGTTCAGGAGATGCATAAAATACTCCAAAGAAAGTGTAATAGGTTAAATATAAATGCTTAGAAGATCAGGTGTGAATGAGACAGTCTATAATGAGAATCAAAGGAGTAAAAAAGCACATCAATGTTTTGTTATCCTGTCCCTTTCCCCAGCTAAAATAATTTGATTAATAGCACCTATGAAAAATTCATATTTGGGTAGTTGAGCAACCTTTTTAAAATTAAATCACTTCGTCCTCTCCCCACCCCCCAACACACACTTAGCACACCCAAATGGTCACTTTCTTACCTACATGATAAAGTTCAACAATCCTTTATGTGGCCTCCAAGAATTTTGTGACCTTACATCTCTACTCTACTCTCAGGGAGAACCTTTTTGGTTCTTCAGAAACATGTGCATCGTCTAGCCCAACTGTTATTGTATTATTCTGTAATTGCTATTGTACATATCTATATCTCACTTAGAGAAGAAATTCCTTAAAGACAGAAAACCTACATTGCTCATATGTAGATCCACAGTGACTAAACAGTGTCTGGTTTGTATCAGGTTTTTATTTACTACTTTTTGTTGTTGATATTATTGAAACAGGATAGTCTTCTGCTTCCTTCATGAGTATTTCTGAACAAATACTTTAGAAAACGTAGCCCTGGAGAGTATTATGCTAGTGAAATAAGCCAGTCAGAGAAAGACAAGTTATCATATGATTTCACTTACATATGGAATCTAATGAACAAAATAAACTAACAAAGTGGAGACAGACTCATAGATATAGAAAACAGACTGACTGCTATCAAAGGAGAGGGTGTTGGGCCTGAGTGAGAAAGGTAATGGGATTAAGCAAAGAAAAAAGAAAGACTCACGGACACAGACAACAGTATGGTCATTGCCGGAGGGAAGGGGGGTGGGTGGGAAGAAGTAGAAGAGGATAAAGGGGGAATAAATGATGATGGAAGGAGACTTGACCTGGGGTCACAATACAATATACAGATGATGTACTGTAGGGTTACATACCTGAAACATATATAATTTTATTAACCAATGTAACCCAAATAAACTCAATTTAAAAAGAGAAAAATCTAGCCTTCTAAATATGTACAGTGTAGAACATACTTATACAATAAGGAAAAAATGTTTTTGCTTGGTTCACAGAGCCAAGGCCAAAATAAAAAGGACCTGGCAAAATCTGGCATATCTGGACACTTGCAAAGTAGTGCACCCATCTATAATAATAAAAGAGTAATATGCTAATTAGACCGGACAGCTGGACAGCCTTCCGGATGACCTTCGGATGAAGCCGGGGCTGCGAGGGCCGAGGCAAGCGACGCGGCTGCGAGGGCCAAGCTCCTTGCATGAATTTCGTGCACTGGGCCTCTAGCAGCTTTCTATGTATAGACATCCTGAGAAAACAGTTGTTAAATGGTTGAACCTATAGTTTGGGCCACAGAATTTTAATTAATCACCAAAGTCTGCTTACAGGGACAAAATTATTTGATGAGAACACAATTAGTAGATATTGTGAGCCTCAAAAGCTCATATTTACAGATTAAAAGAGCAAAATGGTATACTTTATATTTACCAGAAACAGAACACAGCAGTAATTTCAACAATTAGATAGAAAAAAGTTAGAAAAATTTTTTAAAAATCATTTCAAAAATATTATTGGAAGTAGGTAGATAGGTCATCAATACTAAGTAAATGGTCCCAATTGTTGTCAGTTATTTAAACTTACCTGATTATTATATGCATCAGGTGCAAGTTTCTTGTATGTTGGTGCCATGAGAGTAGACAGGTTTTGTAAATGAGACTCCAGTTTTTCTTCCTGTATAAAATGAATAATTCTACATGTTAAATTCTAAATCCATTCTCTCTGTATATGAGACTATCAGTTAGATTTCCCCCCCTTATATCTTAGGTACAAATCACTATATACTATTCATCTTACTAAATAAAGCATCTTAACATGACTATTTCTAAGTGAAAGTATAGGCCATATATTACCTAGTTTCGTATGTGCTATTAATATCTAGCTCTTCTGATAAGATTAATCAACTTTCTACTTTGCATGCAGATATTTGGCATTTTATAAATAGAAGCCTGTGCTGGTAGAAGGGTTAGGAGAATGAAACTATACAATCTGGCTTTTAAAAATTTATTTATTTATTTATTTATTTTTGTTTTCCTTTCCCTTTCCCACAGCGAATGTTCTGACTGAAAGACTAAAACGTGTTTCTTAAGCTGGTCTGGTCTCCCCTGAGTCACTGAGGAAACTTAATTTGTAGAGACAGCATGCTCCTGCTAAAGTCCTTTTAATTCCCTTCTAAGACTGGATTTAAAATAAATTGCATGGACTTTTTTTCTCATTTTCATTCTAAGAAGGTGACTTTATTTCCTCTGGGATAAACCACTCCACCCCTCTCATACTAGCCACCCACTTCCTCTGTGATGCTCATTGATAAAATCTGCCAGTCCTCATGGACTTCTTGTAGTAGGCCTTCCAGAATGAACACAGAGGAACCTCATTTGGGGCAGTAGGTCTAGTGCCTCCTATGATGCCCAGCACCGAGGGTTTAAGGATCTGATTCGCATGTTAATAGTCTGTGGCTCATGGGGAACTTAGATGCTCTTTGTAATGTATAGTAGGTCTGGCTAAGACACATTTAAAGAAAAATATACAGTCTTAAAGAGGTCACATTCTCTACTCCCTCTCCAATTTGCTGCCAAGCAAGATGGCTATTAAAAGGATTTGTTTGGTTTAATTTGTCTATTTCTAACCTCCATACTTTTAAATGTCTATTAAAATAGCATTTCAAAATTTAAAAGGATCTCTTCACATAATAACTAATAATTACTTGATGCTTCAAATATGAATAAAATCTTCACAACTAGAATGTATATGAAGAACTTGGCAAAGTTTATTTGAAAGGAGAAATGATCAGTTACCCCC
>NW_005364596.1:5621198-5632970 GCF_000412655.1 Myotis brandtii
AGGAGACCTTTACTTACTGCATTTGTAGTCATTTCTCTCTAAGACCTGTGTTCTTTTACCATTTTTTCAAATTTCTTTAGAATAATTGAGAATTGGATTATTGACAATGGTAGTATTTTTCATTTTTACAGAAGATGTAACATACCTGGGAACGTGCCTGTAATTGTGTGGTTGAATAAGACATTGCTATGTGCTGTGATACACCCTTGTACCCTCTTGATCCCATGGGAGCCTAAAATAACAATAGGTCTTGTCTTCTTGAAATAAGTTAATCTTTCAGTTATATTTTTATGTCTGAGTGTGTATAATTATGGCCTTTGGTTGTAAGTAGCCAGTGAACTTCTTTCAGAGTTCTTTTACTTTAGTTACTAAGAGAAATTTTTTTTAGTTGTAAAAGAGATCTCAGTATTTTTCAAGTGTCTTCTGACTTCTGAATTTTTCATGTATCCAACTAAGACTTTCTCATTCTAAGATCAATTGTTTCCCAAGTTTATAATTTAATATACTGTACTTTTACGTATCCAGAATATGTAAGAATCAGGAAATGAGTCCCAGTCCTAGCTGGTTTGGCTCAGTGGATAGAGCACTGGCCTGTGGACTGAAGGGTCCCGTGTTCAATTCCTGTGAAGGGCACTTGCCCTGGTTGAGGGCTTGATACCCAGTAGGGGGCATGCAGGAGGCAGCAGATCAATGATTACCTCTCATTGATGTTGCTATCTCTCTCTCCCTTTCCCTTCCTCTCTGAAATCAATAAAAATATTTTTAAAAATGATCCTATGAAAAAAATTATATCAATTTCAAAAGTTTTTGTACTTTATTAAACTTTCACTTGCTGTTGTAGTCATAAATAATAAAGTAACAAATTTTTCATTTAAAAGGACATATCAATATTATAATATCCATAGCATAATTGTTTACTTCAATTGCATTTAAAATTTGAAAGATAATTATGAGGTGCACAGAATAACTAAAAACTTGGTCATATCTAAATGCTAAATATACTGAGGTTTCCTGATTATTCAATTAGCATACTCTAGAATGCATGCTACCCAAAAGTTTAAAATTTGATACAAACCTACAAGTTATATTTTGACAAATATATATTATTGAGGAAAACAAAAATCAGTGACTTAAATGAGAAATCAGTGTTCATTTATTTAAATTATACTTTTGTATTAAAATCTAAGTATGTTTTAGGTACTTGAATGCATTCATTACAGAAACTAAATTACCAAATCTCCTGGTGTGAAACTGTGACTAGAAATGGCCTTTTCTGAATGCGGCAGTCACGAACATGACTTCTATTATACGGGTGCAATGGACGAAAGTTTTAACATTGAAGTGTTAACATTTAGTTCTAATATTGAAATGACATCTGTTTAAAACTCTGAAATTAACATAAAATATAAAGAAATATAAAAGGCAATAGGCATGAAGAGTTTATGTTGTTTTATCTATTACTTTGATATAACATGGTTATTATGCTAACTTAAATTATTACAATGTGATTACAGTTTAGCAAAAATTTTGTTGATTCATCTCTGAGATGAAACTCTTTGTTAGAGGTGAATGGAGTATGCCATATTGTTTTTTTGTGCTCATCAATTTTCCATGAAAGATTAAGAGATTATACATCAGGAAGTAAACAAACCTCTTTTGGGTCATCCCCAAGCAGCTTAAATTTTCTTGGTATCTTGCTTCTGGCAAACTTACATCCATTGTAGTACATGCTCCACGAACAACCGAAAGAAAAGGAGGCACCACAGGTCTCTGGATCCAGCCCTTGACAGGCACAGGTTCTCCTGAGAAATCAAAGGATCAAGTTCATGGCTGAGGATAGCAATAGCTATGCTACCCATCTCATATTCTGAGTGTTTTCATGCAAATTAGTTTTTAACAACATCTAATCTAACTCTATATTAAGCTCTGACATAATCACATCAGAAAAGAACTATTTTAATTGACTTTAAAACACAATTTTAAAAAACTTCTTATTTTATTGTAGTATAATACACACACAGGAAAGTAAACATAATTTCATAGCGTATAAATGAAATGCCCAAGACAGTAGCATCCAAATGAAGAAACAAAACATACACTTGCACCCCAGAATCTCCTTTTAATTCTTCCTTCCAGGCATTACCCCCAAAAAGCAACTTCTATTAGAAGAGATTAGTATTGCCTATTTTTAGCAATTATATATATATACACAAACACAGTTTTGCCTATTTTTATACTATATATAGGATACTGTATACCTACTGTATATAGTGTGTATGTATATATATACATATCTGTATATAATTTTGCCTGTTAATATAAAAATACTATATTAAAATACTAGTGTTAAATATATTGTATATACAGTATAAAATAGGCAAAACTATATCTATCATAAATATATACATATGCATATCTATATAATAAAAGCCTAAGCAACCATTACAGCGGAATGACCAGAACAACTGGTGCTGTGACGTGCACTGACCACCAGGGGGCATATGCTCAACGCAGGAGCTGCCCCCTGGTGGTCAGTGTGCTCCTACATGGGGAGCGCTGCTCAGCCAGAAGCCGGGCTCACGGCTGGTGAGTGCAGCGGTGGTGGCAGGAGCCTCTCTCACCTCTGCAGCAGCACTAAGAGCAGCAAGCCGAGCTATAAGGAGCAGCAAGCAGGCGGGTGGTAAGGAGCAAGGGGTCCTGGACTGCGAGAGGGTGCAGGCCGGGCTGAGAGACTGCCCCCCCGCCCAGTACACGAATTTCATGCACTGGGCCTCTAGTGGAACTATATAGCATAAACTGTTTATGCCTTGCCTTGTTCAACATTATGTTTATAATACCCATCCATGTTGTTGCATGTATCATGCTTTATTTATGTATTTATTCATGGAGTTTAGTTTTTCATCATATGCCACAAATTAACCATTCTATTACTGATGGGTATGTGAGTGCTCCCTAGTTCTTGGATAAAATACACTATTGTGACCTCACAGCCCAAGTCAATATATCCTGAAAGCAATAAAGAAATAAAGTTAAGAAGCCAACAAAAAAACATGATAAAACAACCTACTAGCCAAACTATATTAAGTAGGTATTTGTTCAGCTTTACTGAGGTATAACTGACAAAATTGTAAGATATGTAAAGTGTACAGCGTGATGGTTTGACATAATGTATACATTGCAAAAGGCTTCCTCCATTGAGTTAATTCACACATCCATCAGCTCACATATTTATCTTTTTTCTTTCTTTCTTTTTATTTTTTGATGTGGAAAGAAAATTTTAAGTTCTACTTTCTTAGCAAATTTCAAATATTTCGTACAGTGTTATCTATTATAGTCACCATGTTGTACATTAGATCCCCTGGCCTTATTAATTTTATAATTGAAATACTGTATCCTTTTGTAAGTCTCTTCCTATTTCCCCTCGTCTCAAGCGTCTCACAACCACTTTTCTACTCTGCTTCTATGAGTCTGATTGTCTTTTGTTTTTGATACCACATGTAAGTGATAGCATGCAGTATTTGTCTGGCTTATTTCATTTAGGATGACTTCCAGGTTAATCCATGTTGTCAAAAATGTCAGGATTTCCTTTTTGAAAGTTGAATAGTATTCCTGTGTGTGTATGCACATACCACATCTTCTTTACCCCATTACCTTTTGATGACACTTAGGTTGTACCCACACTTTGGTTATTAATAATGCTGTAATGAACATTGGAGTGCAGATATCTTTTTGAGATAAAAATTTCTTGGATAGCCCTGACCGGTTTGGCTCAGTGGATAGAGCGTCAGCCTGAAGACTCAAGGGTCCCAGGTTCGATTCCGGTCAAGGGCATGTACCTTGGTTGCGGGCACATCCCCAGTGGGGGGTGTGCAGGAGGCAGCTGATTGATGTTTCTAACTCTCTATCCCTCTCCCTTCCTCTCTGTAAGAAATCAATAAAATATATTTTAAAAAAATTTATTGGATATATACCCAGAAGTGGTATTCCTAGATCATATGGTAGTTCTATTTTTAATTTTTTTAGGGAATCTCTATACTATTTTCCATAGTTGCTGTTACAGATTACATTCCCAACAATAGTATACAGGGTTCCCTTTTCTTCCCAGCATTTGTTACCTCTTGTTTTTAGATAATAGACATCCTAACAAGAGTGAAGTGATATCTCATTGTGGTTTTGATTGGCATTTTCCTAATGATTAGTGACTGATTTGGTATGGTGAACCATATGTACATCCCTGGAATATATCCCCCTTGATCATGGTGTATGATCCTTTGAATGCACTATAGAACTTGGTTTGCTAATATTTTGTTGAGTATTTTTACATCTGTGTTCATCAGGGATACTGGCTGGTAGTTTTCTTTTTTTCATAGTGCCCATTGTTTTGGTACCAGATTAATAGTGGGCTCATAAAATAAATTTGAAAGTGGTCTCTTCTCTTCAAGTTTTTTGGAAGAGTTTAAGGAGGATTGCTATTAATTCAACTTTAAATGTTTGGTAGAATTCACCATTAAAGCCATCTGGTCCAGGATTTTTCTTTCTTGTGAGTTTTTTTTTAATTATTCTTTTTTATTGAATTTATTGGGGGGTGGCATTGGTTAATAAAATTATATAGGTTTTAGGTGAACAATTCTATAATACATCATCTGTATATTGTATTAGGTAATTACTACCCCAAGTCTCCTTCCATCACCATTCATCCCCCCTTATAACCTCATCTCCCTCCTCCCACCCCCCTTTCCCTCTAGTAATCATCATACTATTGTGTGTTTTCGGTTTGTTTTTTTTTGCTTAATCCCTTCACCTTTTTCACCCACCCACTCTCCCTCCCCCTCCCCACTCTGACAACTGTGAGTCTGTTTCTATTTGTCAGTTCATTTTGTTCATTAGATTCCACATATGAATGAAATCGTATCATACTTGTCTTTCTCTGATTGGCTTATTTTACTTAGCATAATGCTCTCTGGGTGTCTCAGGTTTCTTTTCATATGGGGATATTGATTACTGATTTAATATATTTACTATTAATTGTTCTGTTAAAATTTCCTTTTCTTCATGACTCAGTCTTAGTAAGCTTTATGTTTCTAGGAAATTATCTATTTCTTCTAGGTTGTCCAATTTGTTGGTATATAATTGTTCATAATATTCTCTATGATCCTTTGTATTTATGTGGTATCAGTAGTAAAGTCTTCTTTTACATTTATAATTGTATATCTTTGAGTTCTCCCTCTTTTTTTCTTGGTAAGTGTAGCTAAAGGTTTGACTATTTGTTTCTATTGAGGTGGACAAATGGGGGATAAATGGGGATGGAAAGAGACTGCTTTGGGTGATGGGTGCATGATGCAGTGTGCAAATGTGTTGAGTTGTACGCTTGAAAGCTGTATGGTTTTGTGAACCAATGTCACCCCAATAAATTCAATTTTAAAAATCTCTATTGCATTTATCTTTTCTATTGTCTTTTGGTCCCTGTTGCATTTATTCCCACTCTAATCATTGCTATTTCCTCTTTTGCTAATTCTGGGCTTAGTTTTTTTCTCTTTATCATGTTCCTTAAGGTATAAAGTTAGGTTGAGATATTCCCCCCAAATGTAGGTATTTATTTTTATAAAGCTTCCTCTTAGAACTGCTCTGGCTGCATCTCAGAAGTTTTGGCATGTTTACTCTAGATATTTTTCAGCTATTATTAAGTGAGCTTTCTGCCATTTTCTCTCTTCTTCTAGGTTCTCTATAATGTATATACTGGTCCTCACGTCTATAAACTATTAAGCTGTCTTCACTCCTGTTTGATTTTTGTTTTTCTTTTTTCTCCTCTGATTGGATGAATTCCTCTGCTCTTTGCCCTGTTTTTTATTTCAGTGGTGTAGTCTACTGTTGAATCCCTTTAGTAAAATTTTCAGTTGAATTATGTATTCCTCAGTTTTGTGGTTTATGTATGGGACTTTTAAATATTTTCCATCTCTTTACTGAAATTCTCATTTTGTTCATGCATTGCTCTTCTGCCCTTATTGAATATCAATAGTGTATTAGTAGTAATGATATTATTTTGAACTTACTTCTCTATATTGTGACATGAAGAGAACTTGTTATTGAACATAGGTTAAAATCCATGAGTTAATAGTGACACTAAAAAAAAAGAACAAACTAATTGATGATTTTTGGATTAATACTAAAGCACTAAATCACTATTCAGAAATTTCACAGCTTACCATGAATTTATTCTGTCATTTGTTTACAAACTATATTTAATGGTAACCAAAGAGTTGATAAGGAAACATTCTTTAAAGAATTCCAGCTAATAAATGCAGAAAAACTGTTATAAATATAAATGATAACTTTACAGATATCAGCAAAGGTGGTAGAATAAGAATCTCTGAAAATCCTCTCCACCATAAAAGCAATGAGAATACTAGTAAACATTGCCAGAATCAACTTTTGAGAAATCTGGAAATTAACAAAAGGCTTGTAGCTTTCCAGGAGCAGTTATTCAAGAAAAGCAATGAAATTTTGGTGGGAAGAATAAGTTTTGTGGTATTTTAACTTTCTCTATTCCCATTCTACCCTGACCTCCACAGCAGCCTTGAAAACCCTCATTTATGGTGAAAATCACCCTGGCAACAACTAGAGGCAGCAGAATTAGGTTGGATATCACCCACAGCCCCATTCCCAGATAAGTGTCATCATTTTATCTATTTGGTAATTCTCTAGAAGACTCCACTCATAAGGATGTCTTCTTCATTTGATCTGACTTTGAATTCACCTAGTGTGCACAGACTTTCCTCCCAGAGGTGTTTGCTAAAAACAGTCAGAGGCAATTGTTGAATATTGTGGCTGCCTGAGGTGGCGGGTAACAGTTGAAGGGGGGAAACGGCTAACTTAAAAGCTTTGAAATGAGATGTACATGGGAGGCTTTAAAAAGTCCCAAAATGTTCGTGGGAACCAGAAAGTTAAGTACATGCTTAGAGCTATAAATTGCCTGGCTGAATGTTGAAGGCATGCCCCTTGGCAATGAGTGGGAGACTTACTGCTTTTAGGCACCTTAGGACATCTCTGTCTAACCATTAGTTGATTATTAAGCCAACCATATACTTCCATGGCTGCCTATAAGAGAGAATACAGATTTTACAGAAACAGCTCAGAAAAATCACTGAACTAACAAATAAACAAGAATAGCACCAATAACAATAACAAATCCTCAGGTGGGAAGAGAACCTAATTTCCAAAGTTACTATGTTATATTACTTAAAAAGGTCTTTTTCTAACAAACTATTATGAAACATACAAAAAAAAACCAAGAAAGTATGATCAATATAGAGGAATAAAAGCAGTCAACAGAAGCTGTCACTGATGAAGTCTAGATGTAAGACTACTAGACAGACTTTGAATTACTATTCAAGTCTGTTTAAAGATCTGAAGGAAACCATGCTTAAAGAACTAAAAGTAGAAAAACAATGCTTTATTAAATAAATGAGATAAAAGAGAGAGAAACTACAATAAGGAGAAAAGCAGCAACTCTGGAACTGAAAAGTACAATAACAAATAAAAAAGCCATTAGAGAGGCTCAACAGACTTGAGCAGCAGGAAGAAAAAGTAGTGGGGAGAGAAGTTAAAGATATGTTAATTGAGATGATCCAATCTGAGAAAAAGAATGAAAGTAAATAGAGCCTCAGAGACCTGTGGAAGGGAGAGTAAGACAGTATCTAGCACAGATACTGTTTGAATAAAAGTGGCCAAAAAAATCCCTAAATTTGATGAACAGCATTAAGCTACACATTAAAGAAGCTCAACCAACTCCAAATTGCAAACTCAAAGTGCTCCACACCTAAAAGTGAAATAAAACTGTTAAAAACCAAAGAGAGAAAGAATCTTGAAAGCAGTAAGAAAGAAAAGTTAACTCATCAGGTACAAGAGTTTCAATAAGCCGATGTTCCAACAGCTGATAACTTATCAAAAAAAATGGAGGCCAGAAGGCACTGGGATGACATATTAAAGTGCTATAAGAAAAAGACTGTCAACTATGAAATTCTATATTTAGCAAATCTATCCTTCAATAATTAATAAAAAGGCATTCCCATAATAAATAATCTGAGAGCATAAACTGCTACTAGGCCTGCTCTAAAAGAAATACTAAATGGAGTCTTTCGTGTTGAAATGGAAGGACACAGGACAGTAACTTGAATGGATATGAAAACATAAATATAGATAAATAGAAAATATATTATGTATTTTTTGTTTTTAACTTTTTTTTCCTATCTAATGTATAGGTAACTGCATAAAGCAATAATTATAAATCTACTAGAGGCCCAGTGCACGAAATTCATTCACAGGGGGTGTGTGTCCCTCAGCCCAGCCTGCACCCTCTCCAATCTGGGACCCCTCAGGGGCTGTCTGACTGCCAGTTTAGGCCTGATCCCTGTGAGATTGGGCCTAAACCAGCAGTTGGACATCCCTCTCACAATCTGGGACTGCTGGCTCCTAACTGCTCACCTGCCTGCCTGCCTGATTGCCCCTAACCGCTTCTGCCTGCCAGCCTTATCGCCGCCTAACCACTCCTCTGCCAGCCTGATGGACGCCTAACTGCTCCCCTGCTGGCCGGATTGCCCCCAATTTCCCTCCCCTGCTGGCCCGATCACCCCCAACTGCCCTCCCCTGAAGGCCTGGTCACCCCCAACTGCCCTCCTCTGCAGGCCTGGTCACCCCCAACTGCCCTCCCCTGCAGGCCTGGTCACTCCCACCTGTCCTCCGCTCCTGGCCTGATTGCCCACAACTGCCCTCCCCTGCCGGCCATCTTGTGGCCCCCATCTGTGACCACATGGGGCGGCCATCTTGTGTGATGGCGTGATGGTCAATTTGCATATCACCGCTATTATATAGGATGTTAATGAGCACACATGCATAAAAAGAAAGTTTAACAATAATAGTAGAAAGGAAGAGGGAATGGAGCTATACAGAAACAAAGTTTCTGTATACCATTGTAATTAAAGTGGTATTTCTCCAAATTAGGTTGTTATAAGTTAAGATGTTAATAAAAATTTCCAGGGTGCAACCTACAAAAATATAACTTTAAATGACATTAAAAGAAATAATAAGGTATTTATAATGGTACAATAGAAAATACTTACTGAACACAAAATAAGGCAGTAATCAAAGAACAGAGAAACAAAAAATACATATAGAAATGAATAGTAAATTGGCAGACAAATCCAACATCATCAGTAAATTACATTTAATGTACATTTAATGTATACAACTAAAAGGCAGAAACTGAAAAAAAATAACTGGATTAAAAACAATTCAATTATATGTTGCCTATAAGAGACATGCTTTATTTTCAAAGATGCAAATAGGCTAAAAATAAAAGAATGGAAAAAGAGGTATTATGCAAATAGCAATCAAAAACTAACTGAAGCCAGGCCAGTGTGGCTCAGCAGTTAAGCACTGACCCAGGAACCAAAAGGTCACCAGTTTGATCCTGGTGAGGGCACATACCCAGGTTCCAGGCTTGATCCCCACTAGGGGGGCGTGCAGGAGGCTGCTGATCAATGATGTTTCTCTCTCATCAATGTTTCTATCTCTCTACCCCTCTCAATGCATTCTATGAAGCCAGCATTATCCTGATACCAAAAATTGAAGATATCACACAAAAAATACAGACCAATGTCCCTTATCAATAGACTTGTAAAAATCCTCAATAAAATACTAGCAAATGAAATCCAGCAACATATAAAAAAATTACACATACATTATCCCAGAAATGCAATGTTGGTCCAATATACAAAAATCAATCAGTATAATGTACCACATTAACAAAATAGCCTGGCTGGCATGGCTCAGTGGTTGAGCATCGACCTATGAACCAGGTCACAATTGAATTCCTGGTGGGACACATGCCCGAGTTTTGGGCTCAATCCCTAGTGTGGGGCATGCAGGAAGCAGCCGATCAATGATTTTCATCATTGATGTTTTTCTCTCTCTCCCTCTCCCTTTCTCTCTGAAATCAATAAAAATCTATTTTTTAAAAATAAAGGACAATAACCACATGGTCATCTTATTATATGCAGAAACAAACATTTGAGAAAAGTCCTACACCCATTAATGATAAAAATACTCAACAAACTAGGAACAGAAAAATTTTCCTCCACCTAATAAAGAACATCTTTAAAAAAAGTACTGCTGAGACAATTGGAGAGCCGTATGCAAAAGATTGAAGTTGGACTCATATCATAAAATGAACAGTGATCAAAGACCTAAATGTAAGAGCTAAAACTATAATACTTGGAAGAAAACATTGATGTAAATATTGAAGACCTTGGATTAGGCAATGGTTTCTCGGATATGACACTAAAAGTATAAGCAATATATCTAAAATAGATTAATTTTATTTAAAAATGGAAACTTTGGTGCTTCAAGGACATTATTAAGAAAGTAAAGAGACAACCTACAGAAAATATCTGCAAACCATATATATGATAAGGTTCTAGTATCCAGGATATATTAACTCTTACAACTCAAAAAAACAATTTAAAAATGACCAAAGAATTAAGTAAACACGAATGGCCAAAAGCATATAAAATAGTGCCTGACATCATTAGTCCTTAGGAAATGAAAATCCAATTCATGAGATACAATTCACACCCACTGGGAGGGCTATCATAAAAAAGATAAGTCCTGCCCTAGCCAGTTTGGCCCAGTGGATAGAGCATCAAAAAAAAGCACAGGCAGGGCTGGGGGACCCCCCTCCCCCCGCCCCCCGAGTGCACAAACTTTTGTGCACCGGGCCTCTAGTATATATATAAAATCTCCTAGCTGCTTTTGCTCAGTGGATATAGCGTTGGCCTGCAGACCAAAAGTTCCCGAGTTCTATTCTGGTCAAGGGCACGTACCTTGCGTGCAGGCTCCTCCCCAGCCCGGGCCTTGGTCGGGGCACATGCAGGAGGCAACCAATCGATGTGTTTCTTTCACATCGATGTTTCTCTCTGTCCCTCTCTCTTCCACTCTCTCTAAAAGATCAATGGAAAAATATCCTCAGATTAACAAACAAACAAAAAGACAGTAACTAGTTTTGGTGAGGATGTGGAGACAGTGAAACCTCCATATGTTGCTGAGAGGAATAAAAAGTGGTGCAGCTGCTTTAGAAAACAGTCAGACAGTTCCTCAAAAAGTTAAACATTATAATTACCATATGGCCAACAGTGCCACTCCTAAGTATATTTTCTTATGAGAACATATGTCCATACAAAAACTTTCACCTGGGTTTTCATAGCAGCACTATTGATAATATGCAAAAGTGAAAACAACCCAAACTTCCATTAACTGAAGAATGGATAATGAAAATATGGTATATAAACACAGTGGACAATTCAGCAATAAAAAGTAAAGTACTGATTAATGTTATGATATGAATGAACCTTTAAAACATTATGCAAAGTAAAAAATACCAGACAGAAAGGCCAACTATGTATGATTCCCCTAATATGAAATGCCTAGAATAGGTGAATGTATAGAGAAGAAAGTTGATTAGTGGTTGACATTTAGGGGAGAGGAGTATGGGAAGTGACTGCCTAATGTATATGGGGTTTCCTTTCGGAAGTAATGAAAATGTGCAACTTTGTGAATATACTAAAACAGTGAATTGTACTTTAAAAGGATGAATTTTATGGAATGTGAATTACCTCTCAAAAACATCCCTAAAATACGGAAAGGCTTCCTGAATAATCAATGGAAAATTCACAGGAGAGAACCCTGATAACCAAGGACCAAAGGCAGAGACCATAGAGA
>NW_005364596.1:5633075-5658011 GCF_000412655.1 Myotis brandtii
CCCCCCTCCCCCCGCCCCCCGAGTGCACAAACTTTTGTGCACCGGGCCTCTAGTATATATATAAAATCTCCTAGCTGCTTTTGCTCAGTGGATATAGCGTTGGCCTGCAGACCAAAAGTTCCCGAGTTCTATTCTGGTCAAGGGCACGTACCTTGCGTGCAGGCTCCTCCCCAGCCCAGGCCTTGGTCGGGGCACATGCAGGAGGCAACCAATCGATGTGTTTCTTTCACATCGATGTTTCTCTCTGTCCCTCTCTCTTCCACTCTCTCTAAAAGATCAATGGAAAAATATCCTCAGATTAACAAACAAACAAAAAGACAGTAACTAGTTTTGGTGAGGATGTGGAGACAGTGAAACCTCCATATGTTGCTGAGAGGAATAAAAAGTGGTGCAGCTGCTTTAGAAAACAGTCAGACAGTTCCTCAAAAAGTTAAACATTATAATTACCATATGGCCAACAGTGCCACTCCTAAGTATATTTTCTTATGAGAACATATGTCCATACAAAAACTTTCACCTGGGTTTTCATAGCAGCACTATTGATAATATGCAAAAGTGAAAACAACCCAAACTTCCATTAACTGAAGAATGGATAAAGAAAATATGGTATATAAACACAGTGGACAATTCAGCAATAAAAAGTAAAGTACTGATTAATGTTATGATATGAATGAACCTTTAAAACATTATGCAAAGTAAAAAATACCAGACAGAAAGGCCAACTATGTATGATTCCCCTAATATGAAATGCCTAGAATAGGTGAATGTATAGAGAAGAAAGTTGATTAGTGGTTGACATTCAGGGGAGAGGAGTATGGGAAGTGACTGCCTAATGTATATGGGGTTTCCTTTCGGAAGTAATGAAAATGTGCAACTTTGTGAATATACTAAAACAGTGAATTGTACTTTAAAAGGATGAATTTTATGGAATGTGAATTACCTCTCAAAAACATCCCTAAAATACGGAAAGGCTTCCTGAATAATCAATGGAAAATTCACAGGAGAGAACCCTGATAACCAAGGACCAAAGGCAGAGACCATAGAGAATGGTAGGAGGGGCGGAGGCACGAAAGGGCTGGTTGGGAACCCAGAGACAGCAACTGAAGTCCCGGAGAGATATCTCAGCTGTGGGGGAGGGGGGGTACCATTGAGAACTCTGGGATCTAATCCCAAACCTGGGCTCCCCAGCCAAGAGCACCAAACTGAGAAGGGCACCCACATAACATCTAGCTGTGAAAAGCAGTGGGGTGCTGTCTGCTAGGGAGTGTCAGCTGAAAGTTCAAACACCCTCTTAAAGGGCCAATGCACAAAAATTCCCTGGGGAGCCACCCACCTTGTGCTCTGGCAGAGGGAGGGTGAAGTGGACTGGAGCTGTGAGAGCAGAACCCAGTACTGGGGACTCGGGGGATAGAGCTCAGAAGGCAGACACCCCAAGTTTCCTGGGCTGAGTCATTCCCTCACACAGTGGAGGACATCTTTCCCACATAGACATCTGCCTTGGGGGGAGGGGGGGCGGGTAGGGGAGACAGTTGACACACCCTATTGGAAAATACCTTGCCCTGAGGCAACGTAAGAGATTAAAAGTAACAATTAGCCTCCTATTAGTCTGTAGACAGAGGCGATCTCTGGAGGCTTTGAGTCTTTGCCTAATCTAAGTCAGAAACAGCCTTTAACACTGTCCTGCACTAGATAAGTCAGAAACAGCCTTTAACACTGTTCTGCACTAGAGATTGAGAGGTATAGAGGATCTACCTAAAACATAGTCACAAACCCAAACACAACCAAACTGAGGAAACAAAGAAACAACCCCGAATGAAAGAACTAGTGAATTCTCTAGAAGAGATAAATGAAGCAGAGATAAGAAGTTTATCTGAAACAAAGTTCAGAGTAATGTTGTTAAAAAATGCTCAACAGTATGAAAAAAGATATAGAAACTATGAAAAAAGAACAGCCTGACATAAAGAATGACATAACACAAATAAAGAACACATTGGAAGGAATACACAGCAGATTAGGGGAAGCTGAGAATTGAATCAGTGAATTAGAAGACAGTTGAAAATATCACTCAATCAGAAAACCAAAAAGAAAAAATAATTAAAAGTGTCCTTCTTCTCTCACCAGCCTACTTTTTCATTCTTACAAAAAATCCTAGATTATTCCAGCATGTGAAGATTGCAAACAGTTCATATGAAATTATGAAAATAAAATAAAATAGATGGTTCTCTGTTGGATTCGTCATAGTTTAGAATTCAGACACACACACACACACACACACACACACACACACACACACACAAGTATGTCTGACACAATGCCAACATTTTCATTGTAATCACCATTAAATCTTCATTTTCCTTGGAATATGATTTTTGAAATGTTGCTTTTTGAATATTCCTCCATTAGCATATGCTGTATTGAATGCCAAATCATCAAAATAGTGCTTTTCTCCTAAGTATAAGAACCTTTCTATTCTCCTCTTCCCATCAGTTTTTGTGGTCCTACAATTAAGACACCTAATCCCTGGAAGTTTAATTATTGTTTCAGTCTCTGAAAACAATGTAGATTCAGGTGCTGATAATTTATGGGTATCTGAGTTTCCCTAGATCTGAGATTGATCTTCACTCTCATCAGATGTAGAGTTCCGGCCCACATTTCCAGCCTGTGCCTCGGCTGGGCTGTGCTATCTTATAAGGGACTGTTGAAAAGAAGAAACAGAGAGAGAAACCTAGCCATTCAGAATTAAAATGGCTATAAATAAGTACCTCTCAATAATAACCCTAAATGTAAATGGATTAAATGCTCCAATGAAAAGGTAGGGTAGCTGAATGGATAAAAAAAACATGACCCACCTACATGCTGTCTACAAGAGACCTACCTCAAAACAAAAGACACACACAGGATGAAAGTGAGGGATAGAAAAAATTTTTCCATGCAAATGGAAAAAAAAAAAAGAGCTGGAGTAGCAATACTCATATCCGACAAAATAGACTTTAAAAGCATCATGCTAAGTGAAATAAGCAAGTTGGAGAAATATAAATATCATATGATCTCACTCATTTTTGGAATATAATGCACAACATAGACTGATAAAAATAGAGCCAGAGGGGGAAAAATATTCTAGAATATAATAGAAGTAATCTTGTTATTTGCAGATTTTTAGTATTTCCTACAACTTTTGTGATATCATACTATGTTTGTACAGTTTTGGTAATATTATACTTAAAATATTTTTATTCTTGAAATATTAATTTATATTGCATGTAATATTATATGTGAGAACTTTTTTTTGAATAGTTGGTGTTTATTGCATGTAGCATTATCATATTTAAAATCATTTTTCTTGAGATATTAATGCTTACTGCATGTAACATTATATTTAAGATTGTCTTTCTTGAAATATTAAGGTTTATTGCATGTACCATTACTATATTTAAAATTGTTTTTCTTAAAAAAAACTGACAAAAAGAATAAAAGAAGAAAGTCAATATAAAAAAACAAACAAACAAAAAACATCCCTATATAACAAGTTGGAATGATTTCAAGGTGATTTCCTACTTGAAGTGGCTAATAAAAGGGATTTTTATTTCTATAAGGGTCTTTCAAATATTGTTAGAATTAACACATACCGTCTTCACTTTACTATTACACAGTGTTTGGCTCATGGTTAAATTATAAATCAGTAGAGCAACTGTAATAGAAATAATTCATCTACATAACAGATTTTTAAAAACATTCTCAACCTTTTGATTTACCATCTGGATATTTAAACTTATGCAAGTATGGAAAAACTAGCAAAGATAAATTAGATGCATATAACACTGACATTTATACATCAGAGAATAAGAAAAATATCAATTCGCAAACTCGAATTGGAAAGAGGAAATGATAATGGATGCATTAAATCATTTGGTGAAAGTTTTCAGGGAAACTTCAGGGTGGATGAATCAAGCTGACAATCCTGAACTAACTGAACACTCCTAACAATACTGTAAAGGAATCGAAGCAGATGTACGTCCCACCTGGTAGATAAGAAAAACTAAGATTATTTCATTACCATTTATGAAGCATTTTTTACCAGTGTACAGAAGATATAGGGGCAGAGAACACATTCAATGAAACAACTGTCCAGTGAGCCAAATCCAGAATATGGGAAATTTTACAGAGCAAATCACATAGTTTCTATTACAAATAAGTTCATAAAAAAAAAAAGAGAGGGAAACTATTATAAATAAAAAGAGGCTTGTGAATCATACAACTTGTCTTCCAAAATGGGACACTTCTGAGAATGAAAGAAGTTCTATTAACACTTACGCTAGATAACAGACACGAACTGGGACTACTCTACTCAAAAGCATCAATCAAATGCAAGGTGTGGACTTATCTTTTCTCAGTATCTTTTTACTTTTAATATTTTTTTGGGAGGGAAACAGGATCCAATTCAGGAATTTGAACATGGTCTGAACATTAAACCATAAATGTTAAGGTGATTGATATGACACTGTGACTAGGCTTTGTAAAATAAGTCATCTGTTAGATATACACACTGCAATACTGCAATGTACATAGGTGAGAGAATATGGTAACTGTGTTCTGTGTTAAAACACTAGTGGGGGGTGGGGATGGGAGTAGACTGTGTGGTGAAAATATATTAAATGGTGTTGATAAAATGGTGATAAATATTGAAGCTGTGTGATGGGCCCATAGGGATTTGTTACACTACACACCTCCATTTAATGTACATTTCTGTAATTGCAGTTACTTTTTTTTAAATTGAATTTATTGGGGTGACACTGGTTAATAAAATTATATAGGTTTCAGGTGTATAATTCTATAATTCATCATCTGTATATTGTGTGTTTACCACCCCAAATCAACTCTCCTTCCACCACCATTTATCCCCCCCATACCCTCTTCTCCCTCCTCCCACCCCCATTTCCCTCTGATAATCACCATACTGTTGTCTGTCTATGAGGTTTGTTTTGTTTTCTGAATCCCTTCGCCTTTTTCACCCATCCCCCTTACTCCCTCCCCTCTGACAGCTGCCAGTCTGTAACAGCAAATTTCTTTACAAGTTTAACATCACCCAGCCTGGCAGAAAGCATTTCTGGCTTTGACTTTCTTATGATGACAGGTACACTCCCACACACTAACTTGCCAAAAACATATTGGTTAGGCTTAGTCATAAAATGGAAATCTCAAAGGGGAATCTTTAAAGGAGGAACAGCTGCTTTGGCTCCGAGGATGTAAAAGTCCGTTTCTGACTGTCCCACTGAAAGCGCTCCGAGTCCCTTCCTGGACTCACAGTGGGTGGTGATGGTGCTTGTGGGCACTGGGATTTGTAAGAACTCAGCGACGAGGCTCACACAGCTTTGAACATTAAGCTGGGTCAGCAGCTCCAATGTGATATTATCCTATGTTCTTGGCAAAGAATCATAACTTTAACTTCTGCCAAACATAAAATTTATTTTATGGGGTAGAAGAAACTTATAAAGTGTATCTGAGTGAAGTCTCTGTTGTGAAGAATCTATTTTAATCATATTTCTCAAGTACAGTTTTTTGGAGAATTACTATTTGGAGAATGGCCCAAAGTGAAAATTTCATCTAAATCGTTACTCATCTTCACCTTGAAATACTAAACAAAGATAAGCAAAAGTTTACAGATTGGCCTTTAAAATGTCTTACTATTTGAAGTACATGTTTTCATAATTTTGTAATTACCTCCTATTAAGACCAATTATAACTTTGCTTAGACCCTCGCCCAATTATTGTTCTGGTTTCCAAATGCAAAATAACACATTTTAGGAGAGTTCTTCATATAGAATGTCTGACTCCACTTCAGGCAATGGCATTTGTAGAAATTAAAGAAAAACCTTAACAAAATATACAACACTTAGGTGCACTAAATATATAAAAATACCAGAGATGTATAATATTAATGAAGCTTAAATCAATTACAAATATAGTTGCATGATACTTCAATAAATTTAAACAAATTCTTCACTGGTTTAGAAGTTCAAGCCATCAAGTCTAGGAGGAAGTCTGCTTTAAAAATACAAGGCAGTGTTAATGAATTTCTGAGAAAAATGCTATCACCAACAATTAGCTCAAGGTGCCTTAACTTTCATTTCCTTTTTGATTCCAGGCACCTAAAGTACATTTTTAAACGAGGAACAGGGAAGTTGGGGTAAGCTGAATAGTATGTTACACCTAAAGCAGTCCATTGTAAGTCTGAGTCATGTGTTCTGAAATCAGCAACTTTGACCTTCCACCACATGTAGATTTATGGCAGTGAGGTGCATACCATGACATTTTTGGATTACAACTACCATAGAAAGTCAAGCAACAATTTCATGTACAAAAAAAAAACAACTTTCTTAAGCAGATTATTTATAGTTGATTTGCACTCCCTCATGACCCAGAGAGAGAACCTATTTTAAGATAAAATTAGTAAAACCATACCAGTTAGACTAATAGCAAAAAAAAAATTGGTTAGCAATGGGTTGTTGCAATGAGCAATATAGTATTTGCATAAGCTCAGTAAACTATTTTGCAGTTTGGTGGATACAGAGGAAAGGAGACTAAAGGAAGAAATGCAAAATCAAAATTATTTTAGAATCAATTGTAAGTAAACTAAGTATGGTAGGATTTCAGTGTAGCATAGTGAATTATCCTATAGTCTTTGAATGTTATACAGGAATGGCATAGTAGAGGAATAATAAAAAAAAATAAAGATTTCTCCTGCAAGTGGAGGGAGTTGAAAACAAACAGGAATATAAACAAAAAAACATACTAACACTTGGATGCACTAAATATATTTAAGTGCAAACCCTGTTCTTCTATTCCAAATATTTATATATTCCTGGAAAAAATGCATATCCGATGGACACTAAATTCTTGAAGATTTAGACATAGTAGAAATGGAAGCAATTTTGATTGCTATTGTGGAAATAATGAACTAGGTTAAATGGAAGCCAAAATTGGTTTGGTTCTCTATAACTTCTACTACAGGTCTTGTGTTTTGTTTGCTACGTATACAATTACGGTCCTTCACCTGGGAATCCCAAAGTTTCTCAGCAAACGTCTTTTGTTTCAAGTACTGCCACTTACAGGTGATGTCAATACTTACTAATGTGATGGCCAGGCACACAAAAGAGTTGTCATTTGCAGCAAGTAGATAGACAAGTATTTTCAAGTTTATGGTGCGACTGAGTTCATGCGGGTACAGACACTTAGCAAGCTGGTCCTAACTAACGGCTATGTTATCTGAAGGTACAAAATATTAATGAAATCATCTCACACTGTCCATGTTAGCAAACACAACCTCCTATTGCATGACTGTGAAGCAGGCATTTTGACCCCCATTTTATAAATGTGAAAATGCAGGTTCAACTCTCTTCCCTCCAACCAACCATCAGGCTTTGCTATCCGTGGAAAGAGAGAAGAGGTCCTGGCTTCACTTACTCTTCATTCAGGGCACACCGCCGGTTGGTGAGCGTGCCGTATTTCCTCAGCGTCTCGGTGAGCTCCGAGTAGAGTTTGTCAGCCAGAGACAGGGGGATGCCTTCCCACACCAGGATGAGAATCACAATCACTGCAGCCTCACAGGTATGGCCAGCTCGCTCCCGCACCAAACACAGTAGCTTCTCCTCGCTGCTGCTTCTGCGCACCACCTGTGCGGGTCACCATTCCACCCCAACACCCCCCACCCCAACCAAAACAAGACAAGGGTCACTTGCAGCAGATGTCAGCACTGATTTATGTATGCATATTTTCTCACGTCTGGGTCACAGGGCAACATTTACCACCCCCTACAACTTGCCTTTTGTAGCCCATGTACAAAGTGGGGGTTTGCCCTGGGGTCAGAACTGGGAGAGGTGAAAAACTGCTCAATGTTTAGCTGACTACTGTATACCCAGCAGAGTTGGGGCAATGCTCCCTGAATTAAAGCCAGAGCTAGAGGGAAGACATGCAGGTCTTTTTCATAAAGATCAAGGTTTTCATAAATGATGTGAAGGTATTTAAAGGAAGAATTATACTTGTAGCAGGTGCCTGAATGGACCTCCTTCTCACCATTCAATTCTTTCAATTAAATATGGTTAGCATATGATTATAAAACTAATCTGTCTTTTTCTTAAGAGATAACACATGATAAGATAAATATAAGCAATATTCCTTTTAGCTGGTATAAATAACTCTTTGATCTGGGTTAACATAATTTTTTCAGGGTTAAATTTAATGAATGAAAATGCCCAGAACTGAAGACCAAAAGCCCTGTCAAGTCACACTTACCCATTTGGCAATAGGACATCCCTGAGAACTTTTGCCTTCTTTACCAGTATAGATGACTCTTTCAATCCTAATAGCTTTACCCTTCTGTCCGAACCTTAAAGAAATCCACAGAAACACACACACACACACACACATAAAATTAGCAAATGGGCCTAAAAGACACCCAAAATATTGAACATCTGAGTGTAATTTTACTCTATTACCACATCCTGAGAAATAAATGGTTTATTTTTTTAAAAGTTTATGCCAAGCAAACTAGATAATAGACGTTAAGCCTTGTTTTTCTTCAGCATAAGAATATACTGATAATTGTAATGAACTATTTCAAAATTATATGTTAGGTGAAAATAATGGGAAAACTTAGTTTTATACATAATTTCACAAAGCACAAGACTTTTTTAGGTTTGCTAAATCCAGTCTTCTAAGATATATACTATTTGATTTTTGTCCTTAACTGAATTTAGCTATTTTAAACATAGGGAATCATAATAGATTTTAGTTATAACTGTTCCTCAAAGACTCTCACATTTTTAAGAAGGAAGCTGGCAAATAGCTAGTATCCAGCAATACTGAGAATATAGGATAGTTCTAGAAATTGATTATATTTTCCCTTCTGACCAAGGTACTACTTACTACTTGTTAATAAATAAAAAGGGGGGCACGAAATGATTAGTAAATTTCTACATGCTAATTTGGAAATTGGGCAAGAATGATGCAAAGTATGTCCTTGCTGCCCAGCATGTCTCCTAATGTATTTCAATGATAACACTGCCTACCTCTTAGAGAAAAGGCATCCTAGCATAGTAACAGCTCAAGAGCTGTGGATACCTATATGAATATCTCTCTGCATTGAGTATCTCGCTCTTAAGAGTCTTCTACATGCAGGAGTAACTGTAGATTCAGGTAAGTACTTGCATACCTGTGACTGACAGTAAAAAAAGAAAATGCAACTATAAATAGAATGTCTCTATTTCTATTCAGTATATCACACTTGCCCTTTGCTCAGACTGGGGACAACTTCCTTAGAGAGGACTACGCCTTTACAATTCTAGGTGAATTTAACTCAACGGGTTCCTTTCTTAAACCACACGTCCCCCCTCTTCCTCTTTGACACTTTATCGCCCAGTGGGAGAGCCACAGTGGGGCCTCTCTCTGCAGCTTGTGCCAGCACCCTTATGCCTGGCAAGCAGGATGATTCTTGCTCGTGCCTGGGTTTTCTGGCACCCATGTCAAAGTGGGCAGCCTGTGCCAGCTCGCAGACTCTTGGTCCTGTCAAATATTGTGACTCCCTGGTGAATAGCACAGTGTGTAGGATTGGCAACCCTGGAATAGCTAAGCCTACTAGTAATTACTCAATTTACGATTGTTTACTGCTTTGTGTGTGTGTAAGCTGGAAAAAGTCTGACATATACAAAAGGATAAACGTTACTCTGCCCTGTGCCTTTGCGTTAATTACCTTTCTTCCATGATTTCTCTAATAGCTGCCACATTAGGACCTGCTCCTAGATGGGTATAAAAAGGACCTTCATCTTTTTCAATAATTTGCTCTGTTGAGATAATAGAAGATTATTATTTTAGACCTCAATTATACTAAATATAAAGGCTACATCCACAAAGCTTATCCCCCAACTGCACATTATGGGCCCTAAATGTGACTTTACACATTTTTCCCCCCGAATGAGTAAATTAAGGGAGTCATTTATTAGAAAATGTGTGAAATAATTAAGTATATGCATATGTTGGCTGTTGGATAAAAAATGTATAAAATTATATTTCAGATATGGACTAAGAAATTATTTTATACCAAATGCATGGAACCAAACAAGAAAAAGTGTGGGGATTATAATATATTATATGTAATATCAACTACAATTGGTTTTGTACACTAAAAAATGTTTTTATAGCTAACTGGAATTCTGCCTGCTACTTGGATGTTAAAAGATTAGAATATAATTTCCTATCTTATCTTGCCCCTAGGTGATTTCTCAGTTTATTGTCAAGATACCTTTTTCTCCTCTTGTCTCCCCACAACATTTTATCACTCTGTTTTGAAATTAAAAACATTGACTCCAGACCCATATTTGTACATACTTTAGAACAATTTTTTGAAGTGAAAAAATACTGGAGAGTGGGTCAGGTAAAAGGAAGAGGCTCCTGTCAAAGATGGGATGTGGGGGAGAAAAGGGTTAGGGTGATGGGAGAAAGGAGTGAAGGTGGTTATAACTTACCTAATATTATCTATGACATGTGTGGCACTTAGCCCAGTGAGGCAACCTAATCCTGACCACACACAAAGGGACAGTGGCCATCCTCCCTCATCGCCTATAAGATGCAGGGTGTCCCATCATAAGAGGAATAACATGGGGTGGGTGGACCACTAGCCACATTAGTTTTTGACATGTTTTTCCAAATGTCTTCTACTGTACCCAAGCTGAATAGCTATGATTAAGATATCCACATATATGTATAAAATCTGCATCCATCAGCAAAATGTTTCCTTATTCCAACAGACCTGTCACGTATCTTGAATTTTAACAAAAAGGTGTTTGTTTCAAAAATAGGAAATTACATATATTTATAAAAAAGATAAAACTTTAAAGAGAAAATAGAATCAAAATGAATATAAATCACACAATATTTCAAGTATATAAATGGAGAAAGGGCAACTTCATGAATATTCAGAACTTCAAGCATTACAATTTCCCCCAACTCAGTGGTCGGCAAACTGCGGCCCCTTGAGTGTGGCTCTTCCACAAAATACCACGTGCGGGCGCACACGTACAGTGCGATTGAAACTTCGTGGCCACACTCAAGGGGCCAAAGAGCCATGCATGTGGCTTGCAAGCCGCAGTTTGCCAACCACTGCCCCAACTCAACAAGACTGAAGATAATTTCTCCCTTATAGAAATTAGCCTTGTAAAACTAATACCTTCAACCCCAAATTAAAAAATATTAAAAGCTTCTACACTAGTTTGCATATGACAGTTATTTTTCTCATTTTAATAGATGTTTTTACTGCCTAGCTGTCTCTCCAAAAAATTATTTATAAAGACAAACAGATTGATTACTCTATAGAGGATAGCTTTATATTTTAAAAGGTTTGAATACAGAGAAAAATGAGCATGCACAATTGTTTTAATATTTTGAAAAAAAACTGTAAGTGAAGTTCTTTCTTGCACAGCACAAGCATTTGTAATTCAAAGACAAGAAATGTAAGCTTCAGATTTTTATGAGCCTTTAAAAATTGCTGCCAGACTAAAAAAAAAAAAGAAAAAAAGGAAAAGAAAAAGAAAGTCCCATATCTAAAGATGAATTTGCTAATTCTGGATAAACACCATATGTCTCAGAACATTTTTGGCACTTACCTACACATCTGCATGATGGGAAATCATATTGAGTCTTGACAGGTGTATCCAATAAATTTTTTATAGGCGTATCTAGTAATTTGGAAGGTGACTCTATAAAATTATTGAGAACAGAACCAGCTGTTCTTTTGGTTGGTGTCTTTTCTGAAGGAGTTGCCTGCTGCTCTAAAGCTGGGGTGTGGCTATCGAGTTCTGCAGCACTGGTATGTCTAGATAAAACTGTGACTGGCCCTGACATTTCAACTTTTACTTGCTTCTGTGATTTGAGAGTAAGAGCCTTATGGTCAAATAGTGATTTGACCTGGAACTGCTTCAGGTGTTGCTCCATGGTCTCAAGAATGCTCCTCTGCTGCACATTATCACAGCTCGGGGGTGGAATCTCTTGCTTAGTTATCTTTTTCCACATTTTGTTTTCTGGCTGTGCTGACTTGGGGTGCATACAGGCATGGGGCTTGGATCCAGGTTCAACCTTAATTGGCCTGTGTGCCTGATTGTGGCAAGACTCAGTTTGGGGTTGTTGGTTTTGCTGCTGCTCTTGCTTCTGTAAGAGGTGCCATCTCAGAGCAGCGTGCTTTTGAATGTCCTTCTGGGGAGGGGTCTGAATGTGACTTCCTCCTTGCTCAGGCACAGTGAAAGCGTTGGCTTGGTTGTGCATCAGGTACCTTTGCTGAGTGAGTTGTGTAGCTTGTTGGCCAGACAAATCTTGGTTTTTACTTTTATATCCCTGCAGAACGGAAGCCTGTGGAGGCTTCTGTCCTTGTTCTTGAAAGCACCTGTGAAGACCATCTTGTTTTGTGGTCACATTATTTGGAAAATATTGCATGTGATGCAAGTTTTGGGTCTTGTTTCCAGAAAAATGTTCAGGATGTAAAGTCTGTTCTGTATTCTTTGAAGCTGGGTGAATGTTGTTTGGACAAGAAATCTGTACTTTGCTTGCATTTGACTTCAAGCTATGACCATAAGGGGAATTTCTACTGTTCATATTCTGTATGTGCTCCAATCCCATTTGGGTATTATGAGTCTGAAACTCACTTGATTTTGAATATTGATTTTCATCATGAAAGCGTTCTTCCACTTTAATCTGGCTAAAGAACAATCCTTCCCTTTGCTGACCACAGTTGCCTTGGGGATGAGAAAAAGTATGGGGCATTTGTTCTTTATTCTCCATGTGTAATTTTTGCTGTTGCTGCTGGTTTTGAGGGAGATGTGAATTCTGGGATGTCTGTGTTTGTGCTGCCTGATTATGAGACTTATGTTGCAAAAGATGTGAGTTTGAGAAGGGCTCCGTCTCTGAAGCCTGTTGATTCAAGTGCTGCTTTAATGGTGAGGGCATGAGTTTCTTATACTCGGAGTCTGGTCTCTGTTGAAAATGAAACCTAGGGGTGCACAGTGACTGTGTGTGAGCTTCAGGGGAAGGGTCTGTCTTGGAGAAGTGCACCTGGAGTGAGGGTTTTTGGAACTGGAGATGCTGGTCCACTGTACCTTGAGACTGCCCATGATTCATCTCAAGTTGGTACCTTTGTGGCCTCTGCTCTGGCTGCATCATTTTCTGGGTGCAAGCTTGCCCTGGGAGCCCCCCAGGCATGTTGGAATTTCCAGTGTATTGTTTGGAGGTCATTTGATTGGAGGAGTTGGACTGATACTGAAGAACTGACCGCAGAGGTGCTTTATATTTTAGATGGGATTCTGCTTGAGGAAATTGAGGGGCCTTCAATTCAATCCATCCTGGTTTCAGATGGGGCTGTGTTGGGAGCACAAGATCGAGTGTTTGTTGCTTATCTTGACCCTGCAGAACCTCCTGTTCTTTGTGCCCCATCAGCTGCTGGCAGTGGTCCTGTGGCTCTCCACTGCTACCAAGAATTGGTGGGTTATGCTTGGGATGTTCTGGTGTTTGTCTTGCTTTCTCAGGACACAATGGAACAGTCATTGTCCCTGGAGTCCGTATGTCATTCTTGTTAACACAATTATTCTGAAGCCTTTCTGGAAGTGTCAGAGAGGGGATAGATACATGTGTAGGTGGGTTAGGACTCTGGGATGGTGGTGCCTCCGGTTCACCCTCTATTTTCACTTCCCTTAAAAGAGCTGTATTACTTTGGTTGGGGTAGTGATGGTGTTCTTCCACAACATCATCGCTCAGAGTGCTTTTTCCTTCTGAAGGAAGCTGAGGAACCTCTGGAAGAGGAGGAGACAAAAGCAACTGTGATGGTGGTGGTGTGACAGTGGCAGAAAAGGAATCCTTAGAGAACACTGAGGTTTGCTTGAAGTAAGCACCATTCATTTCATTTTGCTTGAAATACCGTTCAGAGCTGCCACCAGGAGCCTGCAAATTGCTGCTGGAACCTGAACAGAATTCTTCACCAGCCACTAGCTTTGTGGTTCCTTGGATGTTACCGTTTTCTGCAGGAGATGGGCATATCTCAAAAACTGGTTTTTGTTGTTCTGGTTTCTGAAAGGAACAGGTACCTAGCATTGCAGCTGGTTTACTGACATTATCAGCGTCACAGGCCTCAGTCATGACTGCAGCTGGCTCTGGAGGCAGCTCAGAGTTCGAGGTCTGTGGGAAATTGGTCTGCCCTGAGGTATACAACGGGTGAGTGATCTCACAGGACAACTCATTAATAGCCGGACTGTTAATGGCATGTATGTGAGATGTGGTTTTCTGCACCGCAATGGAAACACAATCTGGGTAATATTGAGACAGTGTTTTTTCCAGGAGTTCACCATGTGTGTTTTCCATGGAAGAGGCAGAAACTGTAGCACCATTAGGCATTAGCACTGACTTGTTTTTAAGAAGTAATACAATGTTCTTGTCATGGTAGTTAGCATCTTTGCCCTCCTGCTCATTCAGAATCTGCTGCTCTGCATTTTCAGACCCACTCGAGTTGTGTGTTGAAAAACTGGTGGTATCTTTAACTGCATTTTCTGGGGCCACAGAGCTCACAGATTCTCTCTTGTCATTCATATCGGAGACATTTGGTTGACTGCTGCCTTTGCCTGGATTTCTTTCTTGTCTTTCCCCGAAGTTCTTTCCTTCTCCATTGGCCTTTTGGTCTTGTTTCAACTTCTTGTTCTGATGGAGCCCAGAGAGAGAAGGTTCACTAACTGTGCGTTTTATCCCTCCATTCTGCAAACACTGGGAATACCCTCTGCCTTCTTGTATAAAGTCCGGGCTGACACGACTATTCTGGCTGCCCTTCATATGGGGTGTTCCATAATGACTTTTGAAAGATTGCCACTTGGTGTCTCCATTCACTTCTGGATAAGGTCTCTCTGGTAATGGGCTTCCATTCTGGAGCTTTATAGCCAGAGGTTCTGTCTGGCAGATGGGAGAAGGAGATGGTGTCAAGAATGGACTTAGTCTGTTGCCCTCCACATGGTTGGTTCTATCCTGTTCCATCAGGCTTGCTTCGGGGCCATCCACAAGGCTGCCCTCGGAGTGAATTCTAAAGAGTACAGAGACAAAAATGAAAGTGCATTAATACATGTCTGACTTGAATAATGCATCTTAGAGAATTAGCACGTCGTTAATAGTATTGGAATTCTTAGACATAGTAAATTGTAATACTCATTTTCATGGAAGACCAGTAGCTGATTACTCTTGTCCGGCCAGCATGGCTCAGTGATTGAGCATCGACCTATAAACCAGAAGGTCAGGGTTCGATTCCTGGTCAAGGCACATGCCTGGGTTGCCCAGGCTGCAGTCTTGATACTTGGTAGAGAGCATGCATGAGGCAGCCAATCAATGATTCTCTCTCATCATTGATGTTTCTCTCTCTCTCTCTCCCTCTCCCTCTCCCTCCTTCTCTGAAATCATAAAATATATTTAAAAAATAAAATGATTACTCTTGTCCTCCCAGCAATTGCCATTGCCATAGTTATAGTCACAGAGAATGAAGATGATCAAAATCACCAGCTCATGTGGGAAGGTCATATGCATTAGTAAATATTAACCACTTCTTTCCCAAATAATTCTTCGTGTCACAATGCTAAGAACAGTGGAGAAAGCCTACCTCCTTTCTATCTTCTCTAGCACCTTACATAGCAAATCACTAGCTAAGCTATCAATTCTATTTTCTATATATTCCTTGAATTTTCTTCACTGACATTTGGTAGCCAGCTTTACATTATCTTGGCTCATTACCCATTGCAGTAGCTTTTTAAAGGGTTTCTCTCCTAGCCCAGTCTGTCCTCGCCAGTCCCCAAGGCTCCTTCAAATGGTTCTCAGAAAGAAGGTTCTAAAATGCAAATCTGATGTCATAGCCTCCTTAACACAGTTTACGGGCTTTATACTACTTGCATTAGTAGTTCTCAAACTCGTTTACTCAAACACACCTGAAAGATAAGGCACACTGCCTTTAGTGTCACATCCCAGCAGATCAGTCAGGGATGAAAAGTGTAGTTTATAAAATGCCCTTTCTAGGTGAATCTATGTTTTCTTCTACAGTCCTGGCTGCCGAATTCTATTGAGAATTCCTGCCTAATATAAATGGATTTTCATATGCAGGTTTCTATTTTTCTCTCCTTCTACTTCCTCTCACAGTTTATAGTCCAACTATAACAACAACTTATAAATATTATGATACTGTTGTCTGCCCAGAATGCCTTCTTAGTCCGCCAATTTGCCCAGAGACTCTTCTACATTCCTCTAAAACTATCTCAGATTATCACATTCCCTAGGAATCCTCTTTCTGTTTTCCAAGAGGATTAAACATTCCCAATTCTATACTGTTTCTATTATGTTTCATAAGGTCTACAATAAACATATCATACTCAGTTGTATTCTATTCTCTTACTGGACTCTAAACTCCTTAAGAATACTCTACTCTGTTCATGTTTGTGCTTAGTATAAAGTAAGCATTCAATCAGTTTCACTAGATTGATATAAATGTGCTCATCTTATGATTATTTCTTCATTCATTCATTCATTCATTCATTCAAACATGTTCTAGACCAATATTGATGGAGATTTCAAAGTCCAAATGATAGAAAGAACAGGAAGAAATGGGCACTAAGATACATAAATAATCCATTAGATAAAGTAAATGCTGCCCTGTTCATGATATAGTTATGCCTTTTTTCCCCACAGTTTTTCTTACTACATATATTTTAAGAATGTAAGCTTTTTAAAAAATCAAGATTACTTTGCCTCTGGGCTATTAAAAAACCCATTGCTTACATTGCTTACTAACCAAGACAAATGAAACAGAAGAAGAAATAAGATATTAACACTGGAAAGCAACACTAAAGTTATCATTATTTGCAGATGATAGGATTGTGCACTGGTCTACCAAGAGAATCAACTGAAAAACTATTAGAATTGATCAGAATTCAGTAAAGTAGCTGAAGAAAAAAAATCAATAGCCTTGATATATAAAAGCAACAACCAGTCAGAAATGTTAGTGGAATAAAATACAATAATAGAAAAAAATATATATAAAACACCAGAAGTATACTTCACAAGAAACATGGAAAATCTATTGGAATAAAAATTTAAAACAAGTAGAAAGGTATATGGTCTTTTATATTGTCAAATTAATGTATTCATTTAATGTACTCAATAAAAATGCTAGCAGAATGTTTTGAGGAATGAAAGAAGCTGATTCTAAAGTTAGTGGGGGGGAAATAAACAAATCGAATGGCCAGGAATAATCTGAAAAAGAACCATAATAGAGCTTGAACAGGGCAGTAGCCACTTTAAAATATATTTAAAAGCAAGTAAAGCTATCATACTTAAAACAGCTTGTACTTATACATTGATAGGTGATAGAGTGCTATTAAGGCCAATGAAATAAAATGTCCAGAAATAGATAAAAAAGAAATATGGTTTGAGGTAATGGTGACATTTCAAATAAATATATTAAAACAATTGGGTAGTCGTCTGAAAAAAATGATAAAGTTTAATCTATCCTTGATACCCTATATGAAAATGAATTTTAGATGAATTTAAAATATGAATATGAACCCCCTAAATTAAAAGCAGTCTAAGAAAACTGTCTAAAAATTATCTAATGACTAAGTTATTTGTGACCCAAAATCTCAAAGGCATAACATACTAGAAAGTTCAGTAAAATGTATGCATGCAAAAATAAGCCCATAAGCAAAGTTAAAAGTCACATAAAACTTTTCTTAATATATAGAACTCATAGAAAATGACAAGAGCCCCAACCATCCAATAGAAAAATGAACAAAGGACGTGGAGTTCATAGAAAATGAAATGGCTCTTAAATATTTAGAAAATATGCAGCATCACTAATAAAAATAAGTACAAATTAAAACTAACAAGATTCCTTTTTTAAAAAAATTGGAAAAGATAAAAAAGTTTGATAATACACTATGTTGACTAGCATGTAGTGAAACAGACCACTCTCTTGTATGGTTCTTGGGAGTCAAAATTAATACTAATACAATGGAAGACAGTTTAGCAACATCTACAGAATATCACAGGAACTTTTTTTGACCCTTTAGTTTCAAGAACTTACCTAGCAAGTATGCTCATATATATGTTAAATGATGTGTGCACAATCTTTTTCAATAGCAAAAGGAAACAATCTATATTTTCAGATTGAAATATTTCCAACTAATTAAATGAAATGAAGCAAGCTGCAGAACAGTATGTATAAGAATGCCACACATGTACATTAAAAAAATAAATAAATAAAGTCAGCTCTGGGAGAATATACAACAAACTGGTAATAATATTTTGCCTCCAGGAAAAGGACTGGGGAGGCTAGAAGAATAGCACTGGGAGGAAGATTGCTTTGAACTGTTTGCTGTTTCTGTAATCATGTGTATCCTATATAATAAAAGCGTAGTATGCAAATTATCCCCTTGACCAGGAGGTCGTCCAGGAGTTCAACTGGGGGGTGGGGCGGGCTGGGGGAAGGGAGGGAGGCCCCGACTGGCAGCTGGCAGCCAGCAGCTGCTAGGGACCCAACCAGTGCACAAGTTTCGTGCACTGGGCCTCTAGTTAATTAATAAATAAAATTACATAATTCCTACGGGACAAAAGAAAAGAAAAAACAGAGCCAAGGGATGTCTTCATTTCTAAGAGATCTCCTTGCTTTTAAATAATTAAGAGATGGCCTATAAATGCATAGCCACTAGTTACATATTGCTATTGAGGAAATGAAATGTGGTTAGTCCAAATTGAGATGCACTATAGTGTAAATGCACACTGCATTTTAAAGACCTTAGTGTGGTAAAAAAAAAACAACAACAAACAAACAAAAAAACAAACAACAACAACTCAATTTTTAAAACTATCATTTGACTTTGGGTGATGGGCACACAGTGAAATATATAGATCTTGTAACAAAGAATCTACTCCTGAAACCTATATGATCCTATAAAGCAATGTCACCCCAATAAATTTAATAAAAATAAAAACTATTGATTACATGTTGAAATACAGTATATTATTTTGGATATATTAAGTAAAATATCATTAATTTCACTAGTTTCTTTTTACTTATTTTAGTGTGCATACTGAAAATTTTAAAATTCCACATGTGATTTATGCTGCAATTTATTGGACAGCTCAAAGCTAGACTAATACTCTTAATCATCGATAACCTTAACAAAGAATTCTAGGTTCTAATCTAGAATCATAAAAATTGATTTTTTAAATTAAATGTGAGAGGATTCTCCAAAGTCACGGTACTACCATTTTTCAAAAATTAAGGGGCATAGAAATAAGCCCAGATTAGATCAATTAGCTTTCCAAATAGTACAATAAAATATGTCTTCTTTTGACAACTGCAAAATCAATTCACCAGCTGCCAGCCGGGGCCTCCCTCCCTTCCCCCAGCCCGCCCCACATTTATGTTATGATCTATATGATATTTGCATGCTCTGTATATGATGTAGATTGTCCTATTTTTCTAGATATAAAATATTTTAAGCATTTTTATTCTCTATTATGATCCATTCCACATCATTTGGACATTCTTTAAAATGTCAAAGGCAGAATTACAACAGATGGAGTTTGCAAATCTTTTATGAGCATACTAGCTCCTAAGAAGAAATGAAGGTGATTTTCAATGAATTTTTTTTTTTTAAGAGAGAGAGAGGAAGAGGGAGATAGAAGAATCAATGAGCCGGCTGCCTTCTGCACAGCCCCTAATGGGATGGAGCCTGCAACCCGGGCATGTACCCTGATCAGAAATCCACCTGGCAACCTGTTGGTGCATGAAATGATGCTCAATCAACTGAGCCACAGCAGCCAGGCAATGGAATGTATTTTAATATGGAGTTTTAAACTCAATAGCCATTTAAAAATACTAATTTAAAGTAATTATCATAACTACTCTGTGACAGCAATTCTTTTAGTGAGCACAACTATTAGCTATGGAAAGTTAAATGTTTAGCTTTCTCAGGGAGGGCAGAAAAATTATGAACCTTTCCATTTTAGGATGAGGATAATTTTTTATTTGAAGCTTATTTGTTATTAACCTATGAATGGGATTCAGAAATTTTAAAACAATCAAGTGCCTTTTTAGAGGGAGAAAGAAAATTATTTTCTTTGACTTCAATGTGTCCCAAACCACACTTTGTATGTATACATATCCCGGGATATTGTATGATCCACTAACCCACTTGCACAGCACTCTTTAAATGACTTATTGTTTTCATGCTGACATTGACAAGCATTATTTTTAATAAAAAAGAGAAATGATAACTGTTCATTTTGCTCATTGCAGAAATATTAGAAAAGCTTTCATGCTGTAATTATTAGTTATTTATACAAAGTATTTTTCAAGCTTATATATTGAATAATTTATGTATAAGACAAAAAATTCCAATTATTGTAGATATCTACCTGCTAATCAGTGAAAATAGAGTTGATAGGTTATTTTTACAAATTTAGGGGGGAGAAAAGAAAACTTTTTCTAAAGTTAAACAAGTGTTTTCCTAATGAATGTAACTTTTTGATATAGAGATACGTATTTTTGTGTGACATTGCTTTTGCTTCTCAGAGACCAAGACCAAAAAAAAAAAAAAATGGCTAAAGAAGTTTATCACCACCAAACCAGCACTGCAAGAAATTCTAAAGGAACTGTTGTAATGAGAAGAAGAAATGTAGTGAGAGAAACATAAGTACAAAGAATTAAAATGACACTAAATAATTACAATCAATAATAACCTTAAATACAAATTGATTAAATGCTCCAATCAAAAGACAGGGTATCTGAATGGATATGAAAACATGACCCAAATATATGCTGTATACAAGAGACCCACCTTCTCATAGGATGAGAGTGAAGGGATAGAAAAATATTTCCATGCAAATGGAAATAAAAAGAAAGCTGGGATAGCAATACTCATATCTGACAAAATAGACATCAAAATGAAGGCCATCACAAGAGACAATGAAGGTCACTACATAATATTAGAAGGAATGATCCAACAAGAGACTATAACTCTGGTAAACATATACACACCCAATATAGGAGTACCTAAATATATATTTTAATTATATATACATAATTAAAAGAAAACTTCTGGAGGACTTTAAGGGAGAGATAGACAGCAATACAGTCATAGTAGGGGACTTTAACAGCCTGCTGACTGGTTAGATCTTCCAGACAAAATTAACAAGGGAACAGTGACTCTAAATGTCACACTGGATCATATGGATTTAATTAAAATTTATAGAACATTTCACCCAAAAGCTGCAGAATATACATTCTTCTCAAGTGCACATGGACCATTCTCAAAGATAGATCATATGTTAGGACACAAAACAAGTCTCTACAAGTTCAAGAAACTTGAAATCATATCAAGCAACTTTTCAGATCACAATGGAATGAAATTAGAAATCAGCTACAATAAAAACACTCAAACATTCAAACACATGGAGGCTAAATAGCATGTTATTAAACAATGAATGGGTTATCAATAATGAGATCAAGAAAAAAAACACAAAAAAATCCAGGAAAAAAATGAAAATGAACACACAACAACCCAAAATATATTGGACACAGCAAAAGCAGTCCTGAGAGGGAAGTTCATAGCACTACAGGCCTACCTCAAAAACAAGAAAAATTAATAATAAACTATTTAATCCTACAACTTAAAGAATTAGAAAGAGAACAATAAGAAAAGACCAGAGTAAGTAGAAGGAAGGAAATAATAAAGATGAAATCGGAAATAAATGACATATAGACTAAAAAACAATACAAAAGATTATTGAAACCAAGAGCTGGTTCTTTGAAAAGATAAACAAGATTGACAAACCTTTAGCCAGACTCATCAAGAAACAAAGAGAGAGGAACCAAGTAATTAAAATCAGAAAACAAATGTGATGAAGTAACAACTGACATCACAATAATACAAAGTTTTGTAAGAAAATATTATGAGCAACTATATGCCAATAAGCTGGACAATGTGGATGAAATGGTCAAATTCTTAGAAAAATACAATCTTCCGAAACTGAATCAGGAAGAATCAGAAAACCTGAATAGGCCAATAATAATTGAGGAAATTGAAGCTGCAATCAAAAAACTCCCAGTAAATAAAAGCCCTGATCCAGACGGCTTCATGGGGAGTTTTACCAAACATTCAAAGAAGAATTAACTATTCCAAACTGTTCCAAAAAATTCAAGAAGAAGGAACACTTACAAGGATTTTTTTTTTATAAGGCTGGCGTTATCCTAATTCCAAAGTTAGATAAAGACACTACAAAGAGAATTATAGGCCAATATCCCTGATGAACACAGATGCTAAACTCCTCAACAAAATATTAGCAAATCGGGTCCAGCAATATATTAAAAAGTTCATTCAACATGACCAAGTGGGATTTCTTCCAGGAATGCAAGGCTGGTACAATATTCACAAATCAATAAACATGATACATCACATAAAGAAACTGAAAGACAAAAATCACATGATCATATCAATAGACCTAGAAAAAGCATTCGACAAAATCAACACCCATTTTTGATAAAAACTCTCAACAAAATGGGAATAGAGGGATCATACCTCAACATAATAAAAGCCATATATGACAAACTACAGCCAATATCATACTCATGGGCAAAACTAAAACCATTTCCCCTAAGAATGGAACAAGACAGGGATGTCCACTTTCACCACACTTATTCAAAATAGTACTGGAAGTACTAGCCACAGCAATTAGACAAGAAGAAAACATAAAAGGCATTTGCATTGGAAAGGAGGAAGTAAAACTCTCATTATTCACAGATGACACGATACTATCCATATAAAATCCTAAAGACTCCACCAAAAAAACTGCTAGATTTAGTAAATGAATTCAGCAATGTAGCAGGATACAAAATTAACACTCAGAAATTGATGGCATTTTTATACACCAATAATGAATTCTCAGAAAGAGGAACTAAAGAAACAATCCCATTAACCATTGCAACAAAAAATTTAAGATACTTAGGAATAAACTTAAGCAAGGAGGTAAAAGACTTGTACTCAGAAAACTATAGGATGTTGAAAAAGAGATAGAGGAAGATAAAAACAAGTGGAAGAATATACCATGTCCATAGAATTAATATCACTAAAATGTCCACACTACCCAAAGCAATCTACAGATTCAGTGCAATCCCTATTAAATTACCAGTGGCATATTTGATCTAGAACAAATACTCCAAAAATTTATATGGAACCAAAAAAGATCTCAAATAGCTGCAGCAATCTTGACAAAGAAGAACAAAGTTGAAGGGATCACAATACCAGATATCAACTTATACTACAAAGCCACTATTCTCAAAATTGCTTGGTACTGGCACAAGGATAGACATATAGATCAATGGAACAGAGACCCCAGAAATCAACCCAAGCCATTATGCTCAATTAATATTTTACATAGGAGGCAAGAATATACAATGGAGTCAAGACAGTCTTTTCAATAAATGGTTTTGGGAATATCGGACAGGTCACATGCAAAAAATGAGACTAGACCACCAACTTACATCAAACATAAGAATAAAGTCAAAATGGATAAAAGACTTAAATATTCTCAAAATTGCTTGGTACTGGCACAAGGATAGACATATAGATCAATGGAACAGAGACCCCAGAAATCAACCCAAGCCATTATGCTCAATTAATATTTTACATAGGAGGCAAGAATATACAATGGAGTCAAGACAGTCTTTTCAATAAATGGTTTTGGGAATATCGGACAGGTCACATGCAAAAAATGAGACTAGACCACCAACTTACATCAAACATAAGAATAAAGTCAAAATGGATAAAAGACTTAAATGTAAAACATGAAACCATAAAAATCCTAGACAAAACCATAGGCAGCAAAACCTCAGACATCTCTTGTAGCAATATGTTTGCAGATACATCTCCAATGGCAAAGGAAACTAAGGGCAAAATGAACAAATGGGACTACATCAAAATAGAGAGCTTCTGCACAGCAAAAGAAATCATCAACAAAATGAAAAAGGAGCCCACTTTATGGGAGAATATATTTGGCAATGATACATCTGATAAGGGGTTAATCTCCAAATATATAGGGTACTCATACAACTTTACAAAAGGAAGACAAACCATCCAATTAAAAAATTGGTAAAGGACCTAAATAGGCACTTCTTGAAAGTGGACATACAAAGGCCAAGAAGCATATGAAAAAATGCTCAAAGTCACTGATCACCAAATTAAAACGACAATGAGGTATCACCTTACACCTGTCAGAATGGCTACCATCAACAAATCAACAAATGACAAATACTGGCGAGGATGTGGAGAAAAGGGAAGCCTAGTACACTGCTGGTGGGAATGCAGACTGGTGCAGCCACTATGGAAAATAGTATGGAGTTTCCTCAAAATATTAAATATGGAACTGCCTTTGACTCAGTGCTCCCACTCCTAGGGATATATCCTGAGAAACCCAAAACACCAATCAGAAATAATATGCATAATCTTATTAACCAATGTCACCCCAATAAATTCAATAAAAAATGAAATAAATAAATAAATAATATATGCATCCCTATGTTCACAGTAGCACAATGTACAATAACTAAGATCTGGAAACAGCACAAGTGCCCTTCATTAGATGAGTGGACAATAAAACTGTAGTACATTTACACCATGGAATACTATGCAGCAGTAAAAAAAGAAGGATCTCTTACCCTTTGAGACAGCATGGAGGGATCTGGAGAGTATTATGCTAAGTAAAATAAGCCAGTCAGAGAAAGACATGATCTCATTCATATGTGGAATCTAATGATCAAAATAAACTGTTGAACCAAACAGATCCAGAGACATGGAAGCATGGAATAGACTGTAGAATTCAGAG
>NW_005364596.1:5658048-5675369 GCF_000412655.1 Myotis brandtii
AAGAGATCACCAAAGAACTTTTATGCATATATGCATAGGCCAGGGAAACAGACAATAGGGTGGTGAAGGCCTTGGGCAAAGGGCAGGGGCGAATAATAAGGGGTCAATGGGAGAAAAAAGGGGACACATGTAATACCTTCAACAGTAAGGATTTTTTAAAATTAATTTTAAATTAATGAAATATTTGAGGACAATTTATAAGTCTCTATTGATAATGTCATTGAGAGAATTGGAGCTCACATCAGTTCATTTGTGTGAAGTACACAGTCACAGTTCATTAGTCAAGAAATAGTTGAATCTGTTGGTGTGGCTCAGTGGTTGAGCGTCGACCTTTGAACCAGGAGATCCCGGTTTGATTCCCAGCCAGGGCACATGCCTGGAGTGTAGGCTTGATCCCCAGTATTTTTACTTATTTTGAGAGAGGGGTGGAAAGGACAAGGAGAGAGAAACATTGATGTGAAACCAAAATCTTTCCATGCACAGAATGACACCCAGCTAACTGAACCACACTGGCCAAGGCTACTTACTGAACTCTTAACCTAGGAAAAATTATGACATGTGTTTGCCTGCTTTACTCTAACAGTTATCTTTGCTAATTAAAATGTAGTAAGTAGCTTATTATTTAAATGGTGCACACACACACACTCACACACACACACACACTCAGGGGTTTTGATTACATGGTACAGCATGAGGTTTCTTCATAGATTTGCCAAAAAGGAAAGAGACTTTAAGAGTGAAAAAAATGTAACACTTAAATTCTAAAACCAGCTTCAGCATTTTTTTTAAAGCCTAAAGAAGCAGTTTTAGAAATTACAGTGGGGCCTTGACTTACGAGTTTAATTCATTCCCGAGACCGAGCTCATTAAGGAGCTCGTTAACTCAAATTACTCTATTAACTCAATGCAAAAAATCGGCCAAGAGACAGCTGGTATCTCAAAAAACTCGTTAGTCGGGACACTAGTAAGTCAAGGCCCCACTGTACTTATCACAATGACAGATGTTAATTAAGTCAATTTCAAATGTTATAATTTAGAGCCTACTAGTCATATCATGTATGTTTATCCTTTTATTCTAAGTCTAATATTCCCCTTAAAGTATGGCCTTCTAAGGAACCAAAAAGAGTAGTAGTTCTATTAGTTATAAATACCACCAATAATTTTGGAAAATCCAAAGGTCAAATTATAACCGGGAAAGCTATAATAATAAAATCGTAATATGCTAATTAGACCAGCCAGCTGAACAACCTTCCGGATATCCTTTGGATGACCTTCCGGATGAAGCTGGGGCTGTGAGGGCGGAGCCCCTTGCACGAATTTTGTGCATCGGGTCTCTAGTACAATCTAAATAGCATTTATGCAATAGTATAGTATGACCACTCAATGATTTCAGCTAACGCTTCAGAATAATTTTTCATAAAGTATGAGAGAGACTGAGAAAGGAATTGAGGACTTTAAAAATGCCAAGTACATCAACCTTCATCCTCTATGTCAGAGGAATACGTTTATGAAGCATGTTTATCTAAGTGGAAATTACTGGCCTTTTGACTAGTAGGTAACATTTAAGTTTCCTAAGACTAAAACAGGGTTTAGCCACAGCAGTTTTCCTTTGGTATTTGATTTTGCTCCTTCTCCTACCTCCCTGAAAGTAATTTATTATGAAGTCGAGTCACATCAGCAGCATCTGTGAAACAATTACTGCATCTAGGACTGACTCTGCAGTCTAATCCATCATAATTATGACAGGCCTCTTTGAAGATGCTATGATGCATGACTTAAAAATAGCACATTAGTGTGCAAATGGATCAGCATCTCATTTCACCAATATGCATTCAGGGTTGTAATTTAGCTCAGGACCATTTGACTCTCTCTGAATCACTCAAGAATGGAGGCTGTATCTCTCCCCACAGAAAGCTGTAGATGATGCTCAAAATTTGTGAAGAGGGCTTTTGTTTTTTGCTTTTATTTTTTGGTTTATTGATTTCGTTGGTGGTGTGTCTCTTACTGTTCTAAGAGAGAAACAACACACACATCCTTTAAATCTCATGTCAGCTTTTTTTCAAGGAGATCAAAGAGTCAATTTATAGATCTGTATAGTGGCCATACTATAAGGCAGTATATTTTTTTTCTGTATAAACCTGACTTCATGTTCTAATATTAAAAATACATAAAATACTCTGCCATCATCAAATGAGTTTTGTTTATTGATATATGCAAATTACTGGGGGAGGTGAATTCTTAAGACTCATTATTTGCAGGGACTGCATCTCCTAAAGGCCAGGTGTTCCAGCAGCCTCTTTAGGAAACTATTGTATCTGTCTCTGGCACGCCCCCTGACAGGCATTGCCCCAATCAGTAATTCGGCTGTTAGGAATTAATTTGTTCTTGACGTGGGAAATGTTAAATAAAGATGATATATTTGACAATGCCTACTGAATAGATGACACTATTCTCCAAAATTGTTTTAGATTCTTCCTACCAAAATGGGACATAATTTGTCAGTTTTACATTTATTTCAAGGTATGTGCAGGATGATGCGCCTCAGCATTGTCTGTTAAATGTCCCTATAGACAGGGCTGCTCTAAAATGTTGGTTTCAATCCCTGTCTTCTGTATCTATAAAATTCCCTTTATTTAGTTTGACTTTGTTTTTTAATTAATACATCAAATTAGTATGATAGTGAAGTCCCACTCTGATGGTAAGCAAAGTGGTTTTTTATAGGGCATTACTTTTGAAATAAAAACTTTTAAAATTTAATGTTAAAGCTAACATTTTAAAGGAAAATAACCATCGATCCAAAACATATATTTTCAACAGCTTAATTAGTGTATCAAAGCTACATGTTAAGTCTGGAATATAATGCTTCATATATGCATTCAGTATGGGGCATATGAGATGAATTAACCTTTTTTAGCAAAACTGACATTTATATTTCTCATCTGATAAGAAATTTCAACCTCAATATTAAAAAATCTGTGAAGATGTATTTCACATCTCTTTAAAAAGAACCAATGAATATACAAGCATGTCAAAATCTCAACGTTCTTGCATTTCCAGAGGTGCATTAATTAAACAAGCAGCCGCACACATATGACAAACGTGTACATTGCGAGTGCCTCGGTGTGTTACATGCTTACCGGGGAGGCCTTGCCAGGTTTTTCATAGTCCTCAGTAGATACTGTTTAGTTCCAATGTGCGAAGTTTTAAAATTTGTTTCTTATCTTAAAATAACAGTATAGACAAAATTTAATAATGTGTAGATTACTTGAGGAAGGAGAGTCAGGAGGAATGTCCCTGGAGATTAGAGAAGAGGCTTACAGATAGAAGTCTGAGTTTAAGGTGTGGAGACAACTGACAGTTTAGAAATAAATCCACTTACAGTTTGCAGCGCTAGTCAACCAGTGTCCCAGCTGATAAGATGGGCATGATTTTTTGTCAGTTCTCAACATATCTGCTAATCCTGGGATTATTGGGATTATTTTTCTAATTTGAGTTTAGTCTTGGTCTCTTTCATCAAACTAATATGTGCCAAGGAAAAAGATCATCAAACATAATTAGACATGGGATTTGACACAGGCATTATTTGTTTCTCATGAATTATAACAATTATCTGAATAATTTTTCAGTTTCAATTGGCACCATCATTATAATGGCTAATTGTGAGCTGGCTGGCCTTACTCGGACACCCTCTAGGGCACAGCATACACTCTATCAATGGACACAGACACTGAGGAGGTGGGGGCATATGCTGGGGGGTGGGAGTGGCCGGGGAAGGAGGAAAGAGGAAACATATGCAATACTTTAAACAATAATAAAATAAAATAAAATAAAATAAAAAGTTTAACATTTTTCAATTTTAAAAAAAAAGCACTGCAGAAACTGTAGTAGTTGGGTTTATCTCACTGATACCCTACCTGAGGATCTGTCCAGTGGGCAAGCAGACCCCAGCAGAAAGGTGGACTCCCCGCAGGCAAAGCTGAAGTGTGTGTGGTGATAGCAGAGATGAATGGGAAACAGACTTCCCATATCAGGGAGCTATGCATGCGAGCCCTGCAGGCCCCTCTGAAGAGCCCATGTGTGCCAAGAGAGAGCTAGTATTTGTTGGCCTGCTCCACAGAGGGCCTCTGATGCTAGTCAATGTCAGCTACAAAATAGAAACACCCAATGTCCTGCAGCCTTGCTTAGGTGAATACAGGGCCCTAAGCTTTTTTCATTCTTCCTTAGACCTGTCCAACCTCCTAGTGTCTGGTGCTTAAAAGAAAGGGTGAGATGGGGTCACATGTTTAGAGTGAGACTCTCTTGCTCTCCAAGTAAAGTATTGGAGCCAGAGGTTAAGTCTGTTTGGGGGAAGAAGAGTACTGAATCGGGCTTGACTTGTAAGTTTTAAGATAAACAGGACTGAGTTTCAAAGACTGGAATAAAATCATTCCAACAACCAGATGATGCTGTAAAAATTATGGAACCTAGTCAAGAAAACACCATAGGGAGAATGGGGTGGGGGGAGACTACCATAATATATTTGATGCTTTCATTTTTATATGCTGAGGTATTTTTTTCCCCAATAAATCCACTAGAATGATTTCAAATAATATATAAGAACTTCTTGTAATTTATGACAGGGTTCATAATCAATGTTTTTTTTATATAATGACCGTAGTAATTATAAAAATAACCTATCAATGTACTTATTCTTTTATTCAACAAATATTATTGAATATATGCTATGTGCTAGCCACTATTATAGCCAACAGCATTATACCACTGAAGAAAAGAGACAAACAATCCTGCCTGTTGGACCTGATATTTTAGTGGGGAGAGAAATGATAAACATAATAAGGAATAAATTATATGGTATAGTATGAAGACATTGAGTGCTAAGGGGAAAATGAAGAAATAACAGGGCAGGTAATGGGGGATCAAGAGTACCAGGGAGGGGTTGTAGGTTGCAGTATTAAGTACTATAATCAGAGTAAGTCTCATTGATATAGTATGATATGAACAAAGTTTTGGAGCCAAATTATATAATAAACATTCAATTCACCAAGATGATCTTAATTAATCAATATGTTAATTTTATGTTATTGGATACACGGACCCATGTCTTCAGCCCTAAAATAAGAATGGAAAAAGAAACAAAACTATCAAGATATAGAAGACAACTATATTAGTGTGCCAGCTAAGTTTTAAATTTTTATTTTTGTACTGAATGTATTGGAGTGACATTGGTTAATAAAATTATATAGGTTTCAGGGGTACAATTCTATAATACATCATCTTCATATAGTATTGTGTGTTCATCACCCCATCACCATTTACCCCCCTTTTACCCTCTTCTATCTCTCACAGTCTGCTTTACCTTCTGGTAATCACCATACTGTTACCTGTGTCTGTGAGATTTTTTTTTTAACCTCTTCACCTTTTTCACCCAGCTGCCTTACTCTCTCCCCTCTGACTGCTGTCAGTCTGTTCTCTGTTTCAATGAGTCTATTTCTGTTTCATTTGCTAGTTCATTTTGCTCATTAGATTCCACATATAAGTGAAATCATATGGTATTTGTCTTTCTCTGATAGACTTATCTCACTTAGCATAATATTCTCTAGGTACAATCATACTGTCCAACAGGTAAGATTTTTTTTTTATGGCTGAGTAGTATTCCATTGTGTGTTATTTTATGTCCAAGGGCATCTAAAGTATTAACATGAAACAAACTAATAACACATCTGACATTTTACTAAGAAATTCTATACTAGGAATCCTTGCAACACAGGCATTTTGGCAATTATGCACTTAATATATTCACGGAATCTGGTCCTTATCAAAGTGGTTGTTTCCTATGATGGTCTCAAAAGGCATGGCCCTGTGTTTCTGAAATGTTTAGTGCAACCTTGAACAGCTCCGTCTTCATACTGATCTAGACCTTATCTGCTAGTTACCATGACAATCTAGTCATTTTCTTCCTCCTATTTTGGAACAATTAGTGATTACTGTGTTTCAGTAATTTTTGTAGGGTGTTACAAAGTTATTCTTGAGGGTAAAATAAATATTCAACTTAAAGATGAAAATGCTGTTAAACCTCAATGGGCTATCAGTTTAAGATATGTGCCAGTCCTAAAGAAAACTGCCACCATTATTTCATAATATAAGTGAAATAACTTTAGTCAATCCAGAAGGAAAAAAAATTAAAATAATTTCTCTAGTGTTTAAAGCATTAGGAAAATAAGAAACATCAACTACATATGAGCACATATTCATCAGAAACGTGTTCTCCCATACATTATGAAGATTACTCTCATCTTTATCTTCTGTGTTCTGTTAAAACATCCGATAAATGTCTTAGATCACCCAAAACTGTAGTGCACATTTTAAATGGTATTGAAAGAAAAATAGAAAAACGATACTTTTTTTTTTTTTGCACAGGAAAGATTTTTCTTCTGGGAACACAATTTATGGGATCCAGAAGTAAATATGGTCTCTATCTTCAAGGATTTTTAATTATTTAATGCAGAAGATAAGATACATATATTATGAGAACAGCTATTCAGAACAAGAAGGCTGATTTCTTGTTCTGGATATGAATTTCTGAGCAAGTCACAACCTCCACAAATCATAATTAAAAAGAAAATCTCTAATGTCATAGAGGGAAATGAACAAGAATACATCAAAGGTCTTTATGAGTCCTACAATGCTGTAATTCTCTAACACTGGCAGGAATAAATATGTACCGGGTGTCATTGAAATGCCATCATAAAGACTACTTTTGGTCTGGGAGGTATAATTTTCACCTCATTTACATATAAGTAAGCAGAAGCTAAAGGAGTAAAGTGGCTTGGCAAGCTGATCCGAGCCAGAGGTAGATATGAAATGCAGGGCTGTCCCACTGCTGAGCCACAGTGTGAATAGAAGGGGTCTGGCCGCTCAGGGCAGAGATATAGACTTGACACTCCTTATCCATACTGTCCTGGGAAGGGAAGCTCTGGATTGGCTGATATGAGTACAGTTATTAGGCAAGAAAATTCTTCTGTGTGAAATAGATGACTAAGGAGCTTTCTTCATTGCGGTCTAGATAATAAAATATTATTTAAGACTCTTTGCCTCCAAGAAACATTGGGTATCCTTAATGCAAGTACTTTGGACAATGAACAGAAATCATAGTTTGATCCCTGGAATTGTGAGTTTCTGATTATGAATTGATAAAGGCATAAATCTGTTTAAACATCAACCTCTTATGAGTTTGATTAGAACAAATGACTTTCTGAGGGAAAGATAAAATTGGGTTCTGGTTTTTCAAGTTAAAAAGCAGATCCTGGGCAGTGGTGTCTGCCCCAAAGATACGTTTTTGACATCTCTATCAAGTCTCTTTATAAGGGCATTGCTAATAAACTAGAGATAAATATGTACATGTTGGTGCATGAACACAAATACACACCTACACTATTTGAAGAGAGTCACATCACATGTGATTTATGAAACACTGATTCTATTAGATATTAATATGTATTTTTAAAAAGGGTCAGACTAAGAAAGAGCAAGTAAGAAAGACTGGGTTAAAGACAAATTGAAAACTTTCTTTAATGAAAGGCCTCAAAGCATTTAATATGAATGATGGGACCTTTAAAATGTCACTGTGATATGGAGCATTTTGCACACACGTAGGCTGGTTACAGATGCACTGTATACAGGGTATCCGGTAAAACCAATATCCCAGAGGAACACACATTAGAAAACTCTAAGTCAGATGTATATGATCATTTTATGCAGTCTTAATATGTACATGGACCTTGAGGCATTAATGAGAACTTGTGGTCTTGGAGAATATAAATTAATGTCATCATTCATAACTTATCTGTAAAGAGCTCTGTATTCATCTTTGAGAGCCAAGGACCTGTATATATGCAAGTCTTGCTTTACCGTCAAATTAAACATGTAAACACTGAACTGTTTTCTTTGTCTTATTTCTTCCAATTACATATCTGTTCTAAATTCTTGCCTAAGCTCAAAATCTCTTCTGTCCTGGTGAAAATATTCAGAGACAGTTATAAATCCTCAACCTGAAATAAAAGTTTTGAAACAGTAACTCATAACTCTGAAATTAATAGTAACGTTTTTTGATAACTTTAAAAGCAGCAGTCATTTAATTAATGCCCCAAATGATTTTTATCATGTATACATACAGCAAGACCTTGAATAATGTCATTTTGCTCAAAGTTGATGAGATGCTGTAGGAACTTAACTCTTGTTTACATCGATTAGCCTATGATAAAATCAGTTTCCTTATATGTTTTCTCATTTATAGTTGCAGAACATATTAACAACATTAAGTAAGGACTTACTGTATGTTAAGAGGTAAGTAAGTACTTAGAATTTTTTGTGTTATTTATTCATTTTTAATATATTTTTATTGAGTTTTTGAGGTAACATTGGTTAATAGAATTATATAGGTTACAAGTGTGCAATTCTACAATACATCATCTGTATATTGTATAGTGTTTTCACCACCTAAAGTCTAGTCTTCTTCCATCATCATTTACCTCCCCTTTACCCTCTTCTACCTGCCTCTAACCCCCTTTCCCTGTGGTAATCATCATACTGTCTAGGAGGTGTGTGGTTGTTGTTTTTTCTTAATTCCTTTATTTCATCCAGCCCCCACCCCAACTCCCTTCCTTCTGAATGCTTAGTTTTCAAATTAAATCTTATAAGCTGGCTTTGTGATCTCTACATTCCCATCTGCCACATCAAGAAAGCCACTCCTAATTGTCCAATACCAAATCACATTTAAAAATGTAATGGAAGCATGAGGACTGGCATAAGGTAATTTTTTATATACTAAATAATAGAAATAAAATCAGAGTTGAGAGACTACAGTAGTATAAAATTGCAATTAAGGATACTATTAAATAAAATAAGAATAAAACTTAGCCTTTTATAATTATTTTCTAAATACAGAAATGCTATTATGCTCATACATCAAAAATTTCATCAGCTTTGAAGTGAACAATTAAACTTTTGATAATGTGACCACAAAAATCCCTGTTTTTTCTAAATTCTTCCAACTGTGCCATGAATTAGATATAGTTTTTATAAAAACAACCCTGAAGCATAATTTGAAAAAATAAAATAAGGAAAACAGGAAAATTCAATTTCCCAGCAAAAGTTTTATTTACATTAAACTATCCTGTGTAACCTTTACTTTCCCAAAATACATAGAAAAGCATTAATTTTTTAATAGGCTAAGTTATGAATTAAAGTTAAGAGAAAAGTGTGCTCTCAGGGTGTAATCTGGTGATTGTTCCTTTAAGATAGCATTGCACTGATGTTTATCTTCATAGGACTTGCCAGGAACGGTAAGGAGAGAAAAAAATAATATTTTTAAAAGATTGTAAACTCACTAAATCTAAGCATTGAGAAAAACTAAAAATATACTTCCACATATGTCTGCATTAAAAATACGATTTGAATTCAAAGTAAAACCTAATTACTTGCAAAATAATTTCCACATAACCACTGCATTATTTAGATCTCACAAATGTACATGTTCCAAATTTACATGTCAAATCAAATGGTGCATTTAAAATTAATTTGGCCAATGGTTTGCCCAACACACATAGCTATACACATCTGTTATCATGACTTTAACTATATCTGTTAAAAGATGAATTAGCTTTTTGTTTGGAATAGCTTCAAGTTAATAGATTACGGAATGATCCAAGTTTATGGCATTTTTCATAGAACAATATCATTTTCTAGAGAAAAAATCTAATAGAAAATGTCATAAATTTTCTGCTTAAAATTATCATATAAAATTTCTTGTGTCAAAAAATTACTTCTGGCTGTAGTCAGTTTGACTCAGTGGATAGAGCATTGGCCCATGGACTGCAGGGTCCCGGGTTTGATTCTGGTTAAGGGCATGGACCTCGGTTGCAGGTTCCCTGGCCCTGGTTGGAGTGTGTGCAGGAGGCAACCAATCAATGTGTCATTCTCATTTCAATGTTTCTCTCTGCCTCTCCCTTTCCCTTCCACTCTCTCTAAAAAGAAAAAAATTGATGGAAAAAATATCCTCGGGTGAGGATTAACAACAACACAAAACAAAAAATCCCAAAATACATCACTTTTACACTTCAATTATATATGAATTATATAGTGGATATGGTATATCCATTATAAATCTGAAGCAATGTGCATTTAAAATGTCACCAACCCCCTAAAAGTAGCTTTCCTTTGTTTCCTTATCTTTTCCATGTTTCCATGGGTATAAGAACTCTGGTTTTAATTTCCATCTTATAAGTATGGCACCATAAGATAAATCCACCAGTTAAAGGAAGCACTGAATTAGGATGAAGTAAAAGAACCTCTCAGATTAACTCTTAAAGGTTACAGGGCTGTCGTAACCAGAAGTACCAACATTTCCTTGAAAGGGCTTTGTTAAAATTCAAAACCATATTTCCTTTGAACTTCCTCCCGCTCACCTGTTTCAAAGAACTACAGTGAAATAAACACACTTGAACATTCATTTGTTTTAGTCTTTGGCTTTAAAAATCTTACTTTTTACTCTACTTGTCCTCTTCCATCTTCCCCAGGGCCTCTAGCCAAATTCCAACTCCACTAACTCTAACAGTCACAGTGTGGAAATGTTTTACACTGCCTTCTAAGCCCACGGTTAGCAATCAAGATCGTAAAGTACGCTGAAGCTAAATTAATTTCATGTGAGAAGAGAACAAAGGGTAGAAGAAAATGGTGGTTAATGTCCTAATGGGAAAATTGCTTTAATCACATCTGAAGAAAGCAGAACTCTGAACTGTCAGATGTTTCTATTCGAATGTCCTGACTTACAGTTCCAATATTACCCAGGCCACTCATTTATGGCATTTCATCAAATCTCAGCACTGCTCTGCTGGAAGAGTTTATGGGTTAGAATCCCAGAACTGAGTAGGCATTCTGACCCCCTTTCAGTTTCCTACAATTCAAGGCAAACTCGTTCCCATGTTTCAATGTTCTGTCTCTCTCTCTCTCTCTCTCTCTCTCTCTCTCTCTGTGTGTGTGTGTGTGTGTGTGTGTGTGTGTGGCAACATGCAGCATAAAAAAAGATGGTGAAATCACTGGAGCCAAACGCTTGTGCACTTACACAGATATACACACACATGCACACACACACACAACTGCCACATCTTAACTGCAGCTAATGCTTTGAATGGATGTTTAAAATTGCATTATTGAAGCAATGCTGGGAAAATGTATTTCTTTCTGTTGAAAATACTTTAAAAATTCTAAGTCTTTTCCTCAGAACCCACTCCAGCATTTCCAACATTGGAAGACTGCTACAGACCCACCAATCTTATAAAGATTTAAAGTGCCACCACTCCCAGCTACTTTAAGTTTTAAATAATCCTGTATAATAAAAGCAGAGTATGCAAACTGTCCCCTTTACCAGGAGTTGTCCAGGAGTTTGACCAGGGGGTGGGGCCGGCCGAGGGAAGGGAGGGAGTACCCGGCTGGCAGCCGGCAGCCACTAGGGACCCTATCAGTGCATGAATTTTGTGCACTGGGCCTCTAGTTAAAATTATAATGTGTTGAATAAGAATTCAGGCTTTTTGTAATAAATATAACTCAAAAATTACAAAGTTTTAAAAGTCCTTTCATTTCTTTTCTTAAACATATATTTCATGCTCTGGCAATTGATCCTAAGATGTTACTATAGAGAAACACTGAAATCACCCTTTCTTTTCAGTTTTCATGCTATTTAGTTAAAGATAATTAGATTTTATTGAAAGGCTTCATGGCATTTTTTGTAAGAATAAGCATTATGATCGTTACTACTATACATGGCAAACATTTATGATATACTATTTGGCACATATTTTCAAATCTGTAGTTCAGCTCATTGTTTATTGAGCCTTTGAGTTGAGTACTGTGCTTGGTGCCAGGAAAAAACAATGATGATTGGCCATAGTGCTTTAAGGGAGCTTAGTACTAAAATTTAGAGGTAGATCATGGAGTTATAAGAGGGTAAGTGCCATCGAGCTCATACACGCATGGAATTTTAAGACATCCATCAAAATGTAGATGACTTTGGTAGAGGGACTTAAGAATTTTAGGATTTCTTGAGTCGCAGTGGAAAGCGAGAAAACTAGATGAAGGGAAATGCTTTAGAAAACTTACAGAAAGAAGACTTAAAACACAGATTTTAAAGTAACAAGAAATTCATTTGGTCAAGCATAGGTATATATACTAGTAAAACCTTAGAGCAGGGGTCCTCAAACTACAGCCCACGGGCCACATGCAAATACAAATATTGTATTTGTTCCCGTTTTGTTTTTTTACTTCAAAATAAGATATGTGCAGTGTGCATAGGAATTTGTTCATAGTTTTTTTTTTAAACTATAGTCCGGTCCTCCAACGGTCTGAGGGACAGTGAACTGGCCCCCTGTTTAAAAAGTTTGAGGACCCCTGCCTTAGAGTGAGAAGGGTTCTGATGTGATAGTACTTAGGGTGTTATTTTGACTATCTATGATTGCCCCTACATGTCCCAACTGGGAATCAAAACTGCCACCTAGGTATGTGCCCTGACTGAGACTTGAACCCTGACCTCCTGGTTCATGGGTGGATGCTCAACCACTGAGCCACACTGACCAGACTACAATGTCATTTTTTACAGAATAAAAAAAAATCCTAAAATGTATATAGAAACACAAAAGACCCTGAATAGCAAAGGAAATCCTGAGAAAAAAAAGAACAAAGTGGGAAGCATCACACTTCTGGATTTCAAGAATATTATAAAGCTATGTTAATCAAAACAGTATTGTACTGGCACAAGACCGGTACATAGACCAACAGAACAGAATCAAGAACCCAGAAATAAAGTGATCAATACACAGTGAACTAATATTTGAAAAGGGAAACAAGAATACTCAATGGAGAAAAGACATTTTCTTCAAAACAGTACTGGGAAAATTAGATATTCACATGCAGAGAGAGAGAGAGAGAGAGAGAGAGAGAGAGTAGACACATATCTTACATCATTCAAAAAAACTAAGAATAGATATCTAGCACAGCCAGCTTGGCTCAGTGATTGAGTGTCGATCTATGAACCTGGAGATCATGGTTAGATTCCTGGTCAGGGCACATGCTCGGGTTTTGGGCTCGATCCCCAGTATGGGTCATATAGGAGGCAGCTGATCAATAATTCTAATCATTGATGTTTCTATCTCTTCCTCTCCCTTCCTCTCTGAAATCAATAAAAAATATATTTAAAAAAAGAATAGATACCTATTTCTAGTCCTCTGCAGAATTTCTCATTTAAATTTATAATTGTCTCCCAGTCATCTGTACATCCATACTGAATTTATTATCTTTCTTTCCATACTGAATTTATTATCAAGGGGCAGACTCAGTCAGCACCAAAGCCCCACTGACAAGGCCATTCTACCAATTCCAGGAGACATAGCATCTCTTCCTAATACATAGAAACAAATACAGGGAAGCAACCAAAATATGGAGACAAAGAAACATGTTACAAATTTAAGAAAAGGAAGCAAGCAAACTACTGGATATAGAATTCAAAACAATGGTTATAAGGTCACTCAAGGATCTTACTGAGAGCTTCAAGGAACTTGGTGAGACTTTTAAGGATCTTAGTGAGAAGACTTGTCCTCTGTTGCCTATTTTCTATCAGAGTGAATGGTAATATAATCTACCCAGTTACTTAGGAAAAAACCTTGGATCTTTCATTATTTCTTCTCTCTTACTAATACCATCCAATACCAGTATTATTGATTCTACCTTCTCATGGTCTCTGGAACCTATAAATTATCGACATCCATGCTCCTAGTACCCTGTAGCAATTGCTGGCACCATCTTGTTCCTGGATTACTACAACAGTCCACTAAACGGACTTCTTATCCCTAGTCTTATTCATCTTCTAACTCCTTCTCTGTACTAAAGTCCAGTGCTGAAAACCGTAACTTCTCTACTTACTTTGCAACCTTCAGTCGATCCTTTTAGCTTTCCATATGCCTATGACCTTCTCACTAACCTTTAATCTCATGTCCATTTTCCCCAGCCTCATACTGATATTATTTATAATACATAGTTCCTTTAACACACCACTTTCTCTCTTGCCCCTATCAGTGGTTGGCAAACTCATTAGTCAACAGAGCCAAATATCAACAGTACAACGATTGAAATTTCTTTTGAGAGCCAAATTTTTTAAACTTAAACTATATAGGTAGGTACATTGTTATTAACTTAATTAGGGTACCCCTAAGGCTTAGAAAGAGCCACACTCAAGGGGCCAAAGAGCCGCATGTGGCTCACGAGCTGCAGTTTGCCAACCATGGCCCTATGCCTTTACACATGTGGTCCCTCTCACTGTACTAAATTTTACCTATTTCTCTCCTCTTTACCCTTCCCACTCTGGATAAATTATCTCTTACTTATTCTATTAAGGACTTAGTATACATAATAATTCTTCAAGAAAATCTTGAAAATACAGAAGATGGTGGCTTAAGTAAACACCAGTACCTGCCACCTCCCACAACCACATCAAAATTACAACTAGGATACAGAACAATCATCACTCAGAACTACCTGAAAGCTGGATGAATGGAAGTCTGACAACTAGAAAAGTAAAGAAGAAAGTACACCAAGACTGGTAGGAGGGGCTGAAGTGTAGAATGGGCTGGTCCAACACCCACATGTGGCATTTTTTTATTCGAGAGGAATGTCTCCAATACAGAGGCCTCCATAAGAAACAAGGGATCCCAGCCCCACAGCAGACACCCAGCCCAGAGTTCTAGAGCTGGGGAAAAAAGTCCCCATGACTTTGGACTGTAAAAACCAGCAGGGATTGTGGGGATTCTGGAAGAGTGACAGAGGCTGCTGGAGGCTCAGGCAGTCCCTCTTAAAGGGCAAATGCATGAACTAACACGGTCCCACTCCCTCTGAGCACTCGGCGGCAGCATTGGGAGAATCAGGGACATACAGGGAGGAACTGGATTGTCTGGCATCGCAGGGCAATAACTCGGAGCAGCTTTCTCCCAGACCGAGGTACTCACAGGGGTCATTGTTCCTGTGTTGGGACCTCCCCCTTGCAGAGCTGACTGGCAGTCATATCTGAGTCTCCATCAGCATGGTACACACTGTTTGCTCTACTCTGGTGATTCCCTGAGACCCCGCCCCATCCAATTTGCAGTCCCAACAAAGCTGTATGCAGCAGCTTTTCCATATGAATAGCCTGTCCTGACTCAAGCTTCAGACTTTGCTAAATTCTCTCAAACAAGCAGCAGCTGGTGTAAGCATGTCCCAAACCCATCAATAAAAGGCCCAAGATTTAGCACTAGCACCAGTCTGCCTTGCTTCACAGCTGAGCCTTACCTGGCACTTCCAAGCCCAATACAAGTAAGAGCCATCTAAAGATCTCTCTGTAGCTCCTGCTGGGTGGTCCCAATCAGTGGCTGACTTTGCACCTCCCAGGAGGTCCCAGAACCAGTGCACCTAGTGGACAGTGCAGACCACACCAGATTACAACTCTACACATTCACAAGCAACTCACTCAAGGGGCAGACTCAGTCAGCACCAAAGCCCCACTGACAAGGCCATTCTACCAATTCCAGGAGACATAGCATCTCTTCCTAATACATAGAAACAAATACAGGGAAGCAACCAAAATATGGAGACAAAGAAACATGTTACAAATTTAAGAAAAGGAAGCAAGCAAACTACTGGATATAGAATTCAAAACAATGGTTATAAGGTCACTCAAGGATCTTACTGAGAGCTTCAAGGAACTTGGTGAGACTTTTAAGGATCTTAGTGAGAATTTCAAAGACATGAAAAAGACCAGTCAGGAATTAAGCATACACTAACTGAAATAAAGAATAATTCACAGAGATTCAACATAGAGGATTCTAAGAATCAAATCAACAATTTGGAATATGATGAAGCAAAAAACACCCAATCAGAAGAACAACAACAACAAAAAATCCAAAAATATGAAGAAAGTGTAAGGAGTCTCTGGGATAACTTCAAGTGTTTCAACCTTCACATTATTGGGGTGTCAGAAGGAGAAGAGAGAGAGAAAGATATTGAAAACCTATTTGAAGAAATAATGACAGCCTTAGCCGGTTTGACTCAGTGGATAGAGCATCGGCCTGGGGACTGAAGGGTCCCAGGTTTGATTTGGTCAAGGGTACATACCTTGGTTTCAGGCTTGAAGCAATCAATCAATGCCTCTCTCTCTCTCTCTCTCTCTCTGTCTCTCCCCCTCCCTTCCACTGTCTCTAAGAATCAATGAAAAAATATCCTTGGAAGAGGATTAACAAATAAATAAGGAAATAATGACAGAAAACTTCTCCTACCTGGATTCAAGAAATAGACTTATCAGTCCAAGAAGCACAGAGAGTCTCTAAACAAGAGGAACCCAAAGAAGCCCACACGAAGACACATCATAATTAAAATGCAAAGGGTTAAAGACAAAGAGAGAATCTTAAAAGCATCAAGAGAAAAGCAGTTAGTTACCTACAAGGGAATGCCCATACAACTGTCAGCTGATTTCTGAACAGAAACTTTGTAGGCCAGAAGGGAGTGGCAAGAAATACTCAAAGTGATGAACAGCAAGAACCTAAAACCAAGATAACTCTACCCAGCAAAGCTATCATTCAGAATTGAAGGTCAGATAAAGAGCTTCACAGACAAGAAAAAGCTAAAGGAGTTCATCACCACCAAACTAGTATTATATGAAATGTTGAAGGGTATTCTTCAAGAAGAGGGGGAAGAAAAAAAAAAGATAAAAAATATGAACAATAAAATGGCAATAAATACATATCTATCAATAGTTGAATCTAAAAATAAAAATAAACCAACAAGAAATCTAATGAAGAGAGAATTGACAGGGAGGGGAAAATAGCAGCTGAATAGGCAGACCTGGCATGCACCTCATCACTGGGGAAGACAGGAAATACAACAAAATTGGATAACATTCACCTGGAATTACCAACTGAGATCTAGATGAGGAGACTTATAACCTACTGGAGACCAGTAGGAAGGGTAAGATTGTGAGAGGAGCTGACCCAGCTCCCAGGGGCGGCAGGCAGAGAGAGGAGGGATCGCTGGGCTATGGGAGGTCTGTTCCCTCAAAAGACAGAGTCCCATAACCCAGGCTGGACACCACAACCCAGAGCACCAGAGCCAAGACCCACTGCCCACATAACATCCAGCCTGGAAAGGCAGCAGGGCTGCTGGCTGTGGCAGAGTCTGGAGCCAGCAGACCAGAGCCAGTTGGAGAGAAAGCCACAGTTACAGTGGGAAGGCTGGGGAGGGTTGGGCAAGGTG
>NW_005364596.1:5676368-5678609 GCF_000412655.1 Myotis brandtii
GAAGGCATGTGCCAGGGGTAGGAGAGTCTGGGGGAAGGTCAATGGGGGGAAAAAAGGAGACATATATACTACTATTTGTAATACTTTAAACAATAAAATAAAATTTAAAAAAATTTTTACAAAGAGTAAAATTTTTACACAGAAAAAAATTACTTCAAAAAATAATTAATTGAATTAGCAATTAAAGAAAAACAAATTTAAAGTTTCTTCCCATGCATGTTTATTTTCAACCTAGGTCCCAATACACAAAAAATAAATCCTCAAAAAACTACTTTGACTACAATATAAATGACTCAGTTACTTTTTAAAGCAAATTGGATAAAAGTAAAAAAGACCTTACATAGAAATTTGGAGCCCTAAATTCCCTAAGTGACTCCCTTGTTATCACCTTTGTCCTTCGGCTCAGTTATTTCTGAACTACCTACAGGCAAATTCCATGTCTTATCTACCTTTCCTCTCCAACTTAATGCCTAGCATAGGTATGCAGCAAGCACTCAAAATTCTTCTGTTGGCTGAATAAAATAGAATAGGGATGATTATTCTTGATAGGCTCCAGTGTAAACAAACAAAGAAATATGAAATATCAGTAAAATACCTATAACTAAGTATTTTATGCCAACCACAGGGGAAACTTTTAGCATCGGTGTTCCCAGAAGACCAGAAATAAACTCCAAGTTTTCTGTTTTTGTATAAAATTGTGATTTCTGTTCTGTTCCCACTGTGACAAACCAACCTGACATATGTACTGTCTTAGTTAAAAGAAAGTGGTTAGAAGCGCATCAACTCAGCCTTAGACTTCAATCAATGGGCACAGAGTATTGAGACTTCTAACCCTGGAAGTCAATTCAGCTGATCCAAAGTCAGTGGGTTCCGTGTGCAGGATCATCCAGAGCATCTCACACAGGGTAAGAATAGAGATTTCCTACCGAAGTTGAAGACTCATTTTCATCCAGCAATCTGTTATTACACTTGACTCACCCTAGAACAATTCAAACTTCAAATACTGCTAATCAGATGCAAACCAGGAATCACACTGTTATGAACTTAATCGCCCTGGTTGAATAAACTCATACCTGGAATATGAACGCCAATGGAGAATGTATAAGGGATGTTCACATTCATTCCAGTGTATCCGGTTTTGTTGGATGCAGCCCCCACTCAAACATATACGCCAGGCATGAGGCCTCTATTTGTATTCCTGCCATTCTGGTTACATTTATCAAATTCCAAGCTTAATGAGACTGGCATGAATTTTAATCATTTTGCAGCAGATGTTGAAATTTAATAGCTTTGTCCCTTTATTCCTGTTTATTTCTGAAACACTTATCACTATTTGAATTTGAGATTACATTTGCTGACAGTTTAATTCTTTGGTGGAAGGAGACTGGTTTTAATTGGTACCAAGTTTCCTGCTGTTTTCCTCTTTGTTATGGCAGGTCACCATGTCAAAAAAACAGGAAGACATCAAAGAATAGAATTAATACTGAATTAACCCCAAACTTTGAGATTAATTGGAAACACTATCTTCTCACCACTGTGCCTTTATGCACTCCTATTTTACTCTTCTTTATCCTATAAGCCAGTAAACAAAGTTGGGCATGCTCAGCAACTTTTCTATGATTGGAAAAACTTGAGGAAATGTAAAAGGGTTAAGTGGTAAAATAAAGATGCCCTAATTAGGTTTTTAAACGTGTTGCAAATAAAAATAAATGGTCTGTGTCCCTTATACTTCAATTAATGGCAAGAAAAAATAATTAGATGATAAAAAATAAATGAGAAAACCAGAGTTGACCAATTTGGAAAACTGATTCTACAGAGGACTCAAAATGTCACCAGGAAGAATATGTTGGAGAGTCCTGCTCAGTGCTAGGCAGTTGGATTGTTCACAAACTGTTCAATTTTTTGTAGAACATGGTCCAACCCGTTACCAGCAAACTAAAAGAACATATGAAAATGTTCCGATCCATCTGAAGAGTGAGCTTTATTTATTCTGCTAATGCCTACCTGTGGAACAAAGGTGTCTACAGTGATTCCCACAGCTGAAAAGGTTGTGGTAGGTGGGAAAAGCTGGCTCCTCCCCCTCTGGAAACACACAAGGACAGAGCTGCCATCATGACCAACCATTTAAGTTTTCTCTTGTTCCCTTAATCAAGACACTAAAACTGAAGCCATGGTCAAAGCCAACCCAACGTGCTCACCTCTTGTCTTTTACAATGCCCTTCTCATCCTCCTCCTCCTCCT
>NW_005364596.1:5679083-5680984 GCF_000412655.1 Myotis brandtii
TAAAACGCCCTCCTCCTCCTCCTCCTCCTCCTCCGGCAGCATACCAGAGGGACTATGCAAAACAAGACCTTGCTTAAAATCTGTTGGTTATTCTGGATACACTTCAAATCCTCTTCAATCCCCTTTTCTGCCCTCCAGCTTCAGGCTTGACTCTCCTTTTAATGAGCGTTTCCGTGCCTGAAGTTCTCGTGTTTGTGTGAAAAGCAATCCCTTGTGGAATTAAGTGTATTATCCTACCTAGAAACTCATAAGGTGGTGAATTTTCTGCTGTAATTTTCTTATACATTCACAGCATTAGTTCCTGAGTTTTGAGATCCTATTGAGAAGCTTATGAAATTACCTGGTCCCCTCTTCCTAGCAAAATTTGTGTAAAATTTTCAGTGGGCTTACAGAGTCCCATAAATTAATGCTTAGAATCCTTGTCAGCTAAAGACTCTAGCTCTTCAACTTCATTTGAAGAGTTCAACCTGAATTGAAACTGTAAAAGAAGTTTACACCAGAACCTGTTTTTTAAGGTTTGGCTTATTTTTGTCTTTTCAAGACTGGCTGACAGTTTATTCTTTCTTCTTGAAAGCTAACTTTCTATTTTGAACTGCCTTGAAAATGTCATCCATTATTAAATCCATTTAAGGAGCTAATTTTCATTATGTTCATGAACAAAATTAGACTGGAGGACTTGTAGAGAAGTGGTAATATAAGAGTGGACATCCAGAAATTACTGAAATAATAATTATTTTAAAAAATTGGAAAAATATACCAGGGAATAGTGCCAGCCAAGAGACAGAAAGTAGATGAATCCATATTGAGGGACATCACTAAACGTCCAATCATAGCCCCTATTCCTAAGTCAGTTGTGGAATGCTGCAGAAAATAAGAAATGCCAATGTGATTGCCCAATGCCCCTTATTTTAGGTATGGCTTGCGGTGGACAGTGCAGACGGGAGAGAGGGGGACTTTATAATTGAAGGCCCCCATCCCCTGTCCCATAGCTGAGAGGAAACTAGAAACCCAACAGTGCTGTGGCATCTTCTCTGAGCGACATACTCTTTTGGCCAGCTTACCCTGACAAAGGGAAACTGTCTTCCTAACCAAAAGGTGCCCTCCTCATGCAGAACAGCAAAAGCCAGAGGGGAGGGAGCCTTTGGAGAAACAGATATTTCTTATGTAACCAGAAGCGGCCAAAGGAGGCACTGCTGGGGAAATAAAACATGCATGATCTCTCCAAACTGAACACCTGGAGGGTGGGGGTCCTTCTCTAACCTGGCTTCTCGTTCAGAGAGGGTTCCATTTCCTCAGCTGGGCGGGTCCACTGCTGGAGGGGGGCCTCAAATGGGATTGAGCTCCTCCCCAACTAAGTGGGCTGAAGCACACAAAAAATCAGAGAAAACCAAAGTACGCACCTGGACTAGAGGCTATGATAAGGAGAAGAGAGATGGTGGCAGGTGGGTGGTGGGGGGTTGGGGGGCAGAAGATGATGCCAGGATCTGATCTCTTAAGCAATATTTTCAACAAATAGAAAAATGTTTGCAGTGATAATGTTCCAAACGGTCCCCTAAAAGGATGTTTTGAACAATCTAAGAAGATTCCCGCACACTTTTATGGTAGCAGGTATGTCGGGCTTCCTTTCAAGGATGTATAAGTAGGAGGAATTTCATCAAAATTTTTACCCAATAGACATCAACTGTCCACAACAGCTTTCACATTTCCTATAGAAACGTTTATGTTCATCAGTACTACTGGAATTGGAACATGGAATGCATCCCTAAAGTCTCCGACACAGCCAACTGTGGAAGATTTAATTTGGGTAAGATACTTTAGGGAAAAAAACTTAGTATCAAATGTTACTTATTCAAGTGTTTGTTACAATTGAGCATCTCTATGAGTTTCAAACTCTGAAAGTT
>NW_005364596.1:5681060-5684736 GCF_000412655.1 Myotis brandtii
ACACACACATACACAATGTGCTGTATCAATTTTAAGTAGGGACAAGAGGGGACACAGAAAAATAAAAGATATAAAAAAAGATCACAAAGTGACTTCATTCTTTTGAAGAGTGTGATTAAGTCCCTACTATGTAACCAGACACTGTGCACAATGTCAGGTGTAAGAAGGTAAGACACAGCCTTGTCCTAGGAATTTCAGAAAAGACGAACACAGATGACTACAATAAATGTAATGCTGAGACAATAGAGCCACAAATATGAGGCTTCAATGATGAGAAACCTGAGCTGGGTGTTTAAGGAAAAAGAGCAGCTAACCAGGAGAGGAACAGCAAATACAAAGGCTTAGATGAGTGAAATAAATTTTGTTCAAGAGCTATGGTAGGAATAATTACATCCCAGAATTTGAGAGACAACAGAATGACAGGATGAAGAGTAATCAGGAGCAGACAGGAATATCAAGCACAGAGTTTGGTCTACTTCCTGTGGGCCAGTGGTTTTTCAACCTGAGTTCTTTACATACCAAAGGTTCAGAGTTGTTCAGGGCCACACTGGCTGAAGAGGGGGAGGTAGCATCCCCAAATTGCACCCACCATCTCTGCATTGACCAGATAAACTCCATTTTCACTGTCAGAACTCTGTAGGGTGGGGAGGAGGAGCCTCTACTGCTTTGACAAAGTTTGACAATGGGAATCTATCCAAGGGTCTTTAAGAAGGGGTGTGCATGGTTAGATCTGCATTAGGAATGAGCACACTGGGGCACATTAAATTGATCATCAGGGAAAAAACAAAGGAAGAACAGAAGTAGAACAATAAGAACATGATTAATTCATGGAAAAAGGAAATTCCAAAAGGGGGATGGTGCGGGTAAGCTGGATCTGATGAGAGTTTGGGTGAGAAAGAAAGGTAAAAGCTCTTGCCCAATAATTTCAACGTTCTCAACAAAGTAGGAACCCAGCTGGCTGGGAGGGTTTAAGGAAAGATGCTGTGTGTGCGTGTGTGCACATGTGTGAGTGTTAAGTGTGGAGGGAGAGTCAAGATCTTGGAAAGATGGCCAAGGTTTTTTTGTTTTTTTGTTTTTTGTTTTTTTAAGTTTCCCTCCAAGACCCCCACTAAGATTCAAGGGCTTGGTTTGAGAATTACAAGTGTTTTACGCATATGCAATATCACCTATATGATCACTCTCCCAGAAATTCATTACTTGTTCTTCTAATCTTCTCAACATAAAAAAGCCAAGATAGCACACTAATTTGACATTTTTAGGAAAAGTATAGGTCAGAGTAACATCTGTAAAGAAGAGTAAACATTTCTATGCCTTTATTTACATTGAAACTTGGAGAACATTATGCTAAATGAAATAAGCCAGTCAAAGAAAGACAGGTACCATATGATTTCACTCATATCTAATAAACAAAATAAACTAACAAGCTGAACAGAGACAGACGCATAGATAGAGAGCAGGCCGAGAGCTGTTGGGGGACTGGAGGGGTTGGAAGGATAGTGAAAAAAAAAGAAAGAAAGAGAAAGAACTCATAGGCATGGACAATACCGTGGTGACTGCTGGGGGAAGGTGGGTTGGGGTGGGGAGTTAGAGGAGGGAATACGGGGGGGGCGGTAAATGGTGATGGAAGGAGACTTGCCTTTGGGTGGTGAACACACAATACAGTGTACAGATGATGTGGTGTAGAATTGTGCACCTGAAACCTTGTCATCCAAATATATCCAATAAAAAATAAAATGACAAAGATATTATAGAACACTAAAAAATAAACATATACAAGTATAATAAAAAAGAAAGAAAACTCTCTTTCAGAATACAAAGTGTATTCACCAAGACTCTCATTTCTGTTTGAAATACCCTATGAGATCAGTGGAGGCAACTGACACTTCACCTTTCGGTGGGGAAACTGAATCACAAGAATGTGAAAATAACTTTCACAGGGTGTGTGCTATCTCAGCATGGCTTACGTGTTCCAAACTCAGAGTACACGTCATATGCAGATAGACATTAATACTAAAAATGCTCTAGTGCTATTTATATAGTGAATTTAGGAACTGCCAGAGTTATCAGGAGAATCCTATGAGAGTGTCAACAGTTTTCCATAATTCAACCTCTTGAGACATAGAGACTATGAGAAAAACCTAGGACTTAAAATATACACAGGACACCACCACGTATAACAAAAGTTTTGTTTTTACACAGTTGAGTCATGATTTACATCATAATGTGGTATATGTAATGGAGAGAGTAAGGAAATGTATAAAGAATTATAAATAGAAAAACAAACATTTTTCTCTCTTAATTACACTTATCCTCACTTGCTAGATAATTATATCTTATTAAAAAAAAAAGAAGACATTTATTAACAAGCAGATGGGTAGCAGAACAGTTTGAGAGTGAAGATTGAAGAGCACTGCATTAGATGATTTTTGTTTAAAGTCCTATGACTCAAAAGATAAATTGATTAGGCTTGTTAGAATAATGACCATTGATTTCAAGATTGAGCTTTAAAAAAGCAACATCTGTCCTGCTGATGGACACTTGGGCTGTTTCCAATTCTTGGCTATTGTAAATAATGCTGCCATGAACATGGGGATACATATATTCTTTCAAATCAGTGTTTTAGCTTTCTTCAGATATATTCCCAGAAGTGGAATTGCTGGGACATAGGCAGTTTCATTTTTAATTTTTTGAGGAAACTCCATACTATTTACACAGTGATTGCACAGTCTGCATTCCCACCAGCACTTGTTGTTTGTGGATTTATTAATGGTAGCGATTCTGACAAGTGTGAGGTGACATATCATTGTCGTTTTAATATGCATTTCTCTGCTGATTATTAATGTTGAGCTATGATACATTTACACAATGGAATACTACTCAGCTGTAAAAGGGAAGGAAACGTTAACCCTTGTGACAGCATGAGTGGACCTGGAGAGCATTATTCCAAGTGAAATAAGCCAGTCAGAGAAAGGCGAGTACCATATGGTTTCACTCATATGTGAAATCTAATAAACAAAATAAACTAATAAACAAAATAAAAACAGACTCATAGATAGAGAACAGACTGACAATTGTCAGAGGAAGAGGGGTTTGTGGGTATGGGTGAAAAGGTGAAGGGATTAAGCAATAAAAAACAACAACAAAAAAACCTCATGGACACAGACAATAGAAGACAACAGCATGGTGATTATCAGAGGAGAAGGGGGGGGGCGGTGGAAGAAGATATAGTGGTGATAAATGGCAATGGAAGGAGATTTGACTTGGGTGACGAACACACAATATACAGATGTATTATAGAATTGTACCCCTAAAACCTATATAATTTTATTAACCAACTAGAGGCCCGGTGCACGAAATTCATGCAGGGGTCCCCTCAGCCCAGCCTGCACCCTCTCCAATATGGGACCCCTCAACAAATGTCCGACTGCCGGTTTAGGCCAGGGATTGGGCCTAAACCAGCAGTCGGACATCTCTCTCACAATCCTAGACCGTTGGCTCCTAATTGCTCACCTGCCTGCCTGCCTGGTTGCCCCTAACTGCCCCTCCCCTGCTGGCCTGATTGCCCCTCACTGCCTCTGCATGCTGGCCTGATCGCCCCTAACTGCCCGCCCCTGCCGGCCTGGTCACCCCCAACTGCCCCCCTCTGCCGGCCTGGTCTCCCCTAACTGCCCTCGCC
>NW_005364596.1:5684932-5716870 GCF_000412655.1 Myotis brandtii
CTGCTTGCCCCCAACTGCCTCCCCTGCTGGCCTGGTTGCCCCCAACTGCCCCCCCTGCCAGCCTGGTTGCCCCATGCAGCCTGCTTGTTCAGTCGTTTGGTTGTCCCTCACTAACCCCCCTGCCAGCCTGGTCATAGGCAGCCATCTTGTGAGGGCATGATGGTCAATTTGCATATTACCTCTTTCTTATATAGGATGTCACCCCAATAAATCCAATAAATAAAAGAAAGCAACATTTGATGTCTTAATTTTTAAATCTAGGTAGTGATTTAAATTTGAGAAAACAGAAACCATTTTTCTTCTGAAAGATAAACAGAAAAAAGTAAAATAATAGAAATACTAATCCATCTCCAAACTATTGGAGAGATAGAAAGATGACATTTTGAATCCGGAAACATCAACAATGACTAGGAAGGAGAATCTAAGTGTATGCAGGTAATGACCCTCTTCCAGTCCTACCAATACTTCCTTGACCCTTTCTAAACAAGTTAGATCTGTTTTGTGAGAGAGGGTAAAAATGTCCACATTTTCAGAAGAACAGCTAAACACAGTGCTAATGGGCACATCCAAACCTCCCAGTTCTATTCTCCATAAGCAAGTTGGTGAAATACAAATCACTAACCCTTTTGCCCTGCAGGGGGGGCCCAGTGGTTGAGTGTCCACCTATGAACCAGGAGGTCACGGTTCGATTCCCGGTCAGGGCACATGCCCGGGTTATGGGCTCGATCCCCAGTAGGGGACGTGCAGGAGGCAGCCGATCAATGATTCTCTCCTATCATTGATGTTTCTCTCTCTCTCTCTCATCTCTCTCTCTTTCTCTCTGAAATCAATAAAAATGTATTTTTTTAAAAATCACTAACCCTTTTTACAGTCAGCATGGAGAGTGCAAGGAGAGAAGCTCGCAACATGGAGACCCGAGGCCAGTCCAGGTGTTGCCAACAGCTAATGGCATGATCTTAGGGGAGTCATGTTTCATCTCTGGGTTCACTAACTTCCCTATTTCTTTTAGCACTGACACTTAATTGGTCATTTTAATACTTGAAGAGAAACTTTGACTCTTCTCCTATATCTCCCATGTACAATCAGTAATTAAGTCCTCATGATTTTTCCTTAAAGGATATCAAAACCATCTTCCTTTTTCAGTATTATTATCATAATCCATGTTCTCAACCCCCTAAATCACTCTAGCCGCTTCCTCCATCCCCCTGCTCTTCCACACTTGTCAAAATAATATTGTTAAAGACCTGGACCACCTTGTTACTTACTGCTTCAATTGTTCCTCAATATTTGTAGCATAGTATGTAATAATCTTAAGCCTGGCCTTAGGGTTTTAAAAAAATTTGGCCTCACCTGCTTTTCCATCTTTTCTCTCACTACTTGCCAACTCTACACAAGATTGCCTGCCTCTGCCCCCGCCCTTTCTCTATGCTTAGTAGACCCCTGCCCTCAAAGCCAACATCCTAATTTCACTTCACCTCATGTAGTTTCTCCTCCACCTGTCTCTACTGGCATATCATCTGTGCGTGTGTGTGTGTGTGTGTGTGTGTGTGTTGGTTGTTTCATGGCAGAGAGTGTGAGAGCTATGCGACTGTGATGTCTACAAAAAGTAACTTTAATTAGAACTTTTTCCTTGACAGTTTCTTTTTTCAGCATTACTGAGGTAAAAATGACAGAGCTGCAAGATACATATACATAATGTACAATATAATAATTTGATATACATGTACATTGTGAAAGAATCCCTCCATGAAGTTATTAAGAAAAATATTCATCACCTCCCACGTTTAAACTTTTCTTATTTGGGGTGAGAACATTTAAGTTCTACTCTCTTAGCAAATTTCAATTATATGACACTGTTATTATAGTCACCAGGTTACATATTAACTCCTCAGACTTTATTCATCTTATAACTAAAAGTTTCTATCCTTTTGCCAAGTATCCACATTCTTTCTGTCCAAGATCAAGGCCATGACCTGCCACGTTTTGTGTGTGAAGTCTCCTCTGTTTTAGTCTAGACCCGTGGTCGGCAGACCGTGGCTCGCGAGCCACATGCGGCTCTTTGGCCCCTTGAGTGCGGCCCTTCCACAAAATACCACATGCGGGCGCGCACATACAGTGGGATTGAAACTTCATGGCCCATGCACAGAAGTCGGTATTTTGTGGAAGAGCCACACTCAAGGGGCCAAAGAGCCGCGTGTGGCTCGAGAGCCGCGGTTTGCCGAGCCGCAGTTTGCCGACCACTGGTCTACACAAACTGTCGTACCATTCCTTGAACTTCCAAAGTTCTTATCTGTACCACGTGGGTGACTATTGGCGGGATACGATTATGTGGCATAAGCTGCCCCGACTCTCTTTGACTCCCTCTGGAAAACCTCTCCCTGCTCCAGGGTGGCTTTGCTCTTCTACCTTCAGTGTGCTTTTCCCGTGTAACTTCATGGTTGCGTTTGTATTCCTTGTACACACTTTCACTAAAAAAATAGTCTTCTCGTGCAGTCTTTCTTGATGACTCCATCTTCAACTACTACCTCAACAAGCTCCCAATTTTCTTTTTCCACTATAAATTTTTATGCTTAGCACTTCTTGATGTTTAACATACTGTATACTTTTATTTATTTATCTTGTTTATGTCTGAGTCCCACTCTAGATTCTAAGCTAAACAAGGAGAAAAACTTTGATCTGTTTGGCTTATTAATGCATTTTAGTTCCTAAAGAGTGCCTGGTATTTGATAGATACTCAAAAAATTCTTTTTAAATAAATTCCTATTAAAGAACTGAAAGCAGCATTAATAATAGTAATTAATAATAATTATAGTAATATAAAATTAAGAACTCATTATGTGCCAGGCCATCCACATATTGTCCATATAATATTATATGATGCCATTAGTATTAACTATGACACATTTGTCCAGCAAAACAAGATCTAAAGAGGTTAAATAATTTTCCAAAGGACATACAGCTAATTAATGTTACTAAAAGATAAGCCCTAGGCTTATTTGTCACTGAAAATAAGTCCTAGACTGAGCTTATTCAACTATAAGAGCATAAAGGCAAAATAAGATGTTTTTTGGACACGAGGGAAGAACTCCTCTCAGAGTTTACTTATAAAACCTTTTTATGTTTTTTACACACATCCAATACGTTAATTTCCTGACCTCATATCTTGTTAGCAATTTGTCTTACACTTTTTCCAAAGCTTCTGCACTTTCTTACCCACCCTTCACCTCCAAGAAGTGACAATCTTTTGACTTCACTAAAGAGATAGAAATTCCATTTTAAAAAACTCTTTCAGTTCTCATGTAAGGTCAAGTACAGAGTGAGAAGTCACAGTCCTCACAGTGAGAGAGGCAAAGCACCCAGTAGGGGAGGAGGGGAAACGCTCAGAACGCTGTATTCATAATTGCCTAAGATTTTCCAGCATGAGAGGGGAAAGAGGAAGTCTATTTTCAGCGACAATGATGACTCTAAAAACATTAACATGCAAGGGGGAAATTTTCATTCTGAGAGTTACTACGGTGCTGAGTTCTCTTTCCTTTGCAGAGTGACTTGAATTCCCAGGGCAGAGAGGTAATCTAGGCAGAGGCACTTGCCCCATGTCTCGAAAATGGCAACATCCAGGAATCATGGGAGTTCAACTGAGGACACCCTGGAAAGGATTTCTCAGCACCAGGTCAGTCTCTCAGCAGGATCAAGTGGCAGAGCGCATACTTCGCGTCTGGAGTGAGAGCAGAGATTACAGCCACACGGGCTTTTTAGAAGATGTGTTATGTGAATGCATAAACAAAACTCAGGGACACCCACGCTGAACTACCCCCTAAAGGAGTTGCAGAAGGAAAAAGAAAAGCCTCAATCTTCCTTTTCTCTAACTTCTATGTTCTTTCCTTCAAGTCCCCTATGATTTTAACTGGCTTATAGTAAAGACAAAATTATATATGGTAGAGTTCATGGTAGTCTTCCCCTTAAATATTTTTTTTGGGGGGGGAGGAGGGGAGAAATACACCAATTCCCTACTTCCGTTCATCCGTATAAGTGATAATCATCTGATAAATAACCCTTAGGCCAGGACATCCATTAGCGAGTCAGTGGCCTTCAGAACAAATTGAACTTCATTAGGACCAACTATAAGAGCATGATATAAAAAGTGTTTGGTGTTTTCCTCTCTGTCAGTGCCTCTATTTGTGTTTTTTAGAAAAACCATGTGGAAAATAAAAATCATGTGAAATATCACATAGGTTTTCCCGAGTTCTATCATTCTATACTTTAGTTCTCCACTAGTTCTGTGGAGCCAAATTATCATGAAACCCAACTGCCTAGCCTCAGTAGGTGCTCACTTTTCAGCCCAGCAAATAACAACTGATAGAATTCTTTTGGTCCTGAACAAGACTGGGACCAAGTGGCCACAGTGAGGTAAAAATGGCCAGGAGAGATGCTGTGACAAGTGGTTCTTGGTGTGACATTTCTCCATGCTTATCGTGGTATTTGAATGTTCTTACCTCTCTTTTTAAATTCACAGATATTAAGAATCTGATGAAAAATCTTTTCTCTAGAAACAAACCCCAAAAATGTATCTACACAAAACTCAGCACATAATTTTAGGGAATTCATAGATCTTAAAAATCTAAGCTATGTGTCCAAAGCACAGATAATAAAGGTAGTTGAGAGAGTACAGAGTAACTGAGGGTTGAGGTTGGAAGAGACATTGACCATTACATTGGAAATAAGCTTCTGGCAAACCAAGCACCAATGGTCCCCAACTGTCTTACCAGCAGCTCTGTCCCTCACGGCTCCTCCTGGATCATGGCCTGTTGGCTGCTGTTGAGCCCATCTCCTGCTTCCAAGTGCGGTAACTCAACAGGAACAAGGGCAAGTAAACAATCTTGAGAGGGTCTGCTGCTGAATGTGGGCCAGCCTGGGAAAGATACAGAGCGAGTATTTTTAAGTTAGCAAAAAGGAACAAGGCATGCACATCTGGTATGAAAGCTATTACGCAGAGTTTAAATGGTTTAAGATGCCCATAATTGGATATTTCCACTACACCGTTGGCTGTTCAAAAAAAGAAAATTAAGGTTGGGGGATATTTCTCGAAGCAGTGACGCTCCCAAATGCACCATAATAACATTGTCTAATATTTGTAGCGCACTTTGCAATGCCCAGAGCATCTCTACCTGCTTCAGTGCTCCTCACATCTTGATTGTGAAAATCAATTAGGCTTGGGGCCCACTGGCTTCTAGTCCTTCATCTGTTTAATCCAATAGCTCTCAGCCTGGGTTGTAACAGTATCACCTGTGTGTGAAGCGGAGGCCTCTGCTCAGAGATTCTGATTTGTTGGGCTAAAATGAAGCCTTATGCCCCCGGGGGATCTTAAGGTACAGCCAGGATTGAGACTCATTCATTTAAGCCCTTGTACTTGTTGAGAGGTAGCACTAATTTAACCCATAAGTAGCCAATGTTTATTCAGAACACTATATCAAAGCAATGTGCTAAGTGCTACGGAGCAGGTAAAGCATAACAGCACACATACCTTAAAAATATAACCCAATAAAATACATTCTTTAAAAATACAACCAAAAGTGCACTGGTCAAAGATACAGTGAAAATCCTGGGTGCTACAAAAAGCGGAGATTACCATCCATGAAATAAAGGAGAAAGTGGAATGCATGGTTTCAGAAAGTCTTCTTGAGTTCTGAGAGCAGGTGGGATTCAGAGAAAGACAAAGAGGAACAGGAAGAAAACACCTTTCAGGTATTCAGAGCTGTAAGAATCTGCACAGCAAAATGGAAGAGAATAAAAAGCCCATTCTTTAAAGGAACATCCTAAGAATTCGAAGAGGCAGATTTGAGCCAGAACATGAAGAGTATTGTTAAAATGGCTAAAGGAGTTGGGCCATTTTTCCAAATATCTGAAAATACTATCTGGAACAGTATTAGAAGCTGTTGAAGGCTGATGTCCCAACAGGTCTTAATAAATTTACTGGGTTCTTAGTACGTGCCAGACAGTGCTGGATGCATTACATATGTTACCTCACTTAACACAAACAGCCGGTGAAGCAGTTACTGCCCCTATCGTACAGAGTAAGAAGAGCGGTCGCTTGATTTTCTGACACGGAGCTGGGAACGGTGCGCAGAGACTGGGGCATGCTGTTTCCTAACAAATATGGCATCATGTAGGTTTTTAAAAATTGAGATCTAGTTCACATACCATAAATGCATCCTTTTAGAATATACAATGCAGTATTTTTAGTATATTCAAAGAGTTGTGCCATTACTGCCACTATCTAATTCCAAAACAATTCCATCATTCCCCAGATAAATCAGTACCCATTAGGAACCATTCATTCCTCTTCCAGCTAATTGAATTTCAGTCTCTATGGCTTTTCCTATTTTGGATATTTCTAATAAATGCAATCATGTGAAAGTTAGCTCTTTGTGTCTGGTTTCTTGTACTTAGCATAATGTTTGCAAGGTTCGTCTACATTTTAGTGTGTATTACTACTGCACTTCTTTTTATGGGTAACATTTCACTGTAGAGATATATCACACTTTATTCATGATGAATGTTTATTTCCACTTTTTGGCTATTATAAATAATGCTGCTTTGAACATTTTCAAGTATTTTTTATTGTGGTAAAATGTATGTAATATAAAATTTACCATCTTAACCACATTTTAAGTGTACAGTTATATGGTATTAAGTATATTCACCATCCATCTCTAGAACTTTTTCATCTTCTCAAACTGAAACTCTGTACCCATTAAACACTAACTTTCCATTTTCCCCTTCCCCAAGCCCCTAACAAACATGATTCTACTATGTACACATCATATAAGCAGAATCTTACAATATTTGTCCTTTATGTGACGGGTTATTTTATTTAGCATAATGTTTTCAATATTCATGTTGTAGCAGGTATCATAATTTCCTTCCTTTTTTCTTCTTCTTATCTTTTATTTTATGCTGAATTACTCCTGAGCCATACATTTTTGTTTCTTCAGTTTCTTCTAGGATATCGTTTTCGTCTGTGTAATCTTCTATTCTGGCTTAGGGACAATCTGCTCTTTTTCAGGAAGGATCCTCCGTGTGGCAGGGAGAGCTCATGTGTGGGTTAATCCGCCTGTGAGCTCTGTAAACTCTGAGCTACATCTTAGGAGTTTTGTTCACATGGATGTGCTCAATGGCCAGAAAGTCTACATCTAAACCCTTAAGTTCAGCATGACTCTCTGCATTTTTAAGCATGTGCAGCAAAAATTGAGCACTTTTTGGGCCACCGACTGTGTGCCCAACATGTCCACCCCACTGTTTGGTCGAAGGGATGGCATACCTTACTTCTGTACACTGACATCCTTCGGAAACTCGGTGGCTGTTCGGATATGCATACCCTTGACGGCCTGGGCCGTTTCACAAGTGTTCACGAAGATTTTAACCTTTTGACTTGTATGACTCTGTGGGATTTTCTGGGTCAAGTAAATAGCAAACCATTTTTAGAAGTTACCTCTGGCTGCTTATGGAAAGAGCTCCTTCCTTTTTAAAAAAATATATTTTTATTGATTTCAGAGAGGGGGGAGAAGGAGAGAGAAATAGAAACATCAATGATGATGAGAGAATCACTGATCAGCCTCCTCCTGCATGTGCCCTGGCCAGGAATAGAACCGTGACCTCTTGGTTCATAGGTCACTGCTCAACCACTGAGCTACACTGTCTGGGCAGCTCCTTCCTTTTTAAAGGCTGAATAGTATTCCATTATAGGTATATATTACATTTTTTTAAAAACACTCATTTGTCAATAGACACTTCGGTTACTTCCACCTTTAAGTTATTGTGAATAAAGCTGTTTTTTTAAAAAAATATATTTTATTAATTTTTTACAGAGAGGAAGGGAGAGGGATAGAGAGCTAGAAACATCGATGAGAGAGAAACATCGATCAGCTGCCTCCTGCACACTCCCTACTGGGGATGTGCCCGAGTATTCCATTATAGGTATATATTACATTTTTTAAAAACACTCATTTGTCGATAGACACTTAGGTTACTTCCACCTTTAAGTTATTGTGAATAATGCTGTTTTGAACATGAGAATTCATTATTTATTATAAGTTTTTGTGTGAACATATGTTTTCAATTCTCTTGGGAGTGGAATTTCGAGGAGTAGAATTGCTGGGTCATATTGTAACTCCATGTTTAACCTTTTGAGGAACTGTCAAACTGTTTTTGAAAAGTGGCTGTATTATTTTACATTTCCATCAGCCATGTATGAATGTTCCAATATTCCCACATCCTCACCAACACTTTTTACTGTCTTTATTATAGTGGGAGCGAAGTAACAGAAGATTATGGTGTTATAAGTTACTACAAGCATGATACTGGCATATTGCAGTAGTTCAAATGTAAAATGGCAAGAGAACAAGAGGGTTCCAGAGGAAATGAAACAAAATGATCAAGCAGGAAAATATTATTGATTGAGAAGTAGACTTTAGTAACATTCTAGATGTAGGAAGAAAAAATAGACTCAATTATAGTAATAAAACTTTGAGTTTGGTAGCTTGAAAGAATGGTGGTATTAATCAGAGAAACAGATAATTCTAGAAAGGAATCTGAAATGACAAAATACATGTTGACATGCTATATTTGAGGAAGCTATATAATCCAAATAAGTAGTTATCAGGCAGGTGAAGCTCAGAAGGTCAGGGTTGGAGACAAGGAAATATGTCTTGCTTTTTGGAAGGATCAAAGAAGCCTTGGTAACACTAGAAAAGGGTCCTTGTATATGCTGAGATTCCTAAGGCTGGGTTTAGCAACTTATGGACCAAACATTGAGGAAGGCAGAGTAACAAAACTACACATTTGCCTTCCTGTTTTTTTGTTTAAAATGGTAAAACAAAATTTAAATAGTAACAATAGCATGCTTTACGCTCAGAGTTTTATTGGAACGTTAGCTGTAAGTCCCTTGAATTGGTATTCGATTTTTACCGATACTTTGGGGCATTCAGGACAGGGGTGCCCTTGGGTCAGGACAGTGTGAGTAGGCTGAGTGGCACCGTCCTCTGAGGGCTGGCATCGGATCGGAAGTCCTAGAGGGATGAGTGTCACTACAAGCAGTTATCGGGTTGGCTGGGAACCAAACTGGCAAACTCTCAAGGAAGGACGTTCCAGTTTTCTATGCCTCCAACAACCCCCCTTATAATCAGAGGCCATCTCAACAAATAGAATGTACACCTGTAAGAGATCACAGGCCTCTTGTGAGAACACAGTTCCTCAGTGGTCAACAATCTGGCTTTGTTCAAGTGTGGAATGGCTCCAATATGATAACATTCAGAAATTAATACAGTGATGACTTGTGTGTTTGGGCACCTGTTTTGAAAGAGAAGTTTAGTGATACTATTTATGAGGCTATGGTCAATAATCTCAAAAAAGATGCAAAATACTGGCAGTCAGCTTACACGCCGAGTTTTCCCTCTGACCCAATATACTGAGATTATAGAAAAAACAAACAAACACACTGAGAATGCAAAGCAGAATAAACATGAGGGTAACTGTTGCTAAGACAGGTTCAGACAAGAGCCCGAGAGAGAACGAGAGAGAGGTTGAAAGACATCTAAGAATGGAAGCCTATGAGTTCATTTAAATGTTCTTACTCCCACACACACGTCTGCATTTTTAATTAAACAAAATAAACCTCATTGTCAAAGTTGCAATCTTACTAAGGGCATGTGGTTCCAAGACCGATTTTTCTTTGTTTCCCCTAAATTGAAACCTATTCTGGTATATTTTATCTTCATCGACTGTTCACTGTGTTTTAAAAGGGTAATAGGTACTTTCTACAATATTTTTCAGAATATAGGTGAACAATAACAAAAACAGCTAAGATTTATTGAATGTCTTAGTCACTTAATCCTCAAAATTCTATCAGTCATGGCCCTCAGCACACACTCTGCAGGTGGCAGGCCCTGGTGCCTGTGCTCCACACCATGCCTCACAGCCGCCACCCGCTGAGAGTCAGTGAAGAAAACATCTCATTTTGGCTAAAGGTAGTTATCCTACATTTCAAACCCTGGAAACAGATACTTTCTCTCAAAAAGCAAACACAACTTTTCTCTACAAACCAGCCGCTCCACCTGTGAGCATGTGTGTATCAATGTGAGCTATGCACCACGTGTAGAAATCTTTCTTTGGGCTTTCAATACATTGTCCTTTCAACAGGGTCCATCCATGATCAGAAGTCATTAAGTACTTCCGTGACAAACAGGGGACTGTTATCCTGTGGGATCTAGTCCTTCCTTTCCTGTCTTTTGCTGTTGTTAGTCCTCACCCAAGGATATTTTTTCCATTGATTTTTAGAGAAAGTGGAAGGAAGGGAGAGGGGGAGGCAGGGAGGGAGGGAGAGAGAGAAACATCGATGTGAGGGAGAGACGTAGATTGGTTTCCTCCTGCACACAACCCAGGTACATGTCCTCGACTGGGAAGCGAACCCAAGACCCTTTGGTGCAGGGGCTGACGTTCTAACCACTGAACAGCACCAGTCAGGGCTCCCCAGTCTCTTCAGAACTTCTAAGTAATAGATGTTTCTTTCTGTTGTAATGCTGCCTTGGCTGCTTCCCAGTTCAATGTGATCCTCCTCCAGGTCCAAGTGGGGTCAGACTGGATTCACTGAATAGCAAGTTACTGACCTCAACAGAATATGCCCACAAAATGGTTTTCTTCCCCTTCCTCCCTCTCTCCTCACTCTCTCTTATACAGTGGGGCCTTGACTTACGAGTTTAATTCGTTCCGAGACCGAGCTCGTTAACTCAAATTACTCTATCAATTCAATGCAAAAAATCGGCCGAGAGACAGCTGGTATCTCAAAAAACTCGTTAGTCGGGACACTCGTAAGTCAAGGCCCCACTGTACACACCCACACACATACAGACCCACACTCTCTTTCTGTAAATAAATGGTCCCACCTGTATGGTGCCCAATAGGAAGTGCTATTTCAAGAATGTCAGTTACTTGGCAGCAATGGCTGTTCTATTAGTGCTTTTTGAAAAAAATCCCTCCAGTAGTCAAAGCTCTAAGAAAACTAAAGGAGGTCCTCTTGGACATTTACTCCCTACACTTTCTAACACGTTTTTCCTCAGAGTCACCAGTAAGCATTTACAGAACAAGTTCCACTAAGATAAAAACAAATATACACCAAACAAGATTGTTGCTAACCAACAGTCTTTACAGAATTAAAATTGTCAATCAAAGCTGAAATATTAGGCAGCAGTTATAAAGTTTAATATAGTATTTCCATTGCACAAAGAAATTATTTAAGAGCCAAACACAGAAATGGAGAGGTACAGGTATGAATTCACTTGGCATTGTTTATAGATGATCAGATCAACTTCTATATCTTCCAGAAACAAATAAAAAAAAGGGGGGTGCGGGGATAAGAAAACATATATTTTTTTAAAAACCAAGATGGAAAACCCACATTAGACGAAAACATGGAGTAAAAAACAAGCAGAAAAAGCATATATAAATTCTTGCATCTGGAACACAAAGTTCTATGACACTCTTACACTTGCTAATACTTGACCTCTCTGGTCAGAGACCTGGCTATTATAAACCAACTAGAGGCCCAATGCACAAAATTCATGCAAGAGTAGGCCTTCCTTTCCCCAGCTGCCGGCACTGGCTTCCCTCTGGCACCTGGAACATGGGCTTTCCTCGCAGCCCTGGCTTCATCAGGAAGGTCGTCCGGAAGGATGTCTGGTTTAATTAGCATATTATTAGTATAGATGGAGATGTGCCCAGTACCTTAAATCTGAAAAGCCAATACAGGGTATGGTTTAATTTTCATTAACTAAAACAGGAAACAATTGTCTAAAACAGAATTGCCATTCCCAACACCCAAGTATTTTGGGGATCTCCTCTAGAAATTAGATGTAATGAAGGAAGAAAGGGATAAAGGAGAAGAAAGGGATAAGGAAAAGTGTGTATTCATTTTAATGGTTCATCTGTCATTTCCTATTTCTCCATACAAGGAATATTAGATATTGGTGATTGTATTTATATGGCTGACTGCAAGACACTCATTCTACTGTGAGCTAAGTTTTTAGCTGAATCTCAGAAGAAACTTCTCCCATAACTTTCATAAGCAAACTAAGGAAGGAGGCAGGCAAAAGAGGAAAAGTGTAAGCCCATCTCAGGTTCTAATCTGACACTGATACTCCATAACTTCATGACCTGAGCCAATCACTTAAGGAAACTAAAGACCAAAGATGCCCATAAAGAGTTGAATTATAGTATCTCTGTTCCAAACCAGATTTAGGGCTTTATCATTCTATGACTTAGATAGCTCATTAAATGCAAATGAAAAAAATACATATGTAAAAAAGGAGGTATTGCACAAATGAATAAGATATAGAAACATGAGCAAAATTATATTGGTAGATAAAAACGGATATACGTACACTTAAATAATATTAAAACTTTATAATGAATAATCCTTAAATTGTAGTATGTAACTGCAACGATAGTCACAATACCCATTATTTATTCTAAAGAATTTTTATAATGTATATTCTACTCCTTTAGATACAGTGATTTTATAAGTGATGTAATGGGATTTTTCAGAGTAATGAGGTCACTACCATGGTTCATTTAGACTGAATTGCTAATTGCATACATTTATAACAGTAATAGATTGAGGGATCGATAACCTGGCAGACTGTAACTGCTTTAAAAAAAAAAACAAAAACGCTTCAAACCTATAACATTAACTGAGATATTTAAAAATTAGTTCATTTTCCCTACTCTTGAATCCCACCTTCCCATTTCTTTAAGAGAGATGGGAATTAAAGGATACAGTTTTAAATTATTCAGTAGCCCAGAGACTATCTTTATGCAAAGATGCTGTAAAGTCACATTAGCTATGAGTGAAGGTATAAAGCCATTACATTAATAACATCAATACAAACATCAAAGGATCAATGAGAAAAATTCTAAAGCTTGATGAGATGGCAAACATTATAGAACGGAACATTTTAGACTATATATAAAACTTCCAGCATTTGATTTACAATGATTTTTAAAAAGTAAAATTACTGCCCAACTGGCGTGGCTCAGTAATTGAGTGTCAACCTATGAACCAGGAGGTCATGGTTCAATTCCCGATCAAGGCACATGTCCAGGTTGTGGGCTTGATCCCCACTGTGGGACGTGCAGGAGGCAGCTGATCAATGATTCTCTCTCATCATTGATGTTTCTATCTCTCTCTCCCTCTTCCCCCCTCTCTAAAATCAATAAAAATATTTATTTTTAAAAAGCAACATTACTTCAGTTATAATACTGTACTCTGTTTAGAGTACAGTATTATACTCTAAAAATTTAAACAAGGAAAATTCATCAAATCTTATTTCCAATAAAAAGGCAAAGGAGAGAGGAAAACTCCACAAATTTCCCCAAAGATTCTAATTTTATCTTGCTCCTTAAAATGGAGTATTATATTCAAAAGATTTCAGAATACATAAAGAAACTCCAGTGTTGATTATCTGGATTGTTAAAATAAATTATGCAATTGGCAAAATCGAGAAATTAAAATTCCAAAATACTTGTATCGTAAGATATTCTTAAAAACAGTTTATCCCTGGCTGGGTGGCTCAGTTGGTTGGCATGTCATTCCTTACACCAAAAGGTTACGGGTTCGATCCCCAGTCAGGGCATGTATGGGAGGCAATCGATTGATATTTCTCTACCACATTGATGTTCTGGCTCTCTCCTCCCCTTTCTCTTTCTCCCTCTTTCTCCCCTTCCTCTTTCTCTAAAAATCAATGAAGCCAAATCCTCAAGTGAGGATTTAAAAAAAAAAAGTTTATTAAACATCAAGTTAAGACAAATGATGATTCTCTTTCCATACACATGAATGACAATCAAAATTAAAAAAAATTTTTTATTAAACATCAAGTTAAGACAAATGATTCTCTTTCCATACACATGAATGACAATCAAAATATTAACAGCTGGCATGTCAAAAACATGGGTGATAGTGCTGCAGGAGGGTCCTCGAGGCCACCTACAAGCTGAGATTATTATAGTTGTGGGGAGGTTCAGGGAGTCATGAGGAGAGAGCCACAGTGGCTTAGACAGCAAAATTCTCCGGCTACCTTGGCAATGTTTCAGTAACCCTCAGCACAGCCACATTCATGTACACCTGCTGCAAAGCAGTGCTGGCTGTTTATATGATTCTTATAAGGGATAGAAAAAGGCATTAAGCAAATGTTAAAAGTCTTTGCAAATCTACCACTTGTTATTGGAGAAAATGTAACTATTAACGTTGGCAATAGCTAGAAAGTAACATCATAGGGAAATTTGATGGAAGGAATGAAAAATTAAAATGAAAGTTTTTTTTAATTTTTCAAAATTAACTGTGAAAATTATATAAAATATTTTATGGCAATTTTAAAACTATTTAAAAATACAAATATGAGATTAGACCTTTAAGTGATGACCAGGATGGCAGAACTGAAATATATTTTTCCCTAAATAAAGAAGACATTTAGTATAAAAAATTGTAAATTCAATCACACTTATAAATGAGAAGTCCATGTAAATATTATAATAGCAAAATGTTGGCATATTTTTCATAAAATTATCATTTTCATTTAAACTGGATTTTCATATATTAAATTTCCTGGAGGTGCTTATAACTATTGCTACTTAAAAATGATTTCTTATGAACAAGTATATCATAAGGATGAAGAAATGGCAGCATAATTAAAAAATGCTTGATGCCACATTAGAGGTTGTCTATATAGAACTGCACATTTTTGAAAAATGTTTTAAATCATTTTTTATTTACTAGATCTTCTAGGTGAAATATACAAATCTAAAGGGGACAGGAATTTGTTGTTGTTGTCCTCTTGTTGAAAGGAATTAAAGTTACCTAGCAACCTCTGTGTTGTAGAAACCAAAATAAGAGTTGGTTGTCTACCACCAGTTCCTCTAATATATAAGTGTACAAGCAAGTAGAAAAAACAGTTATTGCAATGGTGTTTTGACACACATTTTTCATGACATGACAAAGTAAAAATCATCAAGAAATTCCCAGGAAAAAGAAAGCCTCTATAAGCATATTAATTGTAACCACATTGAGAGTTTACAAATCACTCAGACAAAAACATACACACTCCAAAAAAGAAAATAACAAAAGACTTGACCAAAGAATATATAGAGGAGGGTTGATAATAGAAGCATTTTAAAGGTCTTCAAAATATTCTATACAAAAATATAAAAGAGCATAATAATAATAATAATAGTAATTTATAGAACCAGTGACTTTATTTTTAAGCTTACTTTTATCGAGGCAAACAAGGGTATAAAAATTTGAGTTATAAAGAATTATAACAGGACAACACCAATCAGAATGCAAAATACAGTTTCTGATAATGGTACATAATAAGGAATATTTATATTTCAGAAAATTTCCTTTGTGTCATATTTCAGAGTGCAAAAAATAAGCTCTGAGATAACGATAACTTTGCTCCCTAGTAAAACACAATATATTTTAATACAAAAGAGCTCAATCATTATGGAACATGTGTGCATACATCTTATACGTATGCAAATATGACAGCAGAAAAGAGCAGGCATGTGAGAATTGGTATTTTCCTCTATGTACTAATGACTGGGGTTTTGGAATGTGGGCAGTGTCTTTAAGATAGTGAAATAATAAAATCACAATTTTAAAGTCATCAATGAGCAATGTGGAGTTTGGGAATAAAGGAGCCACTGGCTCTGCCTTTAGAAAACGATGTCTAGGAAAAGCCCTTTGCCGGAAGCCGGTCCATCCTTGCTGCTTGACACAGTCGCTGCAGGAAAGAAACATCTGCACAGCATATGTTTCAAGGGACCTGGCGTATATAGCATACTGTTCTTAATATGTTTGCTCCCCTTAGTGCTATGTGTTTTAACCAAGGTCACCTCTCCGAGAAAGGTTGTTTCCCCAGGTGGGGATTTTTCCCTGAAGTTAGGGAGGGGATAAAACCCCTTAACTAAGTGCCAGGCGGGTAGTTAATCACTTTAACTACAAACAATCATGCTTAAGCTACATAATCTTTACTCCCTGGAATGGAGATAAGAAACGCCTTAACCTTTGCAATAGAAATTGACAGGATTAAAATCAACTGGTATAAATACAGATGTAACAAGACAATAAACACCAGAACTTGGCTGGAGATCCTACAGAACTTGGCTGGAGATCGTGGCTAGAGATCCTGGCTAGGCTGCTGATCAACTGAACGCTGTCTCTGGGTCGTTCCTTCTTCGCCGACTCCGTCCACACCTTGGGGAACCCCTGGACCTGCTGGGGTTGGACCCCAACAGCCCTTTACGCCAGGTTCACTTGGGTTCACAGGCCTCGGAAATCAATGTTAAACATCTTGACCCTTCATGGACTCAGAATAGGTAAGAAGCTAAATGAAATTGGAACATCTAACTCCTTATACTTGAGAATGTAAAAGTGTCATTTCTAAGAAAGATCAATTGTCAGCTGACCAGAAAGGAATACCTGCCCTAACCTCCAACACTGAACCAGAAAAAGCAGAGAATAGAAACAAACGATCAACCATCAATAGATGCATGTTATTTCAGCTCAGTAGCCATGAAAAGCCAGGTACTTTGCATGCCAGAACAACCTCTTTCCTTTTGAGAAAAAAAATGAGTAAATGAAAGAACCTAACAGTGAGATAAACTTAATCAGGTCCCGCTAGGAATGCAGCTGCTTTAGAGAACCTCACTGCAGACAGCCTTCTAGTGCGATGCCAATCTCCCCTCCAAGTGCCTGCCAGGTCAGTGTCTCCAGGTCATCTTGAGCCACAAATGACGTCATGCTTTATCAGAGAGCATATCAGAGGTGATGTAAATCATCAAAGTGCAATGACTAGTTAAAAATAAGTTCCTACTGAAAGCAGTCACTTATTAAATAAAGAGAATATATAGTCCTCATTTTTTTGAGCAGTAATGAAGGGGGAAATCCTCACATAAAACCAAACAAGACTTTCATCTTCAACACTTTGGGAAAAGGCATGGTGTCTGTGGGTATATGAAAGGCTTACAGCCTTTGAGGTACCATGGGCACTGAATAAAGCCAACTGAATTGTGCCCGTTAACACTGCCTCCCTTCTGGGTATGCCCTATCCCCTCCTCCACTTGTCTTTCTATGAATGATAGTTCATTGCAAATAAAGTTATGGACCAATTAAGAAGGAGATCAGGTTATTTTCCTTAACCTCAGATTGGAAAACTGAGAGTGAAAAGAGAACTTGAATTGAAACATTATAGCTACCTATAAGAAAGAAAAGACATGCTTTTATAGCCTTATTTTCTTTTTATAAGTTTAAAGTTTTTCAGGTTGTTTTACTTTTTTTTTAAATTAATAAACTTTATTTTTGAGAGCAAATTTAGGTTCACTGTACAATTTAGCAAAGTATAGAGAGTAGTCATATACTTCTGTCCACACACATGCACAGCCTCCCCTACTATCAACATTCCTGATCACAGTGGTGCATTTGTTACAGCTGATGAACCTACCCTGACACATCATTATCTCCCAAAGTCTACATTAGGGGTCGCTCTAGGTGCTATACATGAGTTTTGACAGATGTAAAATGGCATGTATATTATCAAAGAGTTTCACTGCCCTAAATATCCTGTACTCCTATTCACCCCTTCCTACCCTTAAATTCCTGGAAACCATTAACCTTTTTGCTGTCTCTGTAGTTTCACCTTTTCCAGAATGTCATGCAATTGGAATCAAGCTGTATGTGGCTTTTAAAGAATGGCTCATTTCACTTAGCAATATGCATGTAAGGTTCCTCCATGTATTTTCATGGCTTGGGAGCTTATTTTGTTTTAATGCTGAATAATATTCCATTGTCTGAATACCAGTTTATTTACTCATTCACCAACTGAAGGGCATCTTGATTGCTACCAAGTTTTATCAATTTTAAAGAAAGCTGCCATACACATCCATGTGCAGGTTTTTGTCTAGACATCACTTTTCAGTTCCCTTGTGTAACTACCAAGGAGCATAATGGCTGGATTGCATAGTTAGAGTAAGTTTAATTTTGTAAGAAAATGCCAAACTTTCTTCCAAAGAGGCTGTATGATTTTTCCATCCCCAAAAGCAATGAAGAGTTTGTTGCTCCAAATCCTCACTAGCATTTGGTGTTCCCAGTGTTTGGATTTTGACCATTCTAATCGTTGTGTAGTGGAATCTTGTTGTTGTTTTAATTTGCCGTTTCCTAATGACATATGATGTTGAGCATCTTTTCATAGGCCTGGTTGTCATCTGTACATTTCCTTTGGTGGGACGTCTGTTCAAGTCCTTGGCTCATGTTTAAAATCAGGTTATTCATTTATCTTATTGTTTTAAGAGTTTGAAGAGTTCTTCGTATATTTTCAATATTACTGCATGTGGATGACCAATTGTTTCAGCACCACTTGTTGAAATGATTGTCTTTGTTCCTAGTCTGCCTTACTCAAACAAAGATCAGTCAACCAAATTATGTGGGTCTGCTTCCGGGTTCTCTATTCTGTTCCATTGATTTTCCTATCCTTTTACTAATGTCATACTGTTGTAGCTTTATAGTAAGACTTGAAATCAGGTTGTGCCAGCCCTCCACCTTCTTCTCTTTCAATATTGTATTTGAATATTTGTGTTTTCTGCTTCTACACTTAAAATTCAGAATCCATTTATTGATATTCACAAAATAACTTTCTGGGATTTTGACTGAAATTGTGTTGGATCTATAAATGAAGTTGTGAAGAACTAACATCTTGAGACAATACTAAGTCCACCGATCCATGAACATGGACTGTCACTCCACTTACTTAGTTCTTTTTTGATATCTTTCATTAGAGTTTTTCATTTCCCTCATATAGAGTTTATCCTTTTTTTTTTTTTTTGGATATATGCCTATGTATCTCATTTTGGGAGATACTAATGTAAATTGTAATGTGTTTTCAATTTCAAATTCCATTTGTTCATTGCTGGTACATAGAAAAGTAATTGATTTTTATATATTAACCTTATACCCTGCAACATGCTATAACTGCTTATTAGTTGCTGGAGTATTTTTGTTGATTACTTTCGATTTTCTATATAGAACATGCATCTTTATCTGGGAATAAAGACAATTTTATTTCTGCCTTCCCAATCTCTTATTTCCTCTATTGCATTAGCTTGGAGTTCCAGTAATATGCTGAAAAGCAATAGTGGGAGGGGACAGCCTTGTCTTGATCCTAATCTTAGTGGAAAAACTTTTGAGTTTCTTATTAAGTGTGATGGCAGCTGCAAGTTTTTTTTTTATAGCTGTTCCTTATCAAGCTGCATAAGTTCCCTTCTATTCCTACTTTGCTGAGAGTTTTGATCACAGTGTTAAATTTTGTCAAATGCTTTTTCTGCATCTATTGATATAACGATTTTTTTCTTTAGCCTATTAATGTGATCAATCAATTAACTGATTTTTGAATGTTGAACCAGCTTTGAATACCTGACATAAATCATGCTTATTTTGTTGAGGATTTTTACATCTATGTTCATGAGAGATATTAATCTACAGTTCTGTTTTCTTATATGGTCTTTGTCTAGTTTTGGTATTAGGGTAATGACCTCATAGAATAAGTTAGGAAGTATTCCCTCTGCTTCTATTCTCTGAAAGTGATTGTTTCAAATTAGCACATTAAGTGCATGTTTATAATAATTTTCTCATGTATATGTTGACAAAGATCTGTGGTCTTTTTTTTTGTAATCTTTAGACTTTAGTTTTATCTTAAAAGATCATATTCATTTTCTTCCATAATAAATGTTAAATATATCCACCCATCCATTTGGTCAGATTTATTTATTCTTTAGCAATTGAAGCATTAAACGATGACAGGTTTTTTTTATTGTTTAAAGTTTTACATGTCTCCTTTTTCCCTGATTGACACCCCCCCAGGCAACTCCCACCCCCAAGGACAAGCCCCCACTGCCCCAGTGTCTGTGTCCATTGGTTATGCTAATATGCATGCATAACAAGTCCTTTGGTTGATCTCTAACCCCCTCATCCCTGCCTTCTCTATAAGATTGGATGGTCTGTTCAGTGCTACCTTGTCTCTGAATCTTTTGTTCATCAGTTTATTTTGATCATTATATTTCACAAATGAGTGAGATCATGTGATATTTATCTTTCTCTGACTGGCTTATTTCACTTAGCATAATGCTTTCCAGGTGCATCCATGCTGTTGCAAATGGTAAGAATTCCTTCTTTTTAACAGCAGCATAGTATTCCATTGTGTAGATGTACCACAGTTTTCTAATCCATTCATCTGCTGATGGGCACTTAGGCTATTTCCAAATCTTAGCTATGGTAAATGGTGCTGCTATGAACATATGGGTGCACATATCCTTTCTGATTGGTGTTTCTGGTTTCTTGGGATATATTCCTAGAAGTGGGATCACTGGGTCAAATGGGAGTTTCATTTTTACCTTTTTGAGGCAACTTCATACTGTTTTCCACAGTGTCTGCACCAGTCTGCATTCCCACCAGCAGTGCATGAAGGTTCCTTTTTCTCCACATCCTCGCCAGCACTTGTTATTTATTGATAATAATGACAGCTTTTAATCTCAATCTTTATTAACATAATATTCATTATATTTGAAATTGTTTAGCTTTCTCTTGAGGAAAAAAAAAATCCAACCCAAACATAAACCTTTATACTATCCCCTAACAGTTCTGCAGCACAATTTTAATAAAAATGTTTTACTGATAAACAATTTATATGATATAGGCAGAGAAATATCAAGAATAATTATAAACTGGACAGTCTTGTAAGTCAAAAACTATGACAAAGATCTAAGGCAAGCATGTCAAACTCAAAGGCTAACCTGGGCCAAATAAACAAGGTTTAAGCTTATGTGGACCACAAAAACACAAAAGCTTCAATTTTCATAGAAATGTACATTAGAAATGTACATTTATTTCGATAGAGACATGCTGAATATAAAGGGCTGAAATAAATGAGTAATCGTTAACATAAAATAATAGAACATTTTAATAAAAATTAATATTTTTTCTTGAACATTAACTTACCAGACACTGAATAATCATACAAATTAATAAGCATAACGCAAATAAACCTATTTTTCTTGTTCTCCAATAGCAAAATATTTCCTGTTGCGCACACCAAACAAGTCCGTCCAAGACTAATGACGTGGCAATCGGCTGCTAAAATAGCCTCTGCTAGTATTAGTGGAGAGAAATGGTGCGCCTGCCTGAAAGGCGGGTAAGGGAAATGAATGCAACACGATTATAGTAATCAGTCATTAGTGAGTGTTGTATTTGTTATTAATAATTATGTATAACAGGATATTGTAAAAATTAAGTTACGAAATTTTTATTAAAACGTTTCTTACATACCATTATATGGCTGGACGCAAAAATATTCATTGTGAGCCGTAAGTTTGACATGCTTTATCTAAGGCCTTTTCAAGTCATTGCTACCTACTATTATGAAATTATATACACCACCTTTATAGGCATGAGTAATATGTTTATATCTCTATGTATGCATCTACCCTCAGTCAATATTTTGTTAAATGAAGTCCTGAAGAATCCTCAAGATTATTCCCAACCGGTATTAATCTCTGTTCAATTATAAACCTGTTTGTACATATCAGTGTGTTAAGAGGAGTTCTCCAAAGGTTATTAGTCTGAGTTCAAAGACATTTTAATTTACCATGTAATTAATATCTGAATAAATGCACTTTTGCATTAACTGAGTAGTACAGAAAATGCGTCAGCAAATTTCTTTGAATTTCCTAGTCTCATCAACTGCATTCTTTTAGCAAATATGTCATTTTTAAAACTAGCTTTTATTTCCTTTACTTACCAAAATGACTCATTGTTATTTCAAGTTTTTCAACAGACTGAATTTTTCTTAAAAGATTAATACATGAATTTATCACTTTAGCAAATTGTACACAGTAAATAGCAATTTTATGCACATTTTCCTTTATGGATTAAAAACAGGTAAATTTTTTAGCGTTTGTATTGGCATGCAAGTGAACTTCCTTTTAAGAGGATCTAAGAAGCAAGACTCTTTTTCAGAGAACATCATCTGTTCTCAGAAGAGGTACTTAAAATGTTTGGTTTAAGAAACAAGTATTGGTGAAGATATAAAGAAAAGGAACACTTATGCACTGTTGGTAGAATATAAATTGGTGCAACCACTATGGAAAACTCTATGGAGGTTCCTCAAAAAATTAAAAATAGAACTACCATATGACCCAGGTATTTCACTTCTGGGTATTTATCCAAAGAAATACAAAACATTAATTTTGAAAAGATGTATGCATCCCTGTGTTCACTGCAGCATCATTTACAATAGCCAAGAAATGGAAACAACCTAAGTGTCCATCAATATATGAGTTAGGATGGATAAAGAAGATGGGGTGCATATGTACAATGGAGTATTACTCATCCATTTAAAAAAAAAAAGAAATCTTGCCATTTGCCACACCATATATGGACCTAGAGGGTATTATGCTAAGTGAAATACATCAGACAGAGAAAGACAAACACCATATGATTTCACCTTATTTGTGAAATCTAAAAAACAAAATAAATGAACAAACAACCCAGAAACAGACTCATAGATACAGCAAACTGATGACTGCCAGATGAGAGGGGGGATTTGGGAGGCTGGGTGAAAAGGGGAAGGGATTAAAAAGTACAGATCGGTAGTTGTAAAACAGTCATGAGGATATAAAGTAGAGCATAGGGAACATAGTCAATATTATTGTAATAACTATGTAGACTTATTGAGGGTCACTTTGAACATTATATAAATTTCTAATTACTATGTTGTACAGCTGAAACTAATATAATATTGTATGTCAACTGTTAATAAATTTAAAAAATTTTTTAAAGTTTGATTTATGGAAATAAGACCAAAGTAACTTTGCTCTTTGTGCTGTCATGAAAGCAATATTATTGCATAATAAGATAACAGTAGCATAGACAACTTAGAAAGAGAACTAATTATCCCTATCGGTTTCATTACCCAAAATATATCATTTAATACAACACTTCTAATGAATAATTTTTTCCCTCATCAAAAGATTCTCTTTTTAAGTTGGGTCAAGAATTAATAAGTTTCACCTTTAAGGACACTAATATTCTCCCATTATGAGAAATACTGCAGAAAGTATCAAGATAATCTATAAGAAAACCTGAATTAAACCTTTATAGTTCTGAAATGTTTATAAAGGCATTTGAATGTAATACTTATTTCCCCCCCTTGGAAGGAAATAGAAAGGTCACTTACAAAATGCAATGAAACAGATATTTATTTAACATTTGTAATATGCTGCAAGTAGTCATGTATAATATATACCTAACTATGCTGGATTTGAAGTTCAGAGAAATTTCAGAAATGTTATTTTGTCTAAGTCCTTCATTTGCTAGATGAGGAAGTATGCAGTAAGCATCCTGCCTAGCATCACATCAAAAGTCAAAGATTTCATTTAAAGTCAACAATTCCTTTTTGCAATACCTAGTATGTACTAACCCTGTTTGGCCTGTCTGAGAGGTGCATGCTATGGACATGTGAAGGAGATGATAAGCCTTGGAAGAAGATTAGAAAACATATTAAAACAGGTACAGATAGCATATGAGAATAATGCCACCTGGAGGAAAGAGCGGAGTCTATTGCTCTAGGTCTATTCTGAGGTCCGAGTGCTGCCTTAACTTTTTCAAGATCCCAGGTGCCACATTGTAGTTTCCAATGTAAATGGGCAGACATAACTAACACTGGCAACAAGGAGCAGCATTCTGTATCAAGGAGCAGTTGTAGCCCTGGGCAGTGTTCCCAGTGGGTAGAGCATCAGCCCAAGAACAGCAGGGTATTGGGTTCGATTCTGGTCAAGGGCATGTACCTTAGTTGCAGATGCAATCCCCAGCCCTATTCAGGGTGCATGTGGGAGGCAATGTTTCTCTCTCTGTGTGTTTCTTCCTCTCTTTCTCCCTTGCATACTCTCTAAAAAAATTATCAGTGGAGCCCGACTGGCATGGCTCAGTGATTGAGCATAGATCTATGAACCAGGAGATCACGGTTCTATTCTGATTAGGGCACATGCCAGCTCAAGTATCATGCAGGAGGCAGCCAATCAATGATTCTCTCTCATTGTTGTTGTTTCTGTCTCTCTCTCTCCCCCTCTCCCTTTCTCTCTGAAATAAATAAAAATACTTTTTTAAAAAGCAATGGAAAAATATACTCGGGTAAGGATTAACAAAAAAAAGAAAGAAAGAAATTAAGGAAGGGAGGGAAAAAGAAAGGAAGGAGGAATACCATTTTTCCTAACTTACATGGTGGGAACTCAGAAAGTTATGGTCTGATATTGGTAATTTTGAAAATTACATGTATTACTCTAGGAGAGAATAAAGATATACTTCTGATTGTATTACTTAAAATTGTTTGGTTTTGTTGTTACCATGTACTTATAATTTTTGAAAAGTCAATGTAGAAAATAACCAATCAGTCACACACATACCCTTCTGTATTCCTTATTTCCCAGAAATGATAGTTCAGACTTAGAATGGTACTTAAGAATATTTCCAACCTACACATGATGACCAATGTATCAGTATGTATGTATGTATGTACTAGTATGTATAAATGCATGTATATATGCATTTGGGTTGAGGGTCTGCTATGCACTTGGTTACACACTAATTATTGTGAGGGATTAAACAAACACACAAGATGTGATCTTGGCTCTCAACAAAACTCAGTCTTGATGAAAGAAGACAGTGGCTGACATGTAAATAGCTGATATATTTTAACCTGTTAACTAATTTGAAGACACTCCAAAACATTCTTCATTTTTCACATGGGTCCCAAATCCCATGACACCACCACGTAAGAAATTTTCATTCCCAGAGGAAGCTCCTGGGAGGAAAACAACAAGACTATCGTCCGCCTTCAAGCAAGACTTCTATGAACAAGCGTGTAGCTTGTCATTTAGTTTAACTAATGAAGACAGTAAAAGATGACTGAACAGATGAAACTATGGGGTTCATAGTTTCTATCTGATTGAAACAATACAAAGGATGGAAATAATCTTTCATCTCTTCTTCAGAGGCATTCTTCAGAGACTAGGCTGTTAGACTTCTGTAATCTCTGTCCGGCCCCAATGTTGAGAAAACTATGTCAACTGAAGTACCGAGGGCCATTTAGGTATGTGAGGAGTCACATCTTTGGGCCAAGCATCCAGGGAAATTCCTCACTGGACCAGTGTGTGAGCCCTACAACTTCCATCACATTTGATTTTTGAAAAATCATAGTAGTGATTCTTTCCTATGAGTCTATAACATGGTAAACTCCACAAGGATCAGGATGATGGCTCTCCTCTTTCCTAATACATTGATGCTCAACATATGCTGGAGGAATGAACAAATATTTATCCATTCACTGCACCTGTAACAACCAATACACTGGATATTGGACTTATGCTAACTCATGTGACTGTCTCAGCAACACATGAGATAAGTTTTTTTTAAAAAATATATGTATATTTTATTGATTTCAGAGGGGAAGGGAGAGGGAAAGAGAGATAGAAACATCAATGGTGAGAGAGAATCATTGATTGGCTGCCTCCTGCACGTCCCCTACTGGGGATCGAACTCCGAACATGTGCCCTTGATTTGAATCGAACCCAGGACCCTTCAGTCCACAGGCTGATGCTCTATCCACTGAGCCAAACCAGCTCTGGCACATGAGATAAGTTTTATTAGCTGTTCCAATTTTACAGATGAAGAAGCAGATTCAGAGAGGTGAAAGCTACTATGTTGAGTAAGAACATACCAACTTATACAAAGGAAAGTTAGGATTCAAAACTAGATCTCCCTAGAAGTAGATTTTGATCCTTTAGAAATGAGGAGGCAATATGGATTCCTTTGGGGGGGGAGGAGGATATGGCAAAAAGCAGAAATAACCTAAAAGAGGATGGGAAAGGAAGGTCATACAGGTAAGAACATCAAGGAGGAAGAAACTAGTCACAACAAAATGAAGCAAAAAAGAATGGGCGAGGGAAGCAGAAATGAAAGGGGGCAAGGCAACTGAACACAGTAAAATATTTTATAGGATTTAGTAAAAAATTTGCAAATAGAGGGCAAAGATAATTCAAAATGAATAGGGAAGTTATTTAACCCTATGTCCTAATTTCTTCGTCAGTAATATGGGGATAATAATACTACCAACAAAAATAGAGATGATGTGAGAATGAAATAAGATAATTTCTGGAAAGTGCCTACCATGATGCTAAACACAATGTAAAAACGTATTCAATACTGGCCATTATTAGTGTGATAAATATCCTAGTATGCAATTTGAAGCAATTGTCTTTCCCTTCCCAAGCCTCCATTTTTGCATTTGTAAATGCAACAGATAAGTTAGAGTCTCTAATGTCCTTTCCAGCTGATAACAATATATGATTTTATGTTTGAAAATGTACTACATTTTTGCAATTCTGATGAATGATTTACTGAAATGTTGAAGTAAAGGTAGTGGGCATCCAGATAGCAATATCTTGTAAGTAGTTGGAAACAGCTCTACTTTACATAGCAAAACGTTCAAAAATACATTCAAACACAAATATATAGGCACACAGAATTAAAAACACAGTTGTTGTGTTTTGTTTTTTTAAAAGCTGTTAAAATTCAAAGGAAGGTGAATGAAAAGTTTCTGATAATTTGTTACAAAGAGGAAAGAGAACTAGAATATGAATTCACTGAAAACTCTTTACAGTCTCCTTATTTTGTGCATGTTTTCCCGTTACTGTTTTAGGAACTTTTCCCCATTAAACATAGTTGCTAATATTTAGTCAAATGAATAACACCACTTTATTATGACATAGTTTCCTTTTACCTCTTCTCTCCCTTTATCATGATTCTACCAGATAATAAGGGGTTCTCCCCTATACTGTTGCAGATATAGATCTTAAACAGATTGTAATGTTACGCAAAGTAGTTCTATACCAATATTAAGTAATTTTGGAAATCATTTCTATATGTAATAGGAATGCCACACTTTCAAAAACAAAACAACTAATGGGTGAGAAACAATTTTAAAACAAGAGAAAATGGCAGCTTTAACTCCCAATTGTGTTTCCATGCAGGTATGTGGTAACATTATGAGAGCCGGTTAAGCTGCCATAGCTTCTAAAAGAGTCTGAGTCAGCTTGGTTATGAAAGAGGGTGAGACTCTTAAGAGCTTCATCACCTCCAGCCCTTGGATACTAAAGCACTTACTCACTCATCCCAGTTCAATGCTACTATTTTAAGTTCAAATTAGAAAGCTTCTTTCGGGTGGTAATGATAGCTTAAAATAAACAATGTGGGATGTTGGGGGAAAGCCTCCTTTAAGCATGTCCCATGCTTCTCCCTTCCATCCCCAGTCAAGTTTCACTACAATCAGTGCTTCCTTATTCTGTATCAGTATTCATGATCCAGGCCATTAAACAGTTTATGAGCTGCAGACCACTCCTTCCCCACCTCCCTCCATTGTTACATGACTGCTGTTCAGAATTCTGGAACAGTGTGTATGAACATTAGAGCCATGTGCTTGACCACATCGGAAGGCGTCAGGATGACCTGGAGCTCCTATGCAAGAGAGCGCCCTGGTGCCAATCTTAACATCACCAAGACAGCTGTTTGTTTTCATGTCTGAGCTCCTATTCAATTCCTCAGCTATCTTCTAAAAGAACTGTATAAAAGCAGTCAATACAGAGAACCCTGAGGATTTTGTACAACTTCATGATATTTGAAAAAATGCATGACATCAGTATACTTTCATTTTGTAGTCACTGACAGAGACTTTGACTACAGCTTATTTAATTAACTATTTCTACTAAGAACTCATGTATCAAAAAAGTCCAGAATACAAACACATACAATCAGCAGTAATTGAAAAAGGATAAACAGCCTAAAACAGTGGTTCTCAACCTTCTGGCCCTTTAAATACAGTTCCTCATGTTGTGACCCAACCATAAAATTATTTTCATTGCTACTTCATAACTGTAATGTTGCTACTGTTATGAATCGTAATGTACATATCTGATATGCAGGATGGTCTTAGGCGACCTCTGTGAAAGGGTCGTTTGACCGCCAAAGGGGTCGCGACACATAGGTTGAGAACCACTGGCCTAAAACATCCACGTTGCATCTTGTATGTATATTTCACATTCATTCTACACTCGATATTTTATAATACAGAAACAATTCCCACTAAGTCTCATCTTTATAAGGATAGGCCATCCATTGAATAAATCAATTTTTATTGCATGTTTGCCACTTCAAGTGAAACTACAGTCAAATGAAAGTGATATTTAAAACCATTTCTTAAAAATGTGTTAACTTAATCGTCTTTGTCAAATTCTGACTACTTTTGGCTTATAACCACATTTAACTTATTACCCAACAAAGATATAAGAAGAAGAAAAAATATTAATGTTCCAATATAGGATAGATGATTTTTGTGAAAGCAAGAGGGTTCAGACATAGCCTTGCTTAGGGTAGAAAAGTATACTCATAAGAAATCTCACACAGACTTTGACTATTTGGGCCTAGGGTGATTAAGATAAATGTCATCTTCCAAGCAAAAGAATGAAAAGCAAGCAAATAAAACAAGCCAATGAAAAGAATCTTTTTAAGTCTATAATCTATTTCCAACATACCTTAATTCAATGTATCAGAAGTATACAGTATCTTATAACTGATAAACACTAAGTAAGTCATATTTTTCAAATCCAGAAGGAATCTTTACTCAGCAACAGAAATAAAAAATGTCCATCCTCAGATTTCATTGTGTAGTTAAATGAGTTCTTTTGGTAATTTCTTTCAAATGAGAACACACTCTGATGTCAAATAGTTAAATTTATTTAAAGAAATGTAATATTTAAAGTTGATTTCTAAGCCTCATATGTGAATTATAGATTTGGACAAATAATCTCTAAATTATTACAGATCTAAGTTTCTCACCCTGACCGGTTTGGCTCAGTGGATAGAGCGTCGGCCTGCGGACTAAAGGGTCCCAGGTTCGATTCCAGTCAAGGGCATGTACCTTGGTTGCGGGCACATCCCCAGTAGGGGGCGTGCAGGAGGCAGCTGATTGATGTTTCTCTCTCATCGATGTTTCTAACTCTCTATCCCTCTCACTTCCTCTCTGTAAAAAATCAATAAAATATATATTTTTTAAAAATAATAAAAAAATAAATTTCTCTTATACCAAACTACTTAAAACAAAATAAATGGGTTGCTTGGTTTATCTCTTAGAAAAAAAGAACTTTCATTTTTAAAAGTTGAATTCACTTCCTTTATAGTATCACTTTTCAAAGATTCTGATCTTTCCTCTTTTGAGAAAGGCAGTATAATTTAAAAAATGTATATATTCTGACAGGGTCATGAACCAAAGGTGTCTAGGTCAGGAATCACCCATCCAATAACCAGTTTTTCTACCAAAGCCCCTTAATATAGGCTTGATTTTTTTTTTTTTTAACTCCTGCAGCCAGCTATGCCAAACTTGGCTCTGACAGGGTCATGAAAGAAGAGTTCAACTAAGCCAACTTTTTCATTAACTACACTTTATTTTTCAATGATTTAATTTGAATTCTTTGTTAGGCAAGAAGGATTCTATTTGTGGATAATCAATTATGACACCCATCTAATATGCCATATAAATAGAACTCAAAATTTACTCATATTTTAAATATTCCAACCAGTCACCTTATAATGTACAATGAAAAGTACCAGGAAACATATACCAGATACAAAGGATTAGACATTTAAATTCTTGGTGTTTTTTAACTCAAGACTTTCCTTTTATCGATAGACATAAATGAAAAACTCCTAAAATCAATCTAAGGAAAGGAAAAACAATTCTCTAAGTATGGATACCTAAAAAATAAATAAATAAATGAATAATAAATAAATCAATCTTTTTTAAACTCCAAGTCTTGATGTGAAATTAAAAATGGAGGGGGTTTGGGGGAGATGTGGTGATGAGGAATTGAAAAAGAGGAAGGGAGGGGGAAAGGTGGGCGGAGGGTGATCAAATGATCCTTTCCTTGCGTGTTCTGTGGTCAGAGTGTCTAGCTCAGCAAGTCAGATTATGAATTTTCTTGCATCTGAAGATGCTTACAAACATGAAAGTACACTTTTTAGAGAAGGCTTTGTGAGACTGGGCAGCAGGCAAGTTCACACAGTCACAGAGGCACCGTAATTGCAACCAGAACTAAGGCACAATCTGCCCACATTTTCCAAAATCACAAAAAAGTATGGCATAGCTGGCTGCAGGAGTTTAAAAAAAAGAAAAAGAAAAAGATCAGCCTTTGAGGCTTTGGTAGAAAAACTGGTTATTGGATGGGTGAATCCTGACCGAGACACCTTGATCTTTGGTTCATGACCCTGTCAGAGCCAGACAAGGGCTCCCGGACTATGAATCAAACTGTTTGACTCCTCTGCCCACAGAGACACAAAGCCTTGTACTCTCTCAGCTGTTACATAAGAGCCTCTGGAATTCTAGGATGGTGTTTGTAAATAGCGCTGCTATGCTCTGCGCACCCACGTGTCAATGCTGATGTGACCGCATGTAATCAGAAGGCGAGAAAAAAAATCAACCAGCTCCAAAGAGAAACCTCTCATTTCTCACTCTAATTTTATGAACTACCAGACCCTTTATTTGCAGAAATGATTTCTTGTTCTGTTATGAAGTATGCAGTAAAACAAACAAAAAGCTAATAATTATCCAAACCAATTAGGGAGTGTCTAAAAGCAATCCTTCTCATGCAAAAATCATGAAAGTTTATAAAATTGCTGAATTTTACAGCCAGTGGCAAATATAAAAATTCTATAACTTCAAAGTAAGAGACTTCAAACAAAAATGGAAGAAGTGCTGAAAGAACAAACAGATTTAAAAGGTAAATTAATAGGAACAAGACTGTCTATTAGGGTGTGATATCATTGCATTATTTTCAGGTTCTGGTGCTTTACTATGGAAGCAGCACAACTAATAATTAAGGCAATTTTAATGGGCGCCCTCGTTTCTTAATGCAGACGGGAAAAACACGAGGAAAATAACTCACAGATAGATCATGTTGTACGCTCTGCTCACTACCATTATTTAAGCCCATTTTCTTCTATATTGCAAGACAAAAAACAAATATATACCAATTTGAGGAAACTATAATAAAAAAAACCATCTTGAGAGTTGAGTGAATAGTCCCCATTAAAGTACTATATAAAGTATAGTATAATCTGGACATAGAAACTAGATTTAATATTCTATCAAGAAATTAAGTGACTCGGTAAGGCAGGTTATAGCAACAGCTAATTAGACATGACAACAGTAATTAAAATTATCATTACTTTGCTGCATCCACGAAACTATGACATTCTCTAAGTAATAAAAGTAGCAAATAAAAATATCAATACTATGTATGGCATACCTGAATGGGAGATCTCTTGTGTCTGTGCCTGATCACAGACGATTCTGCTTTCTAATGAGAGCAGTCCACGGGCAAAAATTTACAGCCATATGGTTTTCTTTTGAATATATTGTGTTATAGAATCGTAAGAAGCCAGAACAAGTGGAATCGGGAAACTAAGACAAGACAGCTAAACAGCAGTTTGCAGCCACCTAGTAAATCCTAGAGTAAATGGTTTGCGCCCTTGCTGGTTTGGCTCAGTGGACAGAGCGTCAGCCTGCAGACTGAAGGGTACAGGGTTCGATTCTGGTCGGGGGCACATGCCTGGGTTGCGCAGGGTTCGATTCTGGTTGGGGGCACATGCCTGGGTTGCGGGCTCAATCCCCGATCGGGTGGGAAGCAGTCAATCAATGATTCTCTCTCATCATTGGTGTTTCTATCTCTCTCTCCCCCTTC